>NC_045481.1:9963834-10273773 GCF_009650955.1 Corvus moneduloides | reverse complement strand
AATTTAAGATAATCTTCTCTAAATGTAGCTTTCTCACAGAAATGCAAGAACACATTTTGCTTTCTCCCCCCCCCCCCCCCGCCTTGTTACATTTGTGCTTAATTAAACCTAGGGGAAGTAATGTATCTCTTAATTCACTGATTCGAGAATTTTAAGGTTCAGAGTAGATGACTCATCCACCAGAACAGAATTTATCCTTTGTTTGTAAATGCTATTTATTGCCTTGTTTTGCATCACTATGGCTACTGTATGTCATTGGTGATACCAACATCTACCGTACATAAAATGAATGCAAGACTGAATTAAAGAGCTGTAGTTCTTAAAATTGTTTGTGTCAGCCACTTTTCTGTTGTATGTCAGTATAGCTCATAAAAGCAACACTAAAAGTGGCTTAATATTTTCCGTCAACACTGGCTGAAAAGTGAAAAATTCTCCTGCGCATAAATCTTACCACAGTTTAAAAAGCCCTAAGCAGCACCACCAAGCCCATTATTCAGATTATATGGCTTTATAAACAACTCAGTGATGTCCTACAGGTGATTTTGAAGTTTCAGTGAACTGATTTCCAGTGGCATTCTCAATTATTTTACATCTAGTTATTTTTTGTGTTAAAGACCTAGTTAAGCTTGTTAGAAACATCACTGCTTTCACAGCCCATATAGATTCTTCTGCTTTCCTTCACTGTTTCGAAGTGGAGACTGGGAATAATTAATCTATTCCAGTTAAAGTCTAATTATTTTGCCAATTGCATGGCCCCCCGTTCTGTTCTGAAACACATCAAGTACAATCACTTCTGCCATCCTATTCAGTTAAAGCCTTAAGTTGCACAGATTTTCTGAAATGGCCTGGGCTTCAACAGCTTGGGAGCCGATTCACTGAGGCATCTGCTGTAACACTGGCAGGACTGTCACCATTTTTCTAGCCCGAATCATTTGTCTTTGTCATTTACAAATAATCTGCAGGGTATAATGTGGTCTTAGGGAAGCACGGAGCCCATTATTGCTCAATAATAGAATTTCATGAGGTCTTAACATCTTGGAGCTCATATGACATGTTTGACAGTGCATGTGTGGATGTATATCTCTAATTTCCCATGGAACAAGGACAGAGAAATATTTTAAGTGTTTGCTGTGTATTGAATAGCTGCTAAAATAAACCAGCCAGCTATAAGTGATTGCAGGAGTCTGCTGCTCGCTAGCAGGGACCCACCCCCAGGACACACAGCGGTGGGGCATGGCTTATCTGTGGTTGCCAAGACCAAGACTTCATAAATACCAGCCCCACACAAAGCCTCCAAGATTATTTCCATCTAGACACACACTTTCTCATTTCCTTTTCCCTGCAATCCAGGCATGGGGCGCTGAACCCCAAAAAGGATGTCAAAAGAAAGATGTTCATCTTGGACATGCTCAGAGTGGTGGGCCCAGTGTGCTCCTCCAGGCTCACAGCTGGGTCTGGCTAACACAGGGTGTGAAAGCCCTGCAAAACAACTCTTCCCGAAGAGTTGGGCTGGGAGAGCATGGTCCTGCTATTGCCTGGTGTGGTCATGCCCCAGAGGGGCAGCAGGAGGGGTGAAAAGGATCCCTCTGGGAACAAGGAAGAGACTGGGACCAGAGTGGGGAAAAAAGGCAACAATGGAATGAGCACCAGGGGTGATCAGAGGGAGGAGATATCAGAGGGAGTGCTACTTTCCTTTTGGTCCAGGGGCACATCTCTTTTCTTTTAAGTGCTGTCTCAGGTGGCAGGAGCAGCTGGCAGAGCAGGGCTCACAGTCACCACTCGTGGAAGGGGTCTCCCATTTCCAGGTCACCGCTCCCTCAGTGCTGTTGTCCACAGGTGCCCAGTGGTATGGCCTGCTGGATGCTGCAGGAATAAAAGCATGTGTCCAGAATATCTATGTATGTTACTGATTAAGTGGTTTGTGCTGTCCCTAGGGAGTGACACAGGTCCAAGCAAGGTCCAGTGTGGTGGCCGGTGAGCATACATTACAAGGGACAGAGTTCTCAGTAAGACAAGTCCCTAGTACCACAAGAACCCACTTTATGTTAAAGTGTCCAGAAAGGCTTCTCCCAGGATGCGTGTTCTGTTATGTTAATCTATCCCTGTTTGGATTCCCCGGTTGGCTGTCAGCCTCTACCCCTCATCACTCCCCCAGAGTTCCCCATTGGTCCCTGTTCTCTGGTCCTGCCTTTGCCCCTCCCCCAGATAAAACTGTGAGTTTCAGGATCATGTTGGTATTTGCCTCTGCAACCTTTGACAGTGTAGCAGCAATAAATGCTCCTGCCAGAACGCACGCAAATGCCCTTCTCGACTCTTTGCTACCGACTGTAGCACTGAACCCACCCGTGCTTCTGTGGGTGCACACGGGACCCCACGGAGCTGGGCAGGGACAGTAATAGTCTGGGAGCTCAAAATACTCCTCCTAGCAGGCAGAATCTGTCCCTCTTCTACTGTGCCATGGCTCTCTGAGGATTCTCCCCTCAGATTGGGGGTTTACTTCAGCCTTTTGCTGAGTTTCAGAGCCTGGTTCTGCTCTCCTGTTCTGTGTACGTACCAGGAAGCATGTGAATTAATTTAGTGTTGGTTGGGTCAAAGGCTGACCCTTCAGGGCTTTTCTGTAAGCTGACAGATGCCTACAGGCTTGGGTCCTGGTCCACAGCTGAGCTCAAGTGTCCCATGATTCTGCCATGCTTTTTCTTCAATATGATGCAGTGGGAGTGAAAGTCTCTGCACTGTCATGCTGCTCCATGCTACAGCTAATTAAAGTCATTGTGAAGGGTTTCGTAGTAATTGCAGATACTGTAAAATTTAGTTCTGTGGGGTAATTGGTAATATAAACCTGAAACAAGCTATCCTTAAGATGTTTTAGTTGGCATTTCTCAGTAGGTGCAGCCTTTACAAAGAAGGCTTTTGTGTGTGCAGCAGGGCCAGAATTAATGGCAGCATTTAGTCGTGCCTAAAGGAGTGTTTGCTGTGGCAGGTGGCAGGGCAGCCTAATGGATGATGCCTACATTCTGCGTGCTGCAGGAAGCTCCAGCAGCCACTATCTGCACTACCTGATGAATGCCAGCTAAAGAGAGTGAAAGCCCCATGCCAAATCTCTCCAGGGCTGATGTATTAACATTAAAATGGCCCCTTCAGCTCAGAGTGGGTCAGGCTCTGTTTGCTCCTACACTCTTCATATGCATTCTGGAGATTTCAGGCATCCTCAGATTTTTCAGTGGAATGCTGTATCTATAAATGGCAGATGTGAGGAAAATCCCAAGGCCACAGAGACGTGCAGCTGCCCGGCCGCGGGCTGGGCTGAGCTACACAGCAAGGGCTGCAGCCGGCTCCGTCTCTCTGCTCTGGAGTGCTGCAATGCCCGGCAGAACCAGGCCAGCTCCAGGGCCAGCACTGGAGTGCCTCTGGTGCCAAATGGCACAGCGTGATGCTTACTGGGCACATTAGCAGCTTAGGTTCCTAAGTCCCTGATTTAAATGAGATTTAGGTGCCAAACAGTCCCTGATGCATTTGAAAGTCCCACTCAACACCTCCCCGAACACTCAGGCAAGTAAAGACTACTGAAAATCTGGTCCTTAGACACCAATACAGCTGGTGTGTCTGGAATTAAGAGCTTAAAAAGAAGTGCTGGCTCATTACTAAATGGAAGAGACATCTGGAAGAGCAAATATTGAAGGCATTACGAAGAATCAGAATAAGGATTTCATTCAAGGCTGATCTTTTCACCAGTAACTTTTTTTGGTCAACAGATGCAATTTCTGAGCTCATATACCAGTAATAAACTGATTGCTGATAACATTGGAGGACTCCAATTTCCAGCTGATGGCTCTGGGACTCTGTGGGGGTCCTCTCTGCTGTTCCAGGGGCAGCTGGGATCAATGCCCTGCTCAGCATCACAACATGCAGCAGTAACAGTTGGCTTGGAGGCCAAGGAAACATTTCATGGACTGTTTAGGAAGGACAGTGTAACACAATTATTTTAACCAATATGAAAAGCCAATATCTTTTGTTAAATTAGCTGTGGGGCCAAAGCTCAGAGCTGAGGTGTCCCATTCTGTTTTAATATTCACAGCATGACAGAGGTGATGAACACCCGAGAACCGGTGATGGAGGAATTCGCACTCAGCCAGACTCCTGAGGAAGAAGGAGGCCCTTCAAGCCAGGTAACTTCAGCAGAACTGAGAAATGTCCTGAGTTGCTTCTCAAAAGCAATTTAATGCAACCCATAACTGTCCTTAGGGTAGATACTGAATTGCAGAGCACTGCTGCCAGAAGAACAACCACTGAAATACGTTTGATCCTACTTGGGTTTTGTTATTAAAAGTTAAGAGTTTGGCTAAAGTGTTTTGTGGGGTGCCAGGTCTGCAGGGCACAGTGACAGCAGTGCCCAGATCCTGCAGGGATGCTGTTTGTCACCAAGGGTTCAGATCTGAGCAACTACTGTGCGATGAAGACATCCAGCCGGTACTGTGCCAAGCTTTTATACAGCCACCCTTGAAATGAACTGAGTTTCCTTAGGCTCAGAGGGAGTTCCCTATTTAGAGCAGAGACCATTTGAAATGATTGGGTAATTCACAGAAATGGCTGTGACATCATAGCAGCACCACTGGTCAGGGCCATTTGCTGGCAGGTGCAAGAGCATTTTCTGTCCCCAGGCAGTTCCACACACCCACTCAAAAGCCCACCCGTGGTGCGCATTCCAGCAGGAGGGATCACGATGTCCCAAGCCCCGCTTGTGGCAGCCCCCACATCGCGGTTCGCACTCTGGGGTTGTGCTCATGACTCTGTGTCACTGCCGAGGACAAGCCACCTAATGTGTCCTGGTGGACCTGAGCTGCCTCTCAGCACAATGTATAACATGGGAAGCAGACTCAGAGAGCTACCCTAGGAGCAGCCTGTTGCAGGTGAAAATCAAGCATTTGGAAGCCAGGGAAGTCAGAACAGAAATTTTGCAAATTCCTTTTGAATCACTTGTACATGTAATGAAAGGCACTGTGCATTTAGAGAGCATACCATGGGCTTTCCCATGCCTCAGAGACTGCGCAGGATGGATGCTGTTCACTCAAGGAGCAGATTTTCAATATTCTTTTTCTTCTTCTTCCCTGAGTTCTGGGTTTTCAATGTTGGTGTATGCTGCCCAAACTGTGTCCCAGCCCCAACTCCACCTGTGTATTTAGGGCTGTTCTATGGTATCTCTGATCATATGCTCCAGAGTTCTTCCCCCAGCTCCTTTACCTTTCCCTCTGGGAGAAGGTGCTACCATCCACGTTTTAGTGATGGCCACCTGAAGCAAAAAAAAGTCAAACAGAAATGAGATGTAGCACAAACTCAGTGACTCAGTGGGAAAACTAGGTTTCTTCCAGCAACTTCCAAGTACTCTGTCCAGGAGACTGGTCCTTCTCTTCCTGCAGTCTCCTGCCCACTCATCACACGCTCCAGCTTCTGCAGAAAAACACAGCAAGGCCCAACAGGCAGCTCTGCTTCCTGCCAGTCCTGACTCATTCCTGGAGGGACATGGTAAATACTGGGCTCTGTGGAAAAAAAAATTATGTGGTTGGTGTGAGAAAAGACCATATGAGAATGACACAAACAAAAATAGTCACAGCTGAGGCCACACAGGTGCCTTTCCTAAATTTTCTTGCAGCTGTAATAATCGTCTCTCAGCACATTTTTAGATCTCTCTGTGTCATTTCCTCGGACTTCAGAAAGCAGATGAAAAAGCAGAATTTTTGTTGCGTTGCATCGCCCATCCAGGGGTTGCCAGCAGGCTTGGGGATGGGGTGGCTGTTGTGCAGCCCTGTGCCACCCCAGCAGGCTGCACACCAGCCAGGGAAGAAGTCACTGTCACCTGCCTGTGCAGCCATGGGAGAAAATGCAGCAATTTGCCCACAATTTTACGGCTATTTTCTGCCAGCTGAGCCGTGAGGCTCAGGGAGCTGGGCTCCACTGTGGGTCTGCAGAGGAGGGCACTGCTGCTCAGGGGGTCAGTGGACCTGTCCTGCCCAAGGAGACCTTGTCTCATATTTGGTTTCCAAGTAGCAGGATTATATTAGCCACTTCTTAAAAATTCCTCCTAGTCAAGACAGCTGCCATAGAAATGTCTTTCCAAATTATGAGCAGCTCAGGAGAAGTCTGTGTAATGGGAAGTTGGGCGGCTCTTTTCTGATCAGCAGCATAAGCAGCATTGCTCGGTCAGGATGAGTTATAAACTGTGGGTGCAGCTCAGGGTGGCATCAGAAAGGTTTGCCTTCAGTGATTCACTTGGTCTAATTGTACTAAAGGGGCTTTCTCACAAAAGAAATTTTTTCCTAATTGTATCTCATAACACTAACAACAGTATGCAGTCTTTCTCACCTTTGTAAGATTTGCAAAATGTATTGAATCCCTGTGACACTGCCATGGGGAGCAAGGGTGTGAGGATGAGGGTTATTGTCCTTTCCTATCATGAGAAGTCAGGTACTGGCATCACAGCACTGTTTAAAATGTGCCTGCTGCTTCCTAAATGCACAGCCCTTCCTGAGCTCTTGCCTCCCCATACCAGCTCTGAGCCAAGTGGGACAGCTGAACCCTCAGCTCTTAGGGAGTGCAGCTGCTGAGATGAAGGAAGGTTTCAAAAGCCACGGAGCAAACACTGTCAGTGTCCTGGGGGTTGTGCCCACCTTTATGGTGGTTAGGGAGTATCTGTGTATTTCTGCCCGTGCTCACAGCAGGAGCTGTGCTGAGACTGGCTCACATAACCAGCAGGGCTTGGGCAAGCAGAGACCCTGATTCAGTGGTGACCATGGTGCAGATGTGTGGGGAGGTTCCCACCAGCACACAGCAAACCTGTGGCAACGTCTGAACTTAAACTGGGATCATTCTTGCTCTCAAGTCCTGGTTCAGCCCTCTCACATGCACCTTGATTTTATTGTTAGAAATGAAATGTGATGAAATAAAATAAAGATAAAACACAGCTAGCATGGAGAGATTTGTAGCTTGTTAATGCAGGTGTATGGAAGTTGGAGAATCCAGGAGAAAAGCTTTCAGTGAAGCAACAACAGAGTTTCTTATGGTAATGTTCTGGAGGAGCTGGAATGATTTTTCCTCCAAAAAAAAACCAAAAAAAACCAAACCAAAAATAAAACTATTCAAAACAAAGTACCCTGAGAGATTTAAATGATCCAGCTATGTTGAAAACAGGAAAGCACTTTTACGTATTACAATATCCTTCACTAAAAAGCCCTAGTTCAGCTTCAATTTCTAACCACTGTGTAGTGTTTGACCTGCAACTTCAATGTGACAAATGAAAATAAATAGCTGGCACCATCCTCTGTGTAAAGATGTTCTCTGGGGCTACCTGTTTTGCATGAATGCATCATAAAATGCAGTGTTTCACATTGCAGAAAGTATCTCTGCATAATGGTGGCTTCTTAATAAACTGTCACTGCAAGAAAACATGAATATCATATCAGAGACAAAGGACAGCAGCCAGAAGGGCTGCAGCAGCCATTTAGCTTAGCCTTACAGCAATGACTTATGTGTCCCAAAACCCCACCAGAACTGAAACATGAGTGTTTGGCAGCATAACAGATTTTGTCTCCCAAGTTTCCATTTTCACTGCTCATGTCAGATCACACAAGTTAAGGCAATCATCTCCTCAACACACCGGGAAGAAAAGTGGGTTCTTTGCTCAGGAAGGGACAGCACGTGCAGGGGAGAGTGTGCTGAGACCTACAGCCCCTCTGCACCATGCTTGGCTGGCAAGGAGCTGGGTTCAGCTGCTTTTGAAATCCTCCCTGTGCAGGGCTGTTGTTCTGCACCAGTTGGATGAGAATTTTTTTATGGACATGCGAGTGCATGTCACATGTAGAAAGGACATACTCTGCTTGCTCCAAATATACATCCCTGCACAAAGCTTTGATGTACATTCCCCAAATGTCTCACCAGGCCTTCCCAGACTCACGTGAGAAGTACCCCAAGCTGTCCAAAAGACTGCCTTCGATTGTGGTGGAGCCGACTGAATCTGGGGAGGTGGAGAGCGGAGAGCTGCGCTGGCCTCCTGAAGACCTCAAGTCAGCAGAGGACAAGGGTCTTCATGGTGACCAAAGAGTCTGTGTCCAGCAACAGCAGCAGGAGATGGATCTGGAAGGTCTGAATGAGTAATTTTCATCCTTGTTCTCCATAGGAAAGTAGCTGTTTCATACCATACTGTGCACTGAAGTTAACAGTGAGCCGAACAGCTGTAGGCACTTGAAGGTGCCCAGAAAACATCTGCACTGGAGGAGTCCTGTGGACTGAAAATTTCCTTGTAGCTTTTGAGCAATGGTGTTTTCATCCACATCAGCCACTTGCATGGCCAACAGGCAGCCAGTGCACTGCACATTAGCAGTTCACTCTTGGGAACAGTAATCCTGGTCAATAGCATGTATTGTATATCACCCTGTCTCCTAGCCTAGAAGTGAAGTGTTTTTGAGAGCTGCACGTTTTCAAAGCGTCCTGGTGTCTCAGGAGTGTATTAGTGCAGCAGGAGCTCACAAATACATACCCGAGTAGCAGTGTCACTGTGGGGTAAATACGGTTAAAGGTAAGACCTTGTCTAAGTGTAGCTTGCACAGGAAGTGCTCCAGTAGGAAACTGGTCTATTTATTTCCTTTATTTCATTTCAGTGCTGTCCTTTTCTCTCATAGAGTGACCCAGTTTCCATTTCAGTGCACCAGAATTTGCCACCCAAACGCCCAGACACAGCAGCCAGGACAGGGTGCAAGATGCACCTCCCCTTCCCTTCAAAGGGGTGATGACAAATGGTCTTGAAGTGTAAAATCACCTGCTATTCCAGTTGGCATTTCTGGGTGGTGACAACCAAGGGTTTGATCATTTAAGAAGAAATATGAGCCAAATCTGTTTCCTGACTTCCAGGTTATATATTGTGATTTCCATGTTGGTTTTGTGCCTTGATTTAGACTCATTATGTCTTCAGGCCTGACAGCTTAAGCAGATTTCAGAGACCAGGTACCCTTCCCATGACAGTGGCTGTCCATAGGGATCACCTCATCTCAGTAATATCTTACCTGAGGTCTCAGGTTCCCTGTAAAGTCAGACTGTGATGCACTCAGAATTCCCTACTCCAGGTTTAACTACTGGTTTGCAAGCAGAGAAGATTTCTTGTATCAGGTCTGATCACCTTACCAGATGAACTGCCAGGTGGAGCAGGGAATCAAGGGCTGCATCTATATGGGGAAATAAATACTGATGAGTTGTTTCTTTGCAGATACCTTAGCACACCCGGCTCAAGAAGTGGAAGACAGTACAGATACTCTGGAAAGCAGAACTGAAGAGAATGAGTAGGAACTCGATGGCCTCAGAAGTGAAACTTCATTGTGAATGTTGTTGGAAAGCTAACACACTTTGAAGACATGTCAAAGTAATCTGTATTTCAATCTGCAAGGGTTTTATTTAGTTAGTACCTGGTAAGAAGCATCTGGGCTTTAGAACTGTTCTTCTAACATTTTGATTTTCAGGCTGGGATTCATATTATTTGTTTAATTTCCCCTTGGGAAACAATGGGATGTGTTAGGAAATATAAAGCTGTCAAGGAAAAGATGCTCCTAATTTTAATTAGTGCATTTCATTGGTTTTATCTTTTTCAAGAAAGGCTGCTTTCAGGTAACAACAGCAGGACAAAGGGGTTGCGTTTCTACAGGAGGAATGTCTTAAATCTAAAAATTTCTTTTTTTAGCCATTTAAAACTAGCACTGTGATATTATGGACAATAGATGTAATATAATGTCACCAGTTGATTTTGTAACTTTATGTATAGAGACGCAAGGGCAAGGTTTGCCTCCAGGCTGCCACCCTGGGGCAGCCCAGAGCAGTTCTCTCCCTTTGGCTAACCTGCGCGTATTTGGACGAACCAGCCTTTCCTTAGCTGCCTTTTCATCAAGGCTGATGCCTTTTGGAAGCGCTTTCTTGCTGTACCTTGACGAAGAGATGAGCTGGTCGCTGGCGTTTGTGGAGTGAGGCTGGCTGTGTTGGGCTTGGTTGGTTGGATCATGCTGTTGGTGCACTCTGCAGACCAGGTCCGGCCATAGTGTGGGGTGCATTTCTCACCCCTAAAGCCAGTGAGATGGCTCCTGCTTCCCCCAGGGCTGGCTTTGTCCCACCTTGTTAATAGAGATTGTTGTGACATTACTTCTTTGGTATGTTTGGTGTGTAACGTAGGTGCGGAGGCACAGCTGCTCCTCCCTTGCCCTGAGCTGGGTGGTGGTAGGGGGTAGGTGGCAGGAGCTCCACAGCACATCCCAGACCTGTCCTCCGTTTTGCCTGGCTCCACTGAGCCACCTGCAGTAAGAGGGGTGTGCAGGAGAGCCATGGTGGAAGGACAGACACCTGCCTCCCTCCCGCCCATGTTGGCACTGCTGGCAGGAACACATGTGCCAAGGGGTGCCCTCCTCGCCTGCAGCACGGCCCCCTCCGCTTTGGTTGCAGTGTCACCTCCTGGAGCCCAGAGCTCATGGTGGGACAAGCTGTCTCTAGACACCTCTGCCGTCCAGTGGATTTTCCTTGGGAATTTGGGGTCATTTTGACAGGAGTGAATCCCTTCCTGCACAGGGACCTCCCAGAGACTCCCTCCCACTGTCCCAGAAGAAGCACCGATCTCAGCCCAAACCACGACCCGTTGGATGGGCTGGTGGGGTGGATGCTGCCTGTACTCAGAGGGGTTTGACTGTGTCAGTGACGAGTGTCCTGTAAGCTGCAAAGCTGGCTTTCTCCCTCTCTGCAGGGCTGGATGGGGTCTGTACTTCCAATTAATGTTGCATCCAGAAGAAGCTGCTCGCTGTAGGTGGAACAAAATAACAGGATTTCTTCAAGCATTAACTCCTAAGTTGACTTCTAAGTGCTTGCTTTTCTCCAGTAATAATTTTCGCTAACAACAACTTTTAATTGTGTGATGGTCGATAAAATTTACTGGCCAGATGTATTAATAAGTTTATACCTTCTTAGCAACCAAATTTAATATATTTACTTACAAAGAATTCTGTGCAATGAATGTTTATTACAAAGGAAAGAGACTATTTTACTTCAAAGCAACATTAATTTATGTACAAAACTATAGCTCATTATTTGGGGTGTTTGGGATCTAGGACCCTTTTTATAAGCAGTGTAGTACAGTATAATGTGATACTTAAGTTATACTTTGCTCTCTCAATCTATATAACAATCTGTTTTGCCTTCTTGATGTAGACTTTATTGCCTACACTGTTAGAATTTCTTCGTGAAGTGGGATTCTGGTCAGAGCACCGAATTTCACCAGAGTAGCTGAAGGTTTCAGGAGCACCTCCTAAATCTGGCTGCTGTCCCTGTCACCCCCTTCACTGGTGACATTTTTCTGGTAAAGCCAGTGAAACAAGAACAAGCTGGAGCTATGTGTTGGCACTCGAACAGTGAGGGGAGGGAGGTCCCCAGCTTGGACCCAGCGTGGCAGGAGGAGAGCTGTGCTGGAGAGGCAGCTGGGCTGATGGGAGGTGCTCTTTAAATGCTGCTTTTGCATCGACTGTCAAGAAGTTTTACAAAGCTCTGGGGAGAAAACAGCAGTGACGACATATTTTTAGCTGTGTGATTTCCTTCCAATCTGCATCTGCCCAGCTCTGTGAGGAATGACGTTAGATGTATCACTTAATTTGCTTTTTGCTTTATAAAAGGAAAAACAGTTGTTTGAAACACTTCCCCCAATTTTCTGTGCTCTCTATCTGCTTTCAGACGCTCCCTCCCTTCCTGCTCTGGATGGCCCTTATCCTATTTCCACCTGAGGTCAATAGCACTTCCCTAAACATGTTTCCCAAAGAAACAACTAAATTCTACATACACCCTGAAAAAATGCCACGCTAGCACCACTACTTTTTTTCATCCTTGTACGTAAAGCTGCAGCTGGTATAGAAATCCCAGATTTCCTTCTTCCAGCCTAATTACTCCTCTCTTTCATTTCTCCTCTTTTGCCCTGCTCCCCTGAAGTATTTTACCTGAAGCAAATGGTTGCTTCAAACTAAAGCTTTCTCCTAAAGCTGTGTGGCCTCAGTTTAACAACCGTGCGAAGCCAAACTCCTCCTCCCATTTTTATTTTTCTGACCATGGGCCAGAGGCCCTAAAACAGGAGAGCAAGATAGAGAGAAAATTGTTTTATACAAACAAGCCCTATTTATTCAACTTGCAGGTCTATGAATGTCCACTTACTTTGTCTGTGTGCAATCATTGTCTCTCTAATAAACTCAATAGTTGTTTTGTATTTTTTTCTGGATTAAAAGCTTTGTAGAAACTAAAAAGAAAAAAAGACATTCAGTCATATTTTTCTAGTCTAGCTTGTAGAATATTTCATGTAGTGCAGAAAGGAAGTTTTATGGAGTAAGACATTGTTGAATTTTGCTCTATTTCAGTTCTTTCTAATTTTGTAAAATGCCACCTGTACATAAGACTCGACTAATGTATGTCCTGTAGATGTATTACACCATTTAGCCTATTAAATGCCTATACTGAACTGATTGGAAGAAGCAGTGTATCCACAGTGTCTTTGTTTAAACATGGAAAGGGTTATATGTGGTGGTGTGCGTCCTACCACTAATACAGGGAATGCAGCCCACTCTAAGGCTGCCTTTGCTCCACGCAAATCCTCACCCAGGCCCTCCAAACTACATGCTCCCACACAGATAAATTCAGATTTACATCAGTAACAGCTGCCATTGCCATCTCTTTCCTTCCAGCCCTTCCTTGACCAGGCAGCTCAACACTCCCTGCTTCTGTTTTGGGATTTCCTCTCTGCCCTGCTCGCCCCGCTGGTGCCCTGCCTTGCTGTGCTACCAGAGCCCGTTGGCTCATCTTCATTCCCCTTTTAATGCAATGCACATTTTTAACGTTTTCTGGAAAGGCAGTTGTGGAGCCCAGCAGGAACTCACATTACTGGAAACCTACACCCTGTGCAGAGAGAGCAGGGTCATGTGGCAGAGGAGATGAGAGGCAGAGATGGTCTGCCAGTGAACAACCAATTTTTTCCCAAAATGTTGAGTTGCCAAAAAAGCAAAGGACCAGATAACTGGAGGGTGAAGCTGCATCTTACTTAACCCAGCTCAAAAGCAGCTGCTGCTCTCTGAGATGGATAAATCAGCATGACAGAGGCATTGCTCGGGGTCAAAGCCAGTTCCCTGCCACTGCATGGCTGTGCCTTCTGGGCAGTGGTGGCATGGCAAGGGGAATTTGTTGTGTCCCAGGCTGGGGCAGTGAGTCAGCTTCGACACCGCTTGCAAACCTGATGCTTAATGTCACTCAGTACTGGAGTTTCCATGCACCATGCATGGAAAATCTCATGTCCAGGCATACATTACTCTGAGGGTGGGATGGCAGAGGGACTGACACCGCTGTCTCCTCACCTCCCTAGGAGCTGTCTCTTCCATCTGGGGTTTTCCTGCATGGTGTTCAGCCACATAAGGATGCAGCAGGTGCTACCTGATGGGGATGCAATTTCAACTGGTGCCGATCTTAATGTTGCTGTGAGATCTTTGCGGAGTCCTGGCAGTTTTCTTTCCTTTACTCTGAAGGCAGGAGGAGTTTATCTGTAATTAATTAAATAGGATGAGTGTGGGAACACTGTTGTCTTGCTTCTAACATTTGTATTTTAAACTTATGTCCACTGGATCTGCACATTATTCCATTGACGTGAGACATTTTCATTTCTTTTTAATCAGACATCTGCTCAGTGTTTTTCTTTTAGATGTGTTCTGCTTGACACTTCTGTCTAAAGAAGCAAGTAACATTTTCAGTGGAATTAGCTTTTATTTAAACTAGTAGTAAGAGATGAAAACTGACTTTTTAAATCATGTTAAACTGAAAAATGTAACATCTAAATTAAATCAAGCATAATTCGTGGTTTTACCTTTTTTTTTTTTTTTTCTTTTTTAGTTTTTTTAAATTCCAGTATTTCTGTGAATCCTTTTGGGAGACAGGTGATGCCTGACAGCCACAGAGGGCCATGACTCCCATAACAAACAGCAGATCCCTCACTTTCATGTTACAAAAGCTTATGTCATATGCACTCCTTCCACCACAAATTAAAGCAAGACACCCTTCTTCCCTCTGTCTTTTAAAACAGATGGCTTTCATTTCAGAGACAGTAACTCTCCATAGCTTAAATCCACTCAGTTCTGGAAAATTAGGACTTTTAACAATTTTTTTTTTTGTTTTCCCCTCTTAAAAAAAATGGGAAAAATAAATTTGAAACATTAAAAAGTTTTCCTCTAAAAACACTGGTAAAATATTTTCCTTCATTTTCTCCAATATTTCTGCCATGAAGAGCCCAAAAACTTCACATCTAACCTTAGCAGGCCGCCCTCCCAGAGACCCTCCCTGAGCCTGGTGGGCAGGAGTGGAGGAGCAGGGGTCTCCAGGGAGGTGGGGACAGGGACCAGGGGCTCACACTCAGCTTTCAGACCCCAGATCTTACCCCAGGAAGGACAAGGATCTTTTCATCCTGCCTGAGGATTTGTGCCCACACACCGAAGAAAATCTGTTTAAAATGCCCATGATTGCAGTGAGTCCAGCCATTAAATGGATGTTTGCAATCAAGCCAGCATTCAGCTTCAGCGTGGCTCCTGGAGTGTGACAAATTGTCTTTATGAATTAGTCATTTCATTTGTGAAACATAGGTTGGATATTGTCACATATCCACGTGTTCTCCATAGCCCTGACAACTGTACCCCACGCATTACTATTCAGTAGGAGATGAAGCCATGAAAACCCTTGGGGATGGGATGCTGTTGGGACATACAGCCAGACTCAGGATCTGGAGAAAGCTCCAGATTTCCGGCGCTGGAAATCTAAGAATAACCTATTGTTACTGTCAGCTATTCACTGATGATGACTTGAACAAGAAGAAACAGCACAGGCACCTTTCTCATCACCTCAGCCTTCCTGTGGCAGCCTTGTACATCCACCTTCAGGCTGGTGAAATCTGGCAAATACAGAACTGCAACCAAAAATACAGAGATGGAACAACATAAACTGAGCCTGGTGTGAAAGCAAGCAATTCAGCTGCTATGTCACTGGTACTGTTCTATAAAGCTTAGCTCAGAAGTGTGATGGGAAGCAATTAGCTTTTTTCCCCCAAAATTTACAGCTGAAGCAGGACAAAGTGAACTGGACACAGTGAAGGTGTCCACGCAGCTCTGGGGTGCACTGGCTCTGGAAGCACCATGGTTGTTTCTGTGATTCTCAGTGGCTGTGAACAGACACCAGCACTCCTATCCCACAGCAGGACACACATGTGGCCCCTCCTCATGAGCCCAGGGGCTAGGATCTGCTGCAGAGAGGTTTCTCTAAATCTCAGGTGTGTCTCTCCATCCTGGTTTTGGTTAATGTGGCCCCGAGGTGTGACGTGGAGGTGCTGGGACGGCATCCCTTGGCAGGGTGGGAGCTACTCCCATTCCTGTGAAAGGTCTGCAGAGGGGGAAGAGCAACTCTCGGTGCTTTTTCCATCATGAAACCCTTGAGGGATGATACCACAGGGATGAACATTCACTCCCACAGTGCTGAAACCAGTTTTGCTCCAGTAGGAAAAAGAAAAAAAATGAAGATGGGTTTTGGGATGCTAAATGGCAGGAAGACTTGGTGCTTAAAGCACCAAGCAACCAGAAAACCTGAGCAAAAGCAAAGCAGCCATTTGACTCCTGCTGGCCTCAGCACCTTCCTTCTAGCTCAAGGTCTCCCTTTGGACCACACCCGCTGCCCTCAGTTGCCTTTAATGACCCTTTAGTGCAGGAACACATCTGAGGCTGAAGCTGTGCCCTCAAGTGCAACTGAGGAGGCACATCTGACTTCCCTGGTTCACACAGAGGCTGAGGTGCTGCTGCCTATTTATAGCCAGATGGGTTAAATAAAGTGCCTTATTCATCCCTGAGGTTTTAAACAAATTCCAGAGAGGACAAAGGGCCTTGTGTCTTTTTCCCACCCATTTTGTTTTGGCCCAGTTTGTACATGCAGAGCTAAAACTTGTTCCAAGATTGATTCAAAATAAGACTAGGGAATTATTTGCTGGCTCAGCATGTACCACTGTCCTGCTAGAAAGCATCTGTATGGTTTTCATATGCATTTTGTGAAAAAGAAGCTATTAAAAAATGTAAATTTTGGTGTGTGGGTACAAACCCTGCTTGAAGATCCACTGGTAGTAATCCTTTCAATTTGCTGGCATTGCTTAAGGTTCACTGCAGCTGAGGGATGAGTTTGGGTGTCAAGGGGATGAATCAAAAAAGATGGAATAAAATGAAGGTATTTTAAACCCCTGCTTTATAGAAATGCTCAGTAATTTATTGAAATAAACAGAACGAGAGATGGTGCTTATCATGCTAAGCTGCTGTCCCAAGCAAGGCCAGCTTGCTGAGTCAGTTCACTTTTTATTGCATTCTCCAAAGATTTTCAGGCTTCTAACAGTGATGTGTGCCCTTCTCACGTGCAGAGCCTCAGCATGTTTGGGCAGGAGTGCTGCTGGCCATGCCTCACTCTGTGAACAACCCAGCAAACTACATTGCTTAGGTGGTTGCAACTCATTCCAGCAAATAGGAAAGAACTGATTCAACTCGCAAATAGCCCAAACGTGTAATTACCCTGTTTTCGCAAGAGGTGATTTTGTCACAACCTGGCATCTAGCTTGGGTCATGATAAGCACTAATGTAACCAAGCCAAAGCTTTCCTTCCAAGTGATTTGACTTTAACCTCTTTAAGGGTAGCAACTACCTTTTGGTTGTTTTGTGCTGGAGATACCTCAGGAGTGCAGTGTCTTTGGCAGTGGGTTCTGCTCTGCAAGCACAAGGGTTGGGGGGAAACCAGGAGGAGTTGCCTGCAGCGTTTTCCCTTCACAGATGTGCCTGGTCCATACCCTGCCTGAGGCTCGAGCCTGCCTCCCTTTGGGTGCCTTTTGGATACTTCCCCTCTCCCCTCTGCCACCAGCCCTGCTCCCCTCGACAGCCCACCCAGGGAGCACAGTGGTGTGGGTGAGCTGGCTCTGGCAAGAACAAACCCAGCAGGGTTTTGCTGCATTCACCACTGCAGGTGCCCAGGGCCAAACCAAGAGAGGGCTGGCACAAGAGGAGGCAGGTGAAATGGTGCAAGAACTGCACAACACTTTTGCCTAAAAGTAGAGTAACAGCGACAGCTCAGAGTCTCTCCAGTTCTCTCTCCTGCTTACTCTTGAGTTGCCAGAAAAACTATAGACAAATTAACCAGTTTGTTCTTTTGTTTTGTTTTGTTTTGTTTTGTTTTGTTTCTTTCTGTCCAGGAAAGCTCCCATGTATTTATTCAAAGACATAAAGTGTTTCTGCCATGCAGAACTCTGCCAAGAGCTGTGCTTGTTATTCCAGATTTACAATAAAGATGTTGTGCAAATGACCTAGTTACATAGAGTGCAGCACTTAAGTGGGGATTTGGCTAAATCCAGCATACATACCTAATCAGAAAACATCTACACACTTGGGAAAACACCATGATGGGATCTTACAGAGTCTTAATGCATTGGTGGTTATAGGTTACATGAGAAGAGACAGGCAATACTGCCTCAGTGCTGGAAACTCTGTCTTGTCTTGTTCTGTAACATCTGGTAGCCAAAGGAGAGAATGAAGAGCATCTTGAGATGTAAATCAACCTGATCCACCAGCTCTGTGCCTGAAGTCATCTGACCTCTTGAGTCTTACTCATAGAAAATTGGAAAAATGGCTGATTCCCAAAATGAGAACCAGATGCTTCTATATTTTAGCAAAATATTCCTGCTTGTGGAACTACTCTTAACTTAGAAAGAAAAATCCACAACAGGCGATGATTTTGTGCCATTAACATGAGATGATGTGAGCCCTTAGCAGATGCATGACTGCAGATGGCAGGGTAAGGCCCATGCTTTACACCAGAGCAGAATAGAGCTCTCACTGTAGTGTGACCGTGTGGAGTGTTCACAAGCAGCAGAGCTTCTGTAGCAGCATATGCTGTAGGGGTTGTCTCACACTAGGTAGGTTTGTAAATACTGTACCACTGCAGAGTAGTGAATTTACACACATTAAGCACACACAAAATGAATGAGACATACTGCCACAGAGCACATGGTGCCAAAATCAAATACTAAACTTTCCTAGGGTGACCATCAGCTCTGCTTCAGAGGATACCATTATCCTCTGAGTTATGGTTTGCTACCAACTCAAAGCAAAATGCCCTGCATACAGTGTACAGGACAGAGCAGGAATCTCCAGTGTCTAATGTGAAAACAGCTAACACATACTCAACTTTTATCACAAGGGCCCAAACCAGCCCCAGCAGTGCCCATGCTGCTGGGCTAGGTGTGGTGAAGTTGTGCTCATGAACCTCGAACCTGATGTTCTGCAAAGATCAGGTATGTACAAAGGTAATTCTAGTCACTTTGTAGACCTGATTCTACATGAGTAATACACTGAATTTGGATATTTGGACTGTAACTGGATCTTACTTTTGAAGTGACTGTGGCCCTGTTCATCTGGTGTGCATTTCTTGGCAGCTTTGCTGGCCCTCCACTGAGGACTTTCCTCAAGTGTCTTCTTTGAGAGATCAGGTAGCTCAGCCAAAGGAAGGATTAAAAAACACAGAATGGGATCCCTTACAGTGCTGACATGTTTCCTTCTCCATTTTGGAAAACAGACAATATTGCAAAAGGGAATGTTAACCCAAGCTGGCCTCCTGCACCAGAGGCTGGTGGATTTGGCCCACAGCCTGGAGAAGAAGTCAGCTAATATGCCCCATCTTTGCTAAGCAACCTAGTTTCTGTCTGAATTCCTATATGATTAGAATACCGAGTGCATATAAAAGATTAATGCAAAAGACCCTGCAGACTGGAGCTTCCTGAAAGGCATCACGCAGCAGGTCTTCGTTAGCGCACGAGAGCAGATGGACGCACCCCAGGGGGCTGACAGCACATGCAATGCCTCTCTGCACTTTCTTCTTCAGCCTAATGCCTCTGAACTTCATAAGCAGCCTCAAAACATCCATAAATGATTTAGAAGAAGATGGATTAACCAAGAGGGAGAAGTGTCTCTTGCCGGGTTGTAGGAGACCCTAGACCTCTGTTCTGGTTCCTGTTCCACCACAAACACAGGCATAGCCACTTTATCTGTCTGAGCTGGAGTTACACAAGATTTATACAGTCAGACCCCAGATTTTGAAAACCTCCATCTTTACTGTCACGAGAGTATCCACCTTTCCTCAGTAGTGTTCTGCGTTTTTACACCTGACATCCACAACTGCTTACACCTGTGGGATTGACAAACTTTCTCATCAGTGGGGTCTGTCCAGGAGACAGTGCCCTCACAGACAGGTAGGTTCTGGCTGCCTCTTCTTGGGGCAGGAGGAAGGTTGCTGATCAGTTTTTAAGTGTTCCCTGCTAAGAGCATAGTGCTGAGATGACATGATGGTTAAAGTGGCATGCCTATTGTTTTTTCCCCTTTCATTCCAAACAAAAAAAGCAGCAATTTATATGCCTAGAATTTCAGAAATGTTAAAAATCACAAAAGACTACCAAATAATGCCCACACAATGTGATACTGTACACTGCTGCTTAGCAAATTGGACAAGAATCACACATGATGTAAGAATATGTGTTTAACAACAGTGTTTTCTCTTGCAGCTCCTGGAGACTGCAACAGTTTGCATAAAACATACTGGTGAGGATGGCATGATTTAGGGATTACATCTCCAAACTAGATGGTAGAGAAACATGCATGTAGTTACCAGAACTGTTACTCTTCAGTTCTTGACTCTTCTCCTTTTGACGTTTGCTTTTGTGGTGTTGACACTGAGCTTTATACACAAAGAGTGAAATAGCTCAAATGTTCTACATTCCGATCAGCAGTCGCCTGATGTTGCTACACGCCCTTCTCTCCTCTCTGGGACACAGCTGCCTCTGTTGGACATGAAGAGCTGGAGTGTTGACAGGCCAAACCTGCTGCTACAGCGATGGTCAGCCACGACCTGCTCTGGCAATAACCTTGCTGCCTGCCTGGAGCAGATGCCAGTGCTCAGCCCTCCCTGAGTGCCACCAAACCTACACCTTCAAGCTGAATTATTGGCCTTTTTCTGCCCACATGTACCTCACCATGGTCTACAGCTTCCTTGCACGGGAGAGCAGAGAGGCAGGCACAGATTTCTTCTTTTTGGTGACCAGTGACAGGACCCGAGGGAATGGCCGGAAGCTGTGTCAGGAGAGGTTTAGGTTGGATATTAGGAAAAGGTTCTTCACCCAGAGGGTGGTTGGGCACTGGAACAGGTGGCCCAGAGAAGTGGTCATGGCCCCAAGCCTCACAGTTTTAAGAAGCTTTTGGGCAACTCTCCCAGGCACATGGTGTGATTCTTGGGGCTGTTCTGTGCAGAACCAGGAGCTGGACTTGATGATCCTTATGAGTCCCTTCCAGCTCTGGTTGTTCTATGATTCTGTGCTTAATACCAGCATTTGCATCGTATGGCATTCAGTCCCACCACTGCCTAGCATCCTGCGTGGTACCACCAGCTCCTGCATTCCTCTGCTCTGTGATCACTCATTGATCTGCAAACTGGGGCAATGCCAGATTGTTTCTGAACTTGAATCTAGTTTTAGCAACTCTGTATCTTCCTAAACAACCACTCAGCCATGCAATTTAGCCTGCAGCCTGTAGCATCATGCAGATTAATTTTTATTATCACTCATTCAAAAGGGAATTTTTTTTTGCAGAAGAACACGTTTCAAAACATCTAACAATCTCCACTTTCTTCAACACAAGGTTTCCAACTGGAGGAAAAAAAATGTACCCAGCTCAGCTTCCAGAAACACACTACTCACCATAGAAACTGTAAACTAAAACAATCCTACTAGTGATTACAGCCCAATGGAGCATTTTAGTTAATAAGTTATTTGAGTGAGAAGAATATTTGCAAAACATCACTGCTAATCCTGCCGTTTGCTGTATGTGGAAGGGCTCCAGCTGATTGCAGTGACACTCCACCCATGTGGAGTGGAGAGCAGAGTGAGGGACACAATGAGCTCTTGCCCTTTCCTCCAAAATAACCTGTCAGCAGCCATGTAAACGAATCAGGAATATACACGGCACTTTCTCAGTAGCAGTTCAAATTTTTTTTCCTCTCTCTGTCCCAGCAGAGTTGTTCAGGATTTGCTTTCACATCATCTACACTGGATGTCCATCACTGCATGTGGGGTAGCCAAGGCTGGGTGTGAGTCATGAGGTAATGAGCCTCTTGTGCTGCCCCAAATCAATGTACCCTGCTCTTTCCCTCGAACAGTCCTGGGAAAACCTCTGTCTTTCTTGGCACAGGTGGAAAATTCTAGGAGTGGTCCAAGGAAGGTTTATGAGCCTGACTCTTCTCTGCAGGCTGACTCTGCTCCTACTCATGCCAGCTCATCTGGCTGGAAGTGCCATCGAACTCATGCCAGAGGGTTTTGTGTGCACAGATGAGTGAAATGGTAACACTAGGTTTGAGCGCAGCTTAGCTCTACCACTAAGAGCATGTCCTTTGGATTTATCTTCCTGAAGTCTTACTCATTCCATTTAGTACAGGTTGATTTATACCTACCCATCCTCTGTTTCCCATGAGAAGTCACAAGCTAAGTTTTAGAGGCAAGCATCTAAACAAATTTATAGACTACATCAGGATTTTCATCTTGGAAGAAGCAAAGCTGTAAATTCCCCATGCAAGTTCTTTGAAAATCATGCCCTTTTTGATTCATTGTTTTTGAAAGCCTTTCTGAGCCAGAAAATGCAGACCTCTTCGGGATATTCATTTTGAAAGTTGAACAAAGGATAGAAGCATCATTTAGGAAGTCTGTTCAACACTCCAGAAGATGAACAGCCCAAATATGCAACTGCATATATTATCTTCCTTCTGACCGAGTGACAGCAGCCTCTCCATCACACAGACAAAAAGCACATGAATACTTCAACAGGGGCCAGCGCTCAGGAATGTGAATGTTCAAGTTAACAAGTGCCTGTTTCAAGAAATTGGAACAGATTTTGCAAAATACATTCCAAATTGAAGACACCTGTATCTGTGCAGATATTTGCAAATGCTGGGTGGTCTAGGCACAAGGACCTCTGGGCTGTAGGATTGTCAAATCCAGGTGTTCAAAAGTTCTATAATTTTGGCTTAAAAGTGCAAAATTTAAAACAAATTGATCTGGGCTCCCTAACTGCTTTTTACAGCAGGGGAACAGGAGAGGTACTGCATATTCAGTCATTACTGCACAAAGGGCTGAAAACTACCTTTAGAAAATCCCCAAATTGTGACCCTCTGATCATGTGTCATGACTCCAGCTGCTAGATTTCCAGAGAGCTAATGTGATCTAGAGAGCAAAAAGCCCTAATTGGTGATACTGCCTTGGAAACTCATGGTCTGTCACTGTTTCAGGCTGACTCTGTCATGCTGGGCCAGTCTCTGAGTGCCTCTGTGCTAAACCAACACAAGGACATCAGCCTCGGGACCAGACTCCTGCGCATCCTGCAGACTCACCAGAGGGCTCACAGCAGCTCCCCAGGAGGCACAGGGGAAGATGCAGTGCCTGGGACCAGGACTCAGCACCGCCAGCCTCATACACACCAGGAAGCTCAAGTTGTGCTACAGGAAATCCTGAGGAAAGAGGTGGTTCTAGTCTAAGCTCTCCCCATGACTTACACTGGTGTCAAGGGGTGTTTGCTTCTGCTCAGCTCTTGCGGCCAGGAGCCTTCTTGGGGCTGCCTCAGCCTTCCCCACTTCCCAACTTGACACGGGACAGTCCTGCAGGGAAAGGAATCCCAGGGCCTCCCCTCCACCAGGTCAGCTGGAAAACACAAAGCTCAGGGACTGCAGTCTGGGGAGATGTGGGGACAAGGGGAAAAGAGACTCCAGGATTTCAACCCTTGCTATAGTGAATCCTCACTCCAAAATGTATTTTAATTCACATCTACCTGCCGGCTGGCTGCCCTGAGCAGCAGCATTTGGGGTCTTTCTTTTCCTTTCGCAGATGAACAGCTGTTTGTTGTTGCATGCAAAGTGTAGCAGGTTTTTTGCTTTTTAACATATAGAAAATAATCTGCAGCCTTGCAACTCCCTAGTGGTTTACAGAGCAATCTGAGGCAGGTAATGTGGTCAAATCCGTCAGGCAGACATGAAAACTCCTGAGGCTTCCTCACATTCCAGTGTGTGCACCAGACAGCTGAGCCCCTGGGTCTGAAAGCAATGGCTTCATCCTGATGCTGCCTCCTGGGGCATCTGAGCCACTCAGGCAGGATGGGGAGCATGCCAGTGACCTTTTTCAACTCAGAAGAACTGCAGAATAATTTAGATTGGGAGGCATCTATAGATAAAGTCTATAGACTTTATTTGGTCCAACCCTGCTCCAAGCATGGCTACCTTTGGTGGTAGAGCAGGCTGCTCATGGCTGTGTCCCATTGAATCTAGAACACCTTAAAGGACAGAATTACCACATGAGGATGTCTTTCTTCCTTATGTCCCATCCCTTTGTACAACGTGATTGTTACCTTGTGCCATTTCACTGCACACACCTGAGAAGAGTTTGCCTCTTCTCCATAACCATCCACTGCTGATTAGACAAGACGAGACAGAAGGGAGATCTCCCTTTAGCCTTCTGAGGGGTGGAAAGGTGGGCTTAACAAAAAGATTGTCCCAGCCTGGTGCTCAGGATATCTTGGCTTAGTGATTTACCCAGCACCATCCTCCCTGACACTGTTGGCAGGTAATCAGAGGAACGTGGCTCCAAAGTGTCCAGCTCTCAGAGGAACCCCTTTGTGTTACTAGAGGAGGTTGGTTTCTCACTGCTTCCATCTGGACATTTTGGAGTAGTTTTTTTCCATGTGGTGATCATCTGCCATGAAGATTGTGCTTGAAAATGCAGGTGTTTCTTTGACACCTAAATAGAAATTTTTTAAAAAATGCACTGGATCTGATAAGTGCGGAGTAAGGTCTGTGAGCTCTCTGTGCTTAACCCCTCCAGTCATAAACTAGACAATATAAAACCTTTTCTCTTCCCTTTATCTGTCTTCTGCAGGGACATTTTCAAGGTCTTTGTGTATGGGCTGTCTTTCCTGAGTCCATACAATGTTCAGCAAATGGCAACTCTGATTCTGTTTGCGTCTTCTGTGACATAAACCATAGAAAGAAAGCAGGTGGTTGTTGCTGTAGCTGTGCTACCAGTGACTCACAAATCGATACACTTCCACCAGAATGTTCATGGGTACAGGAGGTGTTTCCACAGCACAGATGTGGAGGAAGCCATGCTGACAGTGTGTGTGGGAGGGGGGCTCCACAGGTGCCTCAGCTGCTCCTTGTCACACTGCCACACTGTGCACTGGCATTGCTAAAAAGTGGTGGATGACAATAGCTATTGCTGTTTTCTCCTGTTGGGACAAGTACCTCCTTGTTTAAAAATCCCCACCTCTGTGCACACCTACAATACTCCAAATCATTGTAATATGTGGACTGTGATGATATGAATAACATAAATCTTCCTTTGTAATTGTTAAAAGATTTAAGCTCTCCCCTCCACCCACCCACCCCTGTGTGCCTCTATATATCTGATAATATGGGATTATAAAACAGTGCTGTTATTCCTGTGGGGTTTGGTTATTTAACATTGTACTGAGCAAAGTTATCAGAGCAATCCCGATGGACCAAAATAACTCTTTGTTTCTGATGCAGTGTTTGCAAAATGGAAGCCAAAAATAGCTATTGGCTGGTAGGCTTGAAACACTGCTGACCTTTCAGCACACCCAGCAGAATCCGCCAGCACAGAAATCCCTGTGCTCTGGGTGTGCAAGCAAACCACCCTCTACTCATCTCTCCAGCATTTGACTTCTACTAAGCTTGGGTCACTCGGGTCCAGTCCCATTTCCTTTCAGTCCTCTTGTGTCATGTGCTGAAGGGGAGAGAGGTGTCAGCTCCAGTCTGTCCAGTCTTCCAGGAGGAGAGCGGTCTGTAAGAGCACACCACGACCTGCCCCATTTCTGTGACAGCTTTAGGGAACCCAGAGCCGATCACACCTCTAAATGTGTTTTGAACAGTTTCCCCCTCCACACACAGAGACAGATCTGGACCTGGACTCCAGATGGAAGTCAGGAGACTATTCCTGGTTGTGCTCAGGCAGGGTGTCCAGCTTTCTGCCCTGTATGCCCCCTTTTCCTCCCTGGTTTGCACTTCTCCACCCAGCTCAAGACTTTGCTGACCAATGCACTGATAAACACTTAACATCCCTGAAGGGGCAAAGTGTGTTCATTAAAGGTGTCAGTCAAAGGCCCATGAAACCCTGGTCCCTGCAACTCTTTTATTCCTGTATAACCAACTCTCTAACTCTTCTTTTTCCTGTGGTTTAAGAGCCTCCCATGATCAAAGACCATTTTATCCTCTGTCTCACTCTGAACCTACAGTCCCACACAAAAGGGCAAGGACTTTGGAAATTCCTGCACAGATCTCACACCGTCTTCTCCTCAGCCATGCAGATGACTCTGAGAGAGTTGACTCCTGCTCATCTCTATTCCTTCTCACAGTGCCTTCTGTCCATTATTGCTCCTTCTCACCATTCTCCCATCTTCTTAGCTGAGAGAAAAATCCCAGGGCATGCAGGAATGAAGGCACCTGATGAATCAGGTACACAGCTGAATGTGCAGAGACATCGAGAGCAAGTAAAGGCATTCCCCAGAGATAAGGGGAGATGGGCTCCTTTTCCAGGGGTTTGTTGCTGCCTTGGAAGAGACCCCTGGAATCACCAGTGGGAAAGTCCAAGAGGCAGGGAAGACTCTGCCAGGCTGACAGAGTCAAACTCAGAAGAGAATCCTTGCAGCTCCAGTTTTTCCCTAACCACACTTCCTTAACTTGACACAAAGCACAGCACTTGGTTTGCAGGATACAAAGTGATATAAGACATCATCACAAGGCATGAAGTGAAAAATCTCTTTGCTGGCTCCATTTGAAGAAAAATTCTGCTCCTGATGGATCGTAAGGGAAGCTCCAGACTGGACCCAGAGCTCTGGTGATGTGCAGAAGTGATTGTGAAGAACTGAGACTGCAACACTGCTTTGAGTTTTGAGGCAGCCTTCCCTGCAGTGCACAGAGCTTGTGGAAAGGAGAGGCTTGAAGAAATCACTTGTGAAATTCCTGAAAGCTTTTCCTGTGCAGACTGTGAATATTTGAAAGTTCACTCATTTGGCTTCATTTGGGGGAATTTTTTTACAGAGTAATACCATCTTGTTGCAAGACAGCCATCAAATTTCAAATCACTCCTGCCATTCTTTCACAAAATGGGCAAAACTTTATGCTTTCTTATACTTTACTCTTGGAAACTCCTACTTTAAGCTGACATTTTTAGGTGTACAGTAAATATATTCTGACCTGTCTCAGTCAGAGCATCCCTCAGCCACTGTAAGGCACATGTAAAACTGAGAAGCAGGAAAGACCTAAAAGGTGAGGCCAAACTGTCGATGAAGATCAGAGCTCAGATGCCAACCAAGATTTCCTGACTGGGACTTACGGAATGCAAAAGGTGCTCATCCATGCTGCTGAGAAAGTGCTCCTTATGGGGGAAAAGGAGCAGATCAGAGCAGATGTCACTGAAGGAAGAAAGACAAATATCTGGGGAAATCTCATGCACGAGGTTTATTCTTGCGCTAGCCAGAAGGTTCTTAATGCTCTTAATGTTACATTTTGGCCCAAACAGGAAAGACTGCAAATGAAACAAACAAAAAAAAAGGGTCTTCTAATTAGAAGTTTCAGCCAAGCAGGTTGAATAAAAGGTAGCCTTAGCAGGATAGCCCAGAGCAGAATGCTTGTGGGCCTTACCAAAGACAATGCTCTCAGCAAAAGTATTCCTAAACCTGCTGTAGGAGTACAAGAGCAAGAAGGAGGAACCTGAAATTATTAATGAAGTCTACTGATTTGGTTATTATACACTCTTCCTGTATTCTACAAGAAATGCACAGGTACTGGTTAGACACTGAAAAATATGTTACTGTGTACCTGCTGGGAAGGGACTATGCCTAATTTAAATAGTTTTCTAATGGTGTTGGGATCAGACTGGGTGTATAAGGGATGTTACATGTCAGCACCAAACCCACTAGCCCACCTCAAATTTATTTTTATGTAAAATAGACAAAACTTGTGGAAAGAGAGGCTGAAAGCAGACAGAGTTCAGCATCTAACCTGTGAAACTCAGCCAGTTTCAAACCTGCTTTGATCCACATTGCTGCTGTGGATCACTGTGCAAAGTTGTTACTTGCCATCTGACCATCCTGCTGATACCAGTCAGGGTTTCACTTGTAGAATATAAACAGTAATGGGCAGCAGATAGGTCTTCAATACAGACTGGGTCTTCTATTAACCCTTTCAGTGGTTATGACAAATTCTTGCTTTGCTGCTTGCTCATAAGTTGTTTACATGAATTATCTGCAAGGGAATCTGGCTCAGGCAACATTGATCTCAGATTTGACCTGCTTGTCTTTTGTAACTTCACATCCTTATTTTACCATTCTTCAAAGACAAGTGCATTTTCCCTGTAACAAGACCATCTTGTAGAGGGTTAGCATACAAAGGGCAGATTATCGGAAAATCAAGAGCAAAGCCCTCTGATTCACTTGTGCAAATTGCAGCTAAGGCAGATGGTATTTAAACAGAACGTGTGGGCACAATTAAGGGGAGAAGAGAAGCCACAGAGGACCTGGAAGGCAGACTGACAAGATCTCGTAGCCTTGGCAACACCTTCTCTTGATTGCCCACATCAAATGCAGAGGATAGGGCATGAACAGGGTCGCTAATCAAGTGCCATTTTTGATGAGCTTCTTAATTTCTGCCATTTTGTTCTGAAAGGCTCCCGCCTTTCTCCCAGACCATGGAGAAGTGGTGTGCATTTGCCTAAAGGAGCATCGAACAGCTTAACTATCACAACAAATAACTGTGCACCTCCAAGTTGCTCCATGAAATAGACAGGACACACAAACCAAACTTTTCAGATGTACCTGTGGGCAGGGAGGGCTTCCTTCCACCTTGTTTGCTCGCTCCCTGACCCATGGTGATGTGCCAGGTGACACCAGGCTATTCTCTTTGAAGTCAGTGGAGAAAAACAGATGTTTTTAGAGGAAGATCCATTTAATTTTTGAGATTTTGGGTGTTTAAAATTAAGATAAACAAAGAGTCTCACTGCATAAGATATGAAGAAAACTAAATACAAAACTTGTGACATCGGGGTCTTGAGGGATTTCCAAAAAAACTGAAAAGAACATAGAAATATTTTCTCTCTACCCTCTCTGGCATAATCACATTGGGTATTGCATGGTGTCCTGGGTTGCAGTGTATTCTATTACCATCCCCATCAGCTGTTAAAATCAGGTGGGGCAGTGTTTCCTTGCCTCCTCCCCCCAGACTATCTTTCTGTTAATGGCTCATCATTGTCCTGCCACCTGACTCAGAGATAACTCCCTCCGGACTATCTTCTGTTAATGAGCCTAATCAACACTCTGCCTCATGACTTGTTACCCCATTGTGAGATGCTCCACCCAGAGGGAGGAACCAAGCATCCCAGCGTGGATATAATCTGAGGCTGAACACCAGAGACACCGGCTTCCCACTGGATTTCCAGAGGACAGGAGCTACACAGCCACCATTGGACTTCCTGAGGAAGAGCAGACTGTTTTACTACAGGATCACTGCTTCAGAGGACTGCAGCCACCATTCTACCAGACTGCTACCACCACCCTGCCTAACAGGGTGTCAGGTTGTACCTTGACTCTGTCACTTTGACAGTGTTTTCTTTTACCTTTTTTTTTTTTTTTTTTTTCCCTTTTCTTTAATTGCCATTAAATTGTTATTCTGACTTAGTGCCTCCCACTGGTTTGTTTTCAAACTAGTACACATGGAAAAGCATTCATTTAGATGACAGAAAGATGATGTTTTTAATTTGATGTCACTACATTTCAGAATAAAACTTTCTGCAACACTTGTCAACTTACCAAAAATGTGAAGCTTCAGTATTTTATCTACAGAAGTGCTTCTAAGGTTTGTCAGCTCAAGAAAGCAGTGAAGAAACAACTGAACTCTAATGTAAGCAATTCTTATTACCCTGGAATTGTACGAGTCAATAAAAAGGAATATCTATTGCAAGGGTAATAAGCATTTGAGGGAAAAATGGGTAGATATGGAGCTGAAAAATCTGAAAGGAAAAATAAATCAGTTCTTTTCAAAATCCTCCTCAACTTGCACAAATTGGTTGCAGGAGATATGAGTTCAGCACCCTTTTGCCCGCTGTATTCCCTGCAGGACCAAGCGGTCACTGCTCTTTACCTCTGCTGTGGTACCTATGGTCCGAAACCTTCTGGCTAGCACAAGGATAAACCTCATGCATGAGATTTCCCCAGACATTTGTCTTTCTTCCTTCAGTGACATCTGCTCTGATCTGCTCCTTTTCCCCCATAAGGAGCACTTTCTCAGCAGCATGGATGAGCACCTTTTGCATTCCATAAGTCCCAGTCAGGAAATCTTGGTTGGCATCTGAGCTCTGATCTTCATCGACAGTTTGGCCTCACCTTTTAGGTCTTTCCTGCTTCTCAGTTTTACATGTGCCTTACAGTGGCTGAGGGATGCTCTGAGCACACCTGTACCCCCCACCCCCTCAATACTTTAATGCTGGAGCTGCACACAGCTTCAAACAAAGCCTGTGAACATTCTCTAAGAGCCAATATGGCTGTAAACAACTCTTTTTCTCTCCCATTATGGACTATTGACACAGCTGTTCTCTTTCATCACTCAGCCTATGGAGAAGAAGTATAATTTCCACATGAAAAGAATGTTAATAAAATTTTCACCTCTCCTCACTAAACTGCTCTCCCATGTTAATGATCTGCAGAGATAGATTTGAACAAGTGTCAGTGCTTGCAACATCTGGAGCTTGGAAAATGCAAGGGATCCCTCCACAGGCAGCTGGGAAGGTGATGGGCAGGATAGCATGGGAGCAGGGGCAGAGGAGGAAAGTCTGGGAATATCTTCTACAGCTCACGGCCTGGCAGTGCAGGGCTTTTTGTGGCTTAAAATCCAGGGGTGAACTGAGGGGTCATGCAAGCAGACACTCAGTCCCTGCATCCGGCTTGACTTGGGAGCTCAACTTCCACCTCGCAGAGTGTCCTGGGGCTGTCTCACAGGGACAGGGTGAGGACGTGAGCCACGTCAGAAGGGAGGTGCAGCAGGCAGCTGGCAGCTCATGGTCACTGCAGTGAGGCCAAGCCGCAGCTCTGTTTCTGCAGGGGGAGGATCTGAGAGGCCCCATGCATCCCACTCTGCCTTCACTCCCACAGCAGCTCCCTGGCAGAGAGCATCCCTTTATTCCCTGGGCACCTGCACTGCCACACACAGGGCAACATCTGTGTCTCTGTCCCCAAACTGGGGTAACGTGCTGGATCCCCCAGGAGTGAGAGCAGGGCTGAGCTGGCACCACTTTCTTGATACCTTATCAGACTTTTTATTTTTAAAATATGAGAATAATATTTCTCTTTGCCTGTGTCATGTACATTCTGGGTGGGTTTGCAGCCCTGCTTCTGGGAGAGCATCCAACGTCCTCTGCCGTGTTTGGAAAGGGTGGCTCCCGCCAGCCCTGCCGTTGATGACATTGGCAGCTGCGGCAGATTTGGCCCACGGACCTTGCTCTCCTCACTGGTTTTCATCCCTTCTCTCATGGTTTTTTCCACCCGACCTCCTCCCTCCAGGACAAAGATAATCGTGTCCCTGGCTGCTCCTTGCAGTTGCCCTCGCTGTCCCCTCAGCAGCTGGTGCCACGCATGTGTCCCCACCGGAGCCACCACGGCCCCTGCTTTCAGCGCTGCCACCAGCCGTGGGACACAACCTGAAACCCGGCAGGAAGCTCCCGCCTGTTCCCATCCCTCCCCAGCCACGAGTCTCCTGGTTTTAGCAGCTTTCTGCATCGCCGTGCTGTGAAGGTAAAGAACAGCCTCTCCCCAGCCCAGGACTGGTTCGGGAAGCCCACATCTCACTGGCTGTAACGGTGTGAAAATGCTCATGAACTGGAGGTTCACAGCAGCCAGAGCAGCCCCATCCAGGCAGTGGCTGGGCAGCGAGACAGCATCCCTAGGGCTCTGGGAGGAGGCAGGGAGCAAACTCTGGTGAAGCGACCTGCAGCCTGCCCTGGCCAAGGAGCAGCAGGGAACGATGGAGACGTGCTCCCTGTAGGTACAGTGCAGGGAGGAAAACCAGAAAAAGTGGGCTAGCTCCTACACCAATGGCTCTGACAGCCCCCTGTGAGAGCACGAACATGCTGCTGGACTGGAGCTGTGTCCAGACAAGCACACACAGGGTGTGCAAGTCAGCTCTGACCATGTCCATGCTGCTGGTAGAAGTGTCCTTGCAGCCTGGTTACTCACAGGGCTCCCGGCCATCCATGTCAGACCTGTCTCCACTGGTGTCAGTGCCTCTCACAATAGTCATGAGTCAGACAAATCATGAAGAGACCCGCCTGGCCCTTTCGCCCACCCTGAGCTCTACAAATACACAAAATTTGAAAGCCACATTTTGTGAGCAGAAGAGAACAGAAACACCTTTGGTGTAGAAAATAATCAAAATTAGTCAGAATAGAAGTAAATTATGTTTTCAGTTCAGACTGCTGCTGCAAAGATGATTTTTCTCCCAGCATTTTCCCAGCCCAGTGTGTCTTCCTGCATCATGGAGACCAGTGCTTTCTGGGGCCAGCTCTCTCTCTTCATCACCTCCTAGGCTGGGGTGTGTGCTATTCCTGTCTGTATCCAACGAAGAGAAAGCTTTCTGCTCTGTGTCCTCCCTTATACAATTTATAGGAATATAACAGGGGAACAGACAATTCCCTTTGAAAACACCATACATCTCCTGTCATATCTTTGCTGCATCTCAGCACAGATTTAGCCTGATACCTCCTCCTCACCAGTGTAAGCAGTTTCCTGTGTTTGCTGCTGCTTTGAAACCACCTGATTCTCTGATGTTTGCATTTCCCATGATAGCAAACCCAGCTCCTTTCTTTCCCCACTTTGGAACTTAGAGCTGAACCAATTTGTTGTCCAAAAAGATGAAGTCAGTATTGCTGTCTCCCTGTTTAAGGGGCAGCCACTTCTAGCCAACTACTCAGAGCAGCTCAGCACCTCCAGGCTCATTCCCATCTGATGTGCAACAGCAGCAACACTGAAAGTCCCAAATCTGTCCTTCAGAATTGAGGTGGTGTCTTGGAAAAGTCGAGGTGTGCCACACTGGGTGTGATTCAAAGATTTAAGTTCTTTTAAATTTCATTTAAAAAGAAATGAAGCTTCTGCATCTAGGATCTGAGATTTAAAGAAAACAGTAAATATTAAGATCACAAGACCTATCAACACTCTCATTAGTAACAGCCATTTTCTGAGAACGCTGAATGGCTGGGCAGCCAAAGGCCAGGTTATGGGGTCTGTGTAGCAAAGACATCACCCTACTCACAAAAACACGTCTTTCATAATTCCTTTTTGAGTGCCAGTTGGAAGAATGCTCTTGTAAGGAAGATACTTACCTGGATTGCTCTACAGCTCAGGATCTTATTTCCAGCTCTGCTGTGGTTTTTCTCCTTGGGCTCAAAGAGCTGATGTTAAAATACTCCCTGCTTCAGTTTCCCCATCTGAAAACTAAGGAAGCCAGTCAAAATGGCCAAGACTCTGAAACTTTGTTTTCTTTTATTCAAGTTTCCAAAGAACTTAGAAAAGTCACATAGACAGAACTGTAAATTACAAAGCATTATTTTTCACATGAACTTTGTATTGAACCAAACTCTTCTCTTTGGCTCACAGTCCTTAACTGACACTGGCATGTTCTTTCCTTCATGCCTTTAATTGCTTCAACATAAATTAATTAAAATGTAAATTAAATTATAGCTTGCAGGGAGATTGCAATTACCATGATTTCATCTTTCACTGTTACATCCCATGGTACCAACAGGTCTGTGCAACAGGTATGCCAATTAATAGTAGACGATAAAAATGTCTGCAATCACTTACCTCTCTGCTGCAGGTTATTTAGTAAATGTTGTCTTGCACAATTTATATCTATCCCAAATCTCCAGCTCCATCAGATTGAGAGGTGAGAGGATGAGGTCTTCATTTGACAAGAAAAAAAAGATGCCCAAAACATTGGACAAACATTTAAGAAACCCTACAAAATGTTTTCTGTGTGGTAAACAGATGGTTGTTGAGATAGTTAAATGAAGCAGAATATTTAAAGTTTTCATTTTTTACTGTGCCTTCACCTCAGTCTAGATGAGAATGGATCAGCCTCTCCACTATCCCTGTGTGTTCAGAGCCATCAAGTTCAGAATGTCTTCAGGCTGAAATTAGCAAGTGTCATAAAGAATGTCGGTAATTAACTCAATTGTTCCAAATCTGAAGACAGAGATGGGGGAGTCATGTTTTTGCTTGCTTACCTAGAAAAGGAAAACAAAAGATTTCTAACAGGGACATGAAAAAAAAACTCACCAGGGCATTTCCAACAACTCTGAAATAAGTGCAGTTTATCAACAGTCATCATAAAATCCATCAGTTTGTTTGAAAAAAGGTGGTGGAAACTCAAGTTGTTTATTGTCAGAAAAACCCAGAGCTTATGCTCTTCCCTCTCTGATAAGCCCTAGGCACAGCCACAGAGCTGGCAGCGAGCCTTCAGCAGGGCAACAGCCACAGCCAGAACACTGACAGCGTGTTGCTCAGGGCCACTCAGGTTCTGAATATCTTCAAGGATGGAAACAGCACCATGTCCCTGAGCAATCTCTTCTGGTGTTCAGCCACAGTCAAGGCTGAACTCATGGGAAAGTAGGAAGAAAGAGCTGCCTTGTGTTCAAGACATGAAGAATCACAGAATAGGTTGGGTTGGAAGAGGTCTTAAAGATCATCTTGTTTCAATCCCCTGCCATAGCCAGGGATGCCTTCCAGTAGGCCAGGTTGCTCCAAGGCCCGTCCAGGTTGGCCTTGAACACTTCCAGGGATGGAAGCTTCTCTGCTTCTCTGGGAAACCTGTGCCAGTGCCTCATCACGCTCAGTGTAATTAATTTCTTCCTGTTTCAATGTGACGAGGGGTCCTGAAATCCCACCACCCCCTACAGCTGTCCTTTCAGCCAGGGAAGTGAGTTGTCCTTGTGGATGAGGGCTGTAGGTACAGCTGCAGCCTTTAGTGCAGGGCAGACAGGCAGCTTCAGCCACATCTCCAACAGGTCACCCAGCATAAGTCCTCGGTGTCACTGGGTGCACGTGGAAAATCAGTACTTGTGCCATGGTGCTATCTACATATGCTGCAGTTTGTCTAGTTCCTGCAGTCGAACAAGCCTATTTTTGCAGGGCTCCTGAAAACATGGCCCTTAATTATGGCCTTCAGCAGGCAGTGGGATTATCCAGCACATGAGGTTAGCAGCCTTGCTGCTTTCAGGGATGACACATGGGCCAGCTGAACTCCAGTCAGCAGTCCTGCTCTGAGTCACAGCTTGTGCCCTCTCCAAAAGTAATAGTGCTGTTTTTTAAATTTATGGAAGAGTTTATCCCTGGTACTTTTGTAATCAGTTCTTTCTTGTTTCTTTGCATGAAATGTTAAGGGAAAAACAAAAAGAATTCTGTGGTATGGTCACTGAAAATGCTTACTGCTGCCATGGTATGAAAATGATGTAACTAATCCCACAGAGATGGGACAGAAAGCTACAGAGTGCCTCAGACCTGCCTCTGTCACAGACACCCCCATGGGAAGCAGAACCAGACTGAGGAGAAGAAGAACCTGCTCAGGGCAAAGGAAGGCAGGGAGAAGGGAGATTATCAACCCTTTTCAAATGATGTTTAAGCATTGCCAAGTCAGAGCAGAACACCTCCTCTTTTCGAGCCTTTTAATGCATTTTACTTTAGCATTGCTTTCTGTTCTTCCCTGTTGCTTGCTCTTGGCCACTGAATGACAATAATGTTAATTTTCCTTAACTAGGACTCTCCTACTTCTGTCCCTGCACAAGAGTGGCTCCACACATGTCCTAGAAAAATCAGCAATTTTTGTTTACACAAGGGGTTTTTTTTTTTTTCCATTCTTTAACTTTTCCAAATTGAAGTTTTGAAATGTTAGACAGTGGAAAAAGGAAGATTTGGAAAAAATGTCTGAACATTGTACTTTCCCTGGCAAACAGATGGAGGAAAAGTTGAGGGGAGGTGGTGATGAGGGTAGGGAGTGGAAAAGAACAACTTGACTGAAAGTAAAAAAAAGACTTTTTATTTTGAAAATTGACAAGTGGAGACAAAAATCAATATTTTCACATTTCCTGAAATTTCTCATGAAATTGCAGTTTTGCCAAAAATGAAACTTTCCAATGAGGCCCCTCCCTCTTGTCACAGTTAAGTATATTTCCATTGGAAAATATATGTGTATCAAATCTGGGATGAAAAACAAACTAATGCTGGAGCACCGTGCCCAGGGCACGGGGTGGGTGCAGTGTAGAGCTGGGATAGAAAAGATGCTTATTATATTTGCAAATAGCTCCAGCATGGGACAGGCAAATCTGTGCGGGGTCATAAGTGAGTGTAAAGTTACCCCAAAAAATCAGAGAAGTATCCTGAAAAAAAAGCAGGATGAAATTCAATTAGGACAAATTCAAGCACTCAGCTACAGGAAGGAATAGGCTTTCCTGCTTATGGGAGATAAGAAGCTGCTTTGGTATCAGCTGGGTAGGAAAGGAGCTGAAGGTTTGAGTGGGTCACAACTTGACTGCAAATCAACATTGCTGTTGTAAAGAAGTCAGATAGTGTACTGTGACATACAAACAGGATTGCTGCTGATAAGACACATGAAGTAATTCAAGTCTGTTTAACATCAGTTACTTCAGCTACTGCATTCAGCTGGGAGGCATTTTAAGGTCTTGAATTCACTGAAGGGAGTTCAGAGGAGACAACAGCTACGGTAAGCAAGGACCCAAAACTGGAACTTGACCTTGGCAAGGTCAGAAGAGGTGAGTATGTTCTTCCTGGAGAAGAGAGGAATAATTCAAAGGATGTAAAGAAAAGAAAAAAAGTACATTTTTCCCCATTACAACTGTGGGTAGGACAAAAATAATGTGCTCAAGTTACAGCAGGGGAGATTCAGACAAAACCGGGCAGAACTTTGGGTTGGTGCAGCTGGAGCTGCTGAGCAGAGGCACATGGGGTCTCTGTCTCTGGATATTTAACAAGAGATTGGACAAGTACTTCAAGAAATGGCACAGGTATGGCATCCAAGATGGCATCTTGTCAGTGCCCTTCCACCCAGTTTTCTGTGATTTTTAACAGTTCAGCAAGTAATGATTTTTAAAACAGCCCCCAAAAGACTTGGAGCTTCCTGAAGACACCCAAACCTTCTCTCTGCAAGCTTTTCCCACTGCCTCGTATTTCCACTGGCTTCAGTGAAACGAGGATTTGCTGGCTGCAGCTCTTGGACCACATCAATGACTGCTCACAGTTAAACATTTAATTTACCTCCCAGCCACGCTCAGAGCCTTGGGAGTGAACAGCTATTTTTAAAGCCACCATCCTGCCACACTGGAACATTTGCTCGTCAGTAGAGAGTGTGCTCGAAGAAATAATGACTGCCTTTTTATCCAGAGACTATTATAACTTATGTTTAAAGTACACTAAAAAGCATGTTTCTGCGTATTTTTATGGAAGGCATATTTAAGGCAAATGTCCCTCCAACTCTACTCAATAAGTAAAGAGCACACAGCAATACTCCATTCCTGACATTTTAAAAGCTCTCTGATGTTCTTTTCTTCCTTTAACAATGGGGCTAATTTTCCTTTCCTGGCTGCCAGCCTGCCCTCACTTTTTCTTTTAGCACCTCTTGAAATTACCTTGACCTCACCTTTAAGCACTCCCTTCTCCAGGACACTGAGCTCAGGTGGTGTGGGAGGTGTTGCTGATGGGGGAATGAAAGAACAGACATCACCATAAGGATGAGAACATTATCAGCACTTGCTCTAATGAGGACCCAGCAACCACCTGGGGCCACAATTAATATTGATCCTCAGTCTCTCCTCTGCCCTGTCGCTTCCCAGGACTGCAAATCTCTGAGGAGAAGGATGGCCAGTAAGCATCAAAGGACTGACTGACTGCCCCTGTGCTTGGGAGGGGACAGGCGACAGACGTTCAGTCTAAGCACCTTTCCAGCCATCATCTCCACGGCACAGCTTGGCCTCTTGCTGTTTTGCTGCTGACCTGACAGAGACAGATGTAGATTGCTGCTGCCACATGCTCATCCTCACCAAATAGAAGGTATTCCACTTCTCACAGCTGAAAAATAAGTAGTCTTCTCTTCTCACCTAGAGGTTTAAACACACCCACAAAAAATAATTAAGAGCCTCCCCATGATAAAAATAGAAAAGTCATCTACCAGCCCAAAACTGTGTGTCTGTCTGTGCCAGGGGAATTGCATTCCCAATTCGTAGGTACAGGGCCAGAACAGCTCTCCAGCTGCATCAGTTTCATTTCAGACCAGGTCTAACACAGGTTTGTCACTGCCTGGGGACACCTGGGTGATGGACTTTGGGACCAGGAGCAACCAGCCATGCTCTACCTGTAACTGCTTCAGTAAATCACTGCACTGAGCTCATCTCCTCATCAGGACACCCTGACACATCTAAAAAGAAATACTGGCTTCTGAAAAAAAATGGCATAGCCCTGAAGCTGGTGAAAGACTTCTCCTTTACCACCGCTGTGAATGAAACCCTCTGTTTCTCCCTCTGACACCAAACACCACTGATCAACCCCCTCAGCACAGCTCAGTCCTGCTACAGCAAAGGCTTCCCTCTGGGGCAACCATCCCTGCTGGCTCCTGGCCTGACTTTTGGGCCATGCCTATACTTGAAAGACAAATCAGATTCGAGTAGGATGTTACTTGTAAGTGCAGTCCCCGTTCTTAAATATCTCAACTCATTGCAAGTGTGTTATGCTGAAGCAGAACAGGACATTCAACATAGAATAAAATGTTTCATGCATAAAAACAGGTAACTGCTATGGAAAAAGCTATTCCTTGGTAACTCCAGACCAGCTCTGAGCATACCAGTGACCTCAGAAAATGGCACATTTGTGAGGTGTCAGGAGATCCAGCCCATATCCATGAGACTGAAGAAACTTTGTCGGCCTGAAGGAGAACGGTTCTGCACCCTGTTAGCTCACAGCCAGTGCACTTCTGAGCACTCTCTCCTCACAGTAATTAGCAATTCCCACCTTGTCAAGGCTCAGACAAGTGGGTTATTCAATTATTTTAAACATCCTGGACCTTCTGAATTATAGCCTAGGGACATTGTCTACAGGCAACTCCTATAGCTGGTTCACGTTCCAGCTGGTTCAAAGAGCCAGGAGAGCGGGGAAAGCAGCAAAGCCACTTTGCTTCAGCTGGTTCTGCAGCTGTACTGTGCCAGCAGTGGGACCAGGGGTAACCATCTCCCTTCTAGTGAGACATCCCTGCACATGTGGCTGCCATTGACTTGGGGCAACTTTTGGACCCAAGGCAGCTCCAGGGGGTCTGCATTTTTGCTCCCAGGAGATGTGTGCCAGCAGTTAGCACAGCCGTGAAACTACAGACTATGATGGAAGGGGGGAGAGGACAGACCCAGAGATCCAGACAGGACTTTCACAGCTGCACAGTCCCCTTGCCATGCCCTCAGCTCTCACGAGGTGCCCGAGATGCAAACATAAAGGCTGCCCAACATGCACAGGGCCAGTAGTCCCACAGACAGGAAGAAGGCAGAAGACCTTGAGAGACTGGCAGATCCACACACGATGTGTGGTGTGGGGTAATGTTACACCGCGGGTGACAGCAGAGACATGTTTTGAGGAGATTTGAGCAATGAGACTTCTGTAGGTTGATGAATCATCTCTCTTTCCAGTAGACTTAGGCAACACCTTACTCCTGAGAGCTCAAATTAGGGCTGTGAAAATAGCTGAGGTTTTTTGGCTTTAATCCCAAATCAAAATATTTTAAGAAATCAGAACAACCTGAAAAAAAATTGTTATTCTTTTGGGCTAAGTAGGCTGGTTTGAGCCACCCATCCCTCTCCTTCTGTACGGTGATACTGCAGAAATATTTATGTATAGAAGCACTTATTTTGGTTCACTTGAAGAAAAAGGAAAAAAAAATAAAAGAAATAAAGAAAAGAGAGGGCTGTCTTCCCCCCTGCTGGAAATAACTTCAGGAGACTTCCCTCCCTGAGCTCTTCACAGCAAGTGGTTGGTGTGCTGGGGCTCTCGGCCCTATCAAGATGTTACCGTGGTGCAGATCAGGGTCGGGAGCACTCAAGCCAGGGCTAAAGTCACAAGCACACAGAAGGTAATGGCAACTTTGTAGGGAGTTCAGAGAGAGGGAGAAATCAAGACTGAACCCATGCTTTAAAGGAGCCCCTTGTCTCACTCATCCAAAGACCAATGGGGTTTGTACTGCCATGACCCAGGAGCCATCACAGGGTGATTATACAGGAGCACTGCTGCGAAAAAGTCAGAATTGAGGCATCTGAGGAGGAGAGCTTGTCAGTTGCTGGGTAGGAAACAAAAATTCTGCTTTATAGCAAACATCCTATTTAAAAATCTCAAGAACAGACCAGACTTCAATCAAAAATTTGAGTCAAATTCTTAAAGAATTTTAGGGCATCTGTTTTGATATAAAAGCCACATTAGAGAACAAAGGTTTTCTGACCTGTTTTCCATCCTCAGCAATTTCATCCAAGTAATATCAGTTAGATTATCAAAATATAGGCATTAAAATTTTTTTTCCTGCAGAAGATTTCATTTTTCTGGTGGGAAATAATCTATTAGTACTTTTTCCAACTTGCTCTAGTGCTAGGAGTTATTTGGTACTCTCTATGATGAACTGGGAACCCATTACAAATGCATGCATATGACCAAGTCCACAGGAAAATATTTCTAGGAAGAGGGAGAAACAGTTACAAATTTTGTTTGTTTTATCATGAGTTCTGGTTATTTTTATGGAGTAATAGGATGCTGGCAACCTGATTTTTTTTTTTTTTTAACATTATTAAAGCAAAATTCAGAAGGCGGTCTTTAACTGGTATTTATTAAAACTTGTTTTAAGCTTCTCCTTTAAAATGTAATTGAGAGACTTCAAAGTGAAAACTCAAAGAGGAAAAAAGCTCTATAAAAGCTATTTACATTGTTTTCAGGGAAGTGTGATTTCTACCTTGTCAGCAGGCCCTTATGCTCTGAGGCAAGGCTTGCTCCAGTTGGAGCTTTGCAATCCTGTCACTTCGACACTGAAAAAGGGCAGTTTCTCCCCTTCTCATCATTCAAGTTGTGGCAATGGATGGTTAAAACTAGGAGAAAAAATATTTTTTCTTCCAAAAACCATCATACGCTGGTGCAGGAGAATGGTGTGAGGAGCACAAACAGCTTCATGCCTTCCCCTAAAGCAGTGTCCCTCTGCATTGGTTACATTTATTGAACCCCTCAGGGCTCTTTTTAATTGCATATCCATCACCTTCTTTTCTCCCAAGCATTGCTGTTCCCCTCAGATATCTTGAAATGTCCATGAACCTTCTTCCTGAGCACTAAATCTCCTTCCTGGCCCTTAATTTCCTCACCTGGAACCCACATCCACACTCTGCCTGGCCTGGCTCATTGGTGTTGCTGTGTTTAGGACTGCCCGTGGATCCCACAACCACTTGTCCCTCCTTTTGGTGCTTGGGGACCATGTTGGGGAAGGCACATCCCACTTGGGGCTATCTCTGCTCCTATCTCCACTCCCCTCACAGGCGGCCTGGCCCTAACACAGGAAGCACATTAGGAATGCCCTTCTGTCAGGAGACTGCCATACACAGCACCAGTACAGTCTGAGTTACAGATAATTTTGAATTGGAGGGGAAAGGAAAAATATTTAGCAAAATTATGTAACTGAAGTTCAAAAATAGCCTATTGCCATCTGGTTGTGCTATTTTGACAACCAAAAAAACCCTTAAGTCTTTTTAGAGCTAGATATACTGTTTGCAAACTCAGCCAAATTTTTTATAGAATCTCGAATTTCACATGCTTGATTTACCTCTGGAGTTTTTTGAACCAGCTTTGCCTGTGCACGAGCCATATCCAGTCATACAGCTCCATTCCAAGTCTGCCATTAATATTTAAAAGCTCTTTCATATTCCTGTAAAAGCAAGTACACAATGTCAGGAGACTGCAGAAAAAAGACTTAAATAGCGTAAAATGTAAAATAATTTTTAAAAATTTAAAATGAAATCCTCCCAAATCCTGTGGATTAATCCCCAACCTGCTGCCCTGCCTCCATTGGCCAGCAGGAGACAGCTATTTTAGCAGCCCAAGTTGTAATGGAAATATCATCCTCAAGCTGTTCCATTTGCTAAAGCAACTGGGAATTGCAGAGAGCCTGAAACAGTGCCCAGACATGACCTTCCCTACTAAACAGAGGACGACTTCATGCCATCTGCACCCAGCTGAAATGTCAGCATGGGAGGGAGCATCGCCCTTAAGCTCCTCCAGGCCAGCAGGACAGGGACAGAGCCGAGCATGTGGCGGTGTAACAATGTGCCAGGAGGTGTGGGTACCCGGCCTGCCCGAGGTCAGCCACACATCAGCACTGCTTAGGTCTGCTGTACCAGTGACTACTAAACTTACCAGCAAATCCCAGGAAACCGCCTTCCTACAACTGCAATTGAATCTCAGTTGTGCCTCAGTGAGAGCAACTTGTGTGGAAACCTTTCGAATTCAACATCGGTTATGTATTCTCTAGTGTGTAGAAGAAAATAAAAGTGCTTTCAGATGGATTCCCCTGTCATCTAGCCCGAACCTGGCCCCTGCAGCTGGGATAAGGGGCAGAAACCTTCCTTCTCAGCTCTCAGACTTGCCCCCCACAGCACTGAGACAATAATTTCCCCAACCAACACACCAGGGAAAGACTCTCTCCCTTCAGCAGTTTTATGTGTACTGGCTTTCAGCCTCATTGCGTAAGGTTAATTATCTCTGAGTTACTTCCTCTGTACAGCCTGGCTTTACACGCCTATTGCCTGCCCCAGTGCTTTGCAGTCCTGACCCCTTTTCACACTTGCCTTAGACTGGAGCACAGGGCAGTCTCAGCATAGACCTCTGTCACCTCTGGAGACATCACCCACCTCCATTGACACTCACAGGTGCCCAAACCTGGCCTGAAGCAAAGCCTGGGACCCACCCACCTGACTCCAGTCAGTTCAAGACAACAATTCCAGCTGACAAGACATTTTAAAAAAGAACAAGGTTTCACACTGGCATTTTTGACAAAAACCACTAAACAGCATTTTTTGTTTTAAACCGAATTTTTTTTTTTTTGATAAGAGAACATCGAGGGGTGAAGAACCACATGGTCAGACAGAAGTTTCCCTCCCTCCATCTGTCTCCATATCATGCAATCTCCACAGTACATCACCCTAAAGGTACAAGAGGGGAGAATATGAGTTATCCAATAGAACACTAAATTTAAACAACCAAAACCTGATAAAGCACATAATGTGTTCATGGAACACCATCTTCCTAGCAAATGCTCCACTGCTGCTGGGGATTATTAAAATTCATGATGAAGTGTCTCCTTCAGTCCAGACAAAATCTTCCATCAAAGCCAGAGAGCTTGGTTACTCTCAGAGCTTTCTAGTCTCCTCTGCTTTTAAAGGGCTTGATTTTGTTTCAGAAGGGAATCACCTTTCCCCTCTGGTTTCAGGCTGGATGAAGTGCACATCAGCCCTGTGCTCCGTCACTGCTGTGTACAATTCTGTAAGGCACCATCATCTCTTGTGCGTGTAATTAAGACAAACGAGCAGCAGTTAACAGTGCAGAGGTTAATGGCAATTCGATTCACAGCACACCACGGGCACTGCAGTGGAGAGATGCAGTCACACACTCATCCATCACCTCCAGCCTGCTCCCGGGGAAGGCGGATGTGCAGAGAGATGCTGTCTTCCCTTAACTGCTTCGAGTGCTTTGGGATGGGAGCTGAGCAGGGCACCACAGCCAGAGTTATGCCTTAGGGCTGAGCACAGGAGGACCCCCTCTCTCCTAACCAACTATACAAGGACTCCTGCTCCTACCTTCAACACCATGGTTTGGTGCCTAATATTAGGCAGGATGATCTGAGGCCATGCACAAGGCTCAGTCTCCTATCTCTCCCTCCATTTCCCAGCAGGCAGGATAGATCAGGAAACCCAGCATCTAACCTGCAAGCTGTCAAGTTTTATTCTCCAAGCTAATCAGAAGGGACAGGTCTCCAGGACTGTCATTCTAACATAGTTACCAACACGATTTCCAGAGAACAATCAACTCAGGAAGGCAGCAGCCAGCACCTCAAACCTGCAAACTCACAGAAAGCATTTCTGGAGAGGGGCTCTTTGTACAGCCTTTGTGATGGGGAAGAAAGGTCCCACCACTGGTTTAAGCTATCAGTGACAGGGGGATTTTTCACTTATGCTTCCTAAAGTAATGAAATTTCTGTACAGATTTGTGTGTTTAGCCTGGAGGCATTAGAGTGTTATCTGAGTTGTCCTGGGACAGGTTTGGGTGATGTGGGATGTTTGTCAGGTCGCACTATTGCTTGTGGAAAGGCTGCAAAAGAAGTCAAGCTTGAAGCAGGTTTCATGTAGTGGGATCAAAGGGTATTTGAGGAGAAATTGGAAGAGCAGGGGGTACTGACATTTCAGTTTCCATTGAATTTGGCATGCTGAATTCAGAGATGCACCAGGACTGCATTGCCCTGCTTACCAGATACTGAAGATTTCATTTTACCTTGCAGCACCTGATGAGTGTCTCATGAGAGACTGATGAATTCACACCATTTTGTTAAGAGCTAACTGGAAATATTGGTATTTCTTGACCATCAGTCAAACTATGGTTGCAGCTGCCCTGTGAGGCAACAGTAGCAATACAGTGAGTCTGTAAAGCCAATTCATAGGAGTATATCAGATTTCTCATGCAAGAAGGCATCCTATGACATCCTTCAGGATGTCTAGAGACTGGAAACAAGGTAGGGGTGAGCCCACCTCCCAGACAAATCTGCTTTGAGTTGTCCCAGACTGTACCTGCATCTTTGGCTGAGCAGAGACAAGTTGTGCAATGTGAGTGAGACGCCAGAGCTATTGCTCCCTTGTGGCAGGTAAAGTCTGGAAAGAGGTAAGAGCTTTCTTGGAAGCTGTGGCCTTATAGGTAAAGAAACTTGTGGACAAAAAAAGAGCTTTTTAAGGTCTTCTTGGAGCTGATGTTGTCTACATGTCAATGGGAATAGGCTTCGCTAACTTCTCATGCATGGTAGGAAAATAAACAGCTTGGCTGCTGTTAGGGATTAGGAGCCTCCAGTGAAGCTTCCCAACTGATCAGCAGGTTTTAAGGAAAAGAGTTTCTAGACAGGAAAAAGAACCTCTTTAAAAAAGACTACTATCCCAGTTTCCTATGCTGGCTCTGACCTGGCATGCACAGGCTGCTGCCCTGCAGACTGCCCAGTGACCTGGCACAGGCATCATCCCACACCAGCCAGAGTGATTACTCAGGGCTTGTTCAATTGTCCCAACTGGGACCTCACCCACCGGCTGGCCTGGAGCCCAGGCTGGGAGCCTCTTCCATTTCCTTCACGCAGACTTTACCCACAGTGGAACAGGAGGCCTGTTCCCAAGCCCTGGGCACAGCCCATTTCACTCCAGTACAGCCTCTCCCTGATCCTGTCAGGAGATTGTGGGGCAGATGCTCCCTGCCTGCCACCTCCTGGGAAAGCCTCAGGAAGCCTGTCCATACTCTACTTCAAAAAACCTCTCTACACCCACAAATTGCATGAGAAATGGTTAATGCCTCTGGAAACAATGCCCACGAGGAAGAACCAGAGTCTTCACTGTAGGCTGGTGCCATCACTGAGGAGTTTGTCTCAGGCTCACAAAGACAGTATCTCCTTTGTGCCAAGCATTCAGAAGCCTGGGAAAGTCCCTGTTTTAATGCCCACCCCGAAGAATAGGGTCACACTGGAGACAGCTTGATATAGAGAGCCATAGCAAGGCTGGAGGATAGAGCTGTAGCAGAGCGCCTTGGTTGCCTCTGTGAGAGTACACATTGAGGAAATATAGGAAGGGAAACAAGTTGGACTCATGCCCTGTTCTAATTCTTTGTGTATGAGAAGCTGGAAGTGTTTTGTTTTCTGCTTTTTATACTTAAAAAAAAATAAATCCAACATCAAGTTGTGTTTTGCCAGAGGTCTCCTCGGAAGATCTAGAGAAGTAGAGTGGGAGGTTTTGCAGCTTCTAGTGAAATGGGGAGAGGAGGAGGTGTTGAACTGCAAAGATTTTTTTTCTTCCAACTGTTGGTTGGAAGTGGAGTTAGATAAATGTTAGCTAAATACAGATTGCTTAAAACATTTTGTAGGAAAAGCAATTTGAGTTGAAATTCATCAGCTTTTACTTGCACTGTCATAATACTATTAATTCTCCAGTGAAGAAAAAACAAACAGGGTAGACAAGACCTGAATTGCTAATGTAAAAACAAGAAAAAAACCAAGTTTCATACCATCTTCACAAAGAGGATGACTGAGTGCCCATTTTTCCTTAACTCTGCATATTCTTTGCTACTTGTCTTACCGTAAGAGAAAGGAGCCCATGGGACTTACACTTCAACCCATTGCAGTACAAGATGCCTCAGCCTCTTCTCAGTGTGCTCCCAGTGCACAGGACCAGGGGGATTTCTGACCTCACAGTGGCAGGGGTTTAGGAAGTACAAGTATACAGGCAGGGCAAAACTGATTTCTCAGGCCTAGAAATGCAGATGATGATTGAAGACTCTAGATGGAGGACAAGGCTGACAACTCGGCCTGTCAGAAGGTATCTCTTAGATGGAGAAAAAAGCATTCTGATGGCTACTTACGACCCTTGAACCAGTTAGTGGTCCCCTACTGACTGATCCTGAACAGAAGGCAGTATGCTGAAGAGCAAGCCTGGAGAAACAGACCAATTGCAGATCAGTTTCCACTATGTACCTTCAGGAGCACCAGCTGGAAATCCAGCTCAAGTCATCGGCATGGTGGAGAGAGAAGTGACCTGCTCAACACCAGGGAGCACAGACAGGCAGGAGCAGATTGCACCAAACTGAAGAACAAAGAAGTGATGAATCTCTGAGACACCCCGGCTGGAGGAAGATGGGACACTGCCCTGCCTCTGAGTGACACTGAGACACAAAGACCAGCAATAGGTGCAAGACCCTTGATGTGGACTATGCTGCTGGAAATCATCCAGCAGTACCCCTAAACAAGAAGGGCGCAGACAGAAAATGGAGACAGGCACTGTCGTGTCATCAGAGCCGCTGTTACAGCGAGGTTCCAATAGCAAACCTTCCACAGATAAGGTGGCTGCACGAGCAAAAAGATAACAATGAACTAAGTAACAACAGTGGGCATCAACAACAGGGAACTGTTTCATACATTAGAAATAAAGACGGGAACTTTGCCAACAAATCACTGTAACTTCTCACTTTTCTCCCTGAGAAAAATTAAAAGTGAAATATGTATTAACAGAAAAATTTTCTCACCATTACGAAGAGCTCGCAAGGCAGCTCTGGACAGTATTGCTAGAAATCCAAATGCTTCTTCTGCCTCCCAAGTAACTGTGTAAAAAGCAAGTAAATAAAACTCCTAAGATGCACAAGAAAACTTGAATTCCAGCCCTCAAATAACTTATCCACATGGGACCCAGTTCTCAATAACGTATGCCAGGCACACACATGTGAATATTGCAGAGTTTTGTGATTTCCTGAGGATAGGAGATAAAAGGCAAAAGTCATGTCAAAATACCATAGGAGAAGTCCTCATAAAAATAAACAGGCTGCTCTGGATGCCATCATTATTAATAGAGAGAAGAAAAAGACTAATGAAAAGTATGTTCTAGATTGAAGCTGCAAAAAATCATCTAGAGAAAAAGCTAAAAGTTATTGACAGCTTTGCCCAGGAACATGAGGTGTCAAGCACAAAGGAGTGTGTGATATCCCTCCCAAACCTCAGAGACCTATAAGTTGCAACCACAGTGACTCAATCACCACTGACATGGAGATAATCTCTCTATTTATGAAGGACAAAGAATATTTTAAGTAGACCTTTTAATTCATTATGTTGAATAGATATTACTTGAATCAAAATTCACTTTTATCATCATAAAGGTAGAATTTTATATTAATCATGAGCAAATATCACCTTAGAGGATTTCAAACTGATTGCAAACAAAGCAGAGACTTAGGGAGCAACACACCATAATATTCCTGACACTTTTTCTCAGCAGCTCTGTAAAGAAATCTTTGAAACCAAGATATCTCCTCATCTGAACCTGGGAAAGGAATCTACCCCCAAGGTGTACTACTCTCATTTCCCACCTCAAACACCTATGATTTAAGGTTTTAATGAGCCAGAAAACCACCCTCGTATTTAATTGCTTTCAGTGGATTTTAATTTTCCTTGACTACCTACTCTTTTTGAGTCCTCGTAAAATTCTGTCATCTACATCCCCTGGCAACGCAATTCACAGATCAGCTGTGTGGAAAAAATTAAGCTGTTTTACATTTTGAGGCAACCTCCTGTTAATTACACTTGATGATCTTCAGTTCTCATACTGACAAGAGAAAGGGTATGACCATCATAGATTCAACTCTCCCATTGCCTCCTATGATTTCACAGGCCTCTCCTTTATTACCCCTGTTTCTCTCTTTCAGGCTGAAGGTTTGTGATAAGCTAGAAATATTTAGTTACCTAAGTCTAGAGGAACCATCCAGACACCAAGAAAAGCTCAGTGCTACCACTGTGTAACAAGACCAAATGCTTCTCCTTCTCTGTGCTGGAACCAATACTCACTCCTTGGAAGGGATTGGCCTTTCTCATGGCAACTATAATTCCAGGTTTGGACAGCATAGTCAGTGATCTGGGCTTATCTAACAACATTTATGTCCTGAGTGATAAACAGGATGCAACAGCATACCAACAGCCTAGTTTGAACGAGCCAGCAGCAAACAAAATCTTAAAATCAGAGGGGGAAAAAAGTCAGTTTGTCCTCAAAGGATCTCCTAGAAACAGGATTCTTGAGATTTTTTTATGCATTTACTTAGCTTTGCAGCAGCTCTCCTAAATCTAGTATCTTCATCCACTGCAGATAGCACTTTTTGGGGTTTCCCCCCCCCCCCCCATCAGTAGTGGAATTCCAAAACCAAGCTGCAGCTCTTCAGCAGTAGTGCACTAAGCATAGGTCAGAGTGTTAGAGGAAAGGCAAATCCAGCTAACAGCAGTGAAGGAGCTTTTATCATGAATGCCTGCAGCAGATGTTCAGAATAAAGTGGCCAGGCACAATGAAAACTGCTCAGATCTTACAGTGCACAAATCCACACACAGCTGTACGAGCAGCAGGGGAGGGAAGAATTGTCTTGGGTGAGTCCTACAAAACTTGGGCAAAAGGGTCTCTGAACAAAGCCTGTTACAGGCAAACCCCAAGTGAAAATCAGCCTAGTGTCATCGCAGCAATATAAAAGCAAAGACATCAGTGATTTTATACTGGAACACGTTGAGAAAATAAAAAGCATTTGTCCATTGTAGGACTGCCTGGCAGGGAGAAGCTCTGCACCCTGCACCTGGCAGGTAAGATATGTGTCAGGATGACCAGGGTGGTGGATTGGAGCTCAGCAGGAGCATGAGAACCAAACTGATCTCAAGACACTCCCTGCAGTATCAGCAAGGATGAACTTTCTGGATTGCTGTAGCCTCCTTATTACAGCTTTTGGGCTTTGAGATGCCTCAATTATGAGTCCAATCTCACGACACTCAGTGTTAATGACATTGCAATAAAAAGGGTCTCAGCTGTTCATAAGGCCAAAGAAAAGACCTGATTTTATCTGTCTACATAGTGTTAAATATAATCCTAAAACCCCCCACCTTTTTGCCTTTGAATTGGAGCATTGATGTTACTTTGACTTCTGTCTCCTGGTACAGCATTAGGAAAGCAAAGAGAGCCAATTTTTAAAATATTTTCTATAGCAAACTTATATAACTTCTCAAAATAATATTGCTAGACAACTTTGTGCAATCATTTACATATTCGTAAGCTTTTTAATAGCAGTCCAAAATTATTGTCTCCCAATATTGCCTGACTTTGGAGGAGCCTTGCCAGTTTCCATCAGCCAGGAAATCTGTTCCTTAGGCTCATTCACAGAACATTCTGAGCATCTTCGGCAAAACATTTGGCTTGAGGAAGAGAAGAAGTAGTCACTCTGAAATAAACTCCAAAGTAAGTATATAGGCAGCAGTAAGCAAAATTCTACAGCAAATTCGTTTTCACGTAGAGGCACAGGCACCAAAATGTCCACAACCTGACATTTCAACATCCTCATGCTCCTAATACAAAGCAAAACAGAAAGTCTTGTTTTCTCACCCTAAGGTCCTCTGTTCCAGCTGCCCTTTCACACCAGAGCTTTCAGCATCTTTGTACATGTACACACCAGCATTTAGCTTCAGTTCTCCTTCCCTCTGGCTCCTCCTGCTCTTCCAGAGGGTCAGAGAAGAATCACCCTGGTCTCCAGAAAGTTCAAGCAGCATCATAGCTCACCTCACTCTAACACTATTATAAAGCACAAAATCAAGGCATCAGAGATGCCTCTTGCTTGGTTTACTTTACTAATACTGCACATAGCTGTAGAGAAAACAGCAGTGCTACCATCCACCATTGTTAAGGAGTTTTGTTGGCTCACATATTTCAGCTGTAAACCACCAGCTGATCAGTAGTATTTACTTATCATTAGCACCAATTAAATAATAACCCTAAGAAGCTCTTAGGGACACACAAAAAGAAAAGTTGTGAAGGGATTTCACCTGTTTTGTATCACTTCACACCTTCCAAAAATAATGTGGGTTTAATGACTCCTCTTCAGTGGGGCCCTTTGCTACCCACAGTCAGTTATACTCTGGGTTTTTACAGATACCCCATGCAAAGAGAAGGATGACTTCTTGCTCAGACAGAACGAGATGTAAAGTCTCTTGGCAGAGCTGTTTCACAGGTTACCTACACTTCATCAGCAGCCCATCTCCACCCCCAAGGCCTGACACCTCCCTCACCCCCTCCCTCATCAGTGGTGGGGCTTTGGGCACAGCCTGGTTGCCTGTAGCCTCTTTCCTGTCTCGTGGAAGGAAAAAAAACTACGGAATAGAGTCGAACTTCCTTTTGTTTGCCTCCCCCACCATCCCTGAGTCACCAGAGGAGGGTGCGTGGTGCCTGTGGTGACACACCGAGCCCCAGCACCGCAGTCAGAGCAGAGATTGCACAGGAGTGGCAGGAGGAGGCACCACGCACACAAATCATGATTGTTTCCCTTGCATTACAACGTGATCCTCACAAAAGAAACATAAAGCACGCTCTCCACCTCTCTGTTTCAAGCCCACGTTTTCCTCCAGGTTACCAAATCCACGCCATCACCCATTCTGCCAGCAGTGTCCCAAGGCTGTTGCCCACTTCTGCTCACCACTTCCCACAGGGATGCTGCTGGACCCTTGCTCTGCTGTGCGTGTGTGACTGCTGCCCAGCAGGGGGGTGCTGGGGGATCACAGGACAGGACCACCTCACAGACCCCTCTGGTGAGGAGTCAGGTATCAGAGTTTGCCACCCACACAAGGTATAGACACAGCCTCATCATCCTGCATTTACAAAGCTCATCTGGAAACCCTGAAACAACTCTCAGAAAATCCTGTATGCCTCACTCTTTAGAGACTATAAAAAGTAAGAAAAATGTTTGTGCAGTATCTGCTTTTGGCTTTTGATAGCCTGTTTCTCCAGCACAGAAAAAATAAAGGGAGCTCTATAGGGAAGGGATTGCACTGAGGAATATTTCTAAGTCACTGATCAGTGAAGGAAATAAAGGGCCTTAGAGCCTGTTGGTCACTTAAAGCAAACAAAAAAAAAAGGATCATTGATTTTATTGGGACTCCTCTGGGTAAAGCATTTACCTAAAGTACAATATATTTTTATTGTACCAGTGGGAGCTGGATGCAAATATTTATAAATCTTCCTTTGAGGAGGTTAGCACTCAGCTGTTTTAAATAGCTTTGTGTGCTACAAAAATCTTTAAAACCAGATATCGCTCACATTTAAAAGATGCCTGCAGAGAGGCAAGGACCAGCGTTTGGAAAACACTACACACCCTCATGGATGAAGCCACCCTCCCCAACAGAAGGCTGAGGCTGAATTATCCTGCAGCAGATCCTCAGTGCTGGCATGTGGACCAGGACCCACTGGATCTGGGCCAGCCCTGAAAGGGCAGAGCAGAGCTGGGCATCAGTGGAATCCTCCAGGGCCGGCTGGGGGAAGCAGCTCCCCAACCCAGGTGCACTGGATGCTGTGCCAGGCAGAAATATGGTGGCTCAAGGATACTGCAGCCTGGTGGGGTTAGCTGCTGGCCTCTCTAACAGGAGCAGAGTTCACCCATTCAAAACTCATTCAAGTATCTCTGCACTCACCATGCTCTCTTTGGGACTGCAAAGCCAGCACACTGTTGGTAACATGCAGTTGTGCTAAGGCAGTGGCAGACCCAGGCTGCAAGTGAGGTAAGGAGTGCAGGAAGCTGTGTCTTATATTGTAACAGCTGATATTGGAAGAACTGGACAAACTCTAGTCCAGAAAGGGTTTGGATACCCTACAACTTGTCTTTTTTTGCAGTTATGTTAATTTATCATCAAGGATGGAGCCTCCAGAGGCTGTGTAGAGCACACAGGGCTGGCATGTGACCTGCTTGGTGCTGCTTAGCTGCACTGAATTGAAATCAAAGTCACTGGGGCAGTATAGCTCACTGTTCAGGCCACACAGTAATTAATAGTGTCGTTTGAAACCGTTTTGTCCTGTACATTGAAGGAAATATTCTCTGTGTCTAGCAGTACAGGAATTAGGGGCAGAAATTGAAGCCTTCCTTGAAGTGAAGCCCAGCTTCTAAGCAAGCAAAAGCAAGTTGCTCTTCAGAGAGCAGATGGCCTTATGAGACCCCTTGATGATGATGTTTTGGATGCTAAAAGTCTGCATGCATTCAGGAGGAAGCTGGAGAAGTTCCTGGAAAAGGAACCTACAGAATGTTGCTACATGCATGCTGCAAACCACATTTAGCTCAGAAAGCCCCTGAGACGAAAATGGTTGGCGGCTGGAGGAGTATCTGATGTATCTGTTTTCTTCCTACTTTTCTCTGCGCATCCATTTATGATGCCTTCAGAGACAGGGTGCTGGGCTGAATGGACCTATGGCCAGGACTGGTATTGCCAGACCTGTGGTCTTTTAAAGCAAGCCACCCTGATCCAAGTTATCTTTACACCGGCATGGCAGTGTCTGTACATTGGGACAAAAATAAACTACGTGGGACCCATGAAAAGGAAGAGCTGAGGGATGCAGGAATCTAAAATAAGAAGTGAGAAGAGAAGCCAGGTTCCAGGAGCAGCCATGCTACAGAATGCAGAGTTTTCTCTGGATGATGCCCTGGCCCTTACCTTGCATCCCTGGGCCCTGATGAGGACAACTGCAGCTCACAAGCTCCTGGACCAGGATGGTCACAGTCCCCTCACCAGCCCCAGAAGGAAAGCCATCTGCAGGGACATAAAAATACAGATAGAAAAGGAGCAATTCCATTTTGGTCCAGGGTCTCACCACTCCCTGGTGCTCCTCACAGGCAACCCTTTTTCTTTGCACTGGGCATTTTGTACTTGTTTCTCTTGGAGTGCCTGCCCTGGGTGGATGAGCAGAGGGGCACAGGTGTGTGGAGTCCAACCATACAGATAATCCTCAGCCACAAACATGGGCAAAATAAAGTATCAGGCTGCTTCTTTTTTTTTTTTTCCCCATCTTTTGAAACTGGCAACAAGAAGTAATTCCCACGTCTTCTGTTCCCTGTGTTGCTGCTGCTTCCACTGAGCTCTCCACGCCTGGGCGCTCCAAGGTAGCAATGCACATGCCCCATTTGGAGGCATTAAACAGAGCATTGCTTGGCCAGCATCGCTCTGAGGAGGTCTGTCCTGCCCAGGCAGGCTCAGCAGGAGCACTGGAGCCTCCCAGCCTGTTCCCATGGGCAGGGAAGGCTCAGGAGAAGGAGTTGCTGGGGCTGCTGGCCATGTTGGGCAGCAGCCCAATGCTCCCAGTATGGGCACATTTGAAACACTTTGACCTTTCAGGAAAGTCAAACAGTGATTAAAAGTAAACCAGCATCTGGACATGTCCAAATACTGCAGGCCTGAAGGGTGCAACAAAGGAAGCCAGCAAATGTGTGTCAAAGTAGCACAGGTCTGCCCCTACACCACAGTGAGTCTCATCAAGGCCACCGAGCATGAGTGAAGCATGAAATCCAGGTGACAATAGGCAGTCAGTCAAAAGGAAGCATCTTCCTGGGGGCTGTTGACATTATTATTCTAGATCAAAAAGCAAATCCTACATGTTAGTTACTTAGCAGATGAAGTTACCATGCCAACTCATATGCTACCTTTTTTTTTAATTATTATTATTGCAAGAGTAGGCAGCACTCCCTTGAGATTTCACAAAAGGGGAGGAAAAATGTCAAAGTGCCAAGAATATAATGGAATTTCTAGCCTCAACCCTATTTTCCATAGATCTGTTTTTCAGCTTACATCCCGCTCCTTCTCATGGCAGCAGCGAGGCTAAGCGAAGAGACTCTCTGAATGGTAATTTAGTGGCCAGCCCACGATATTGTGGTGCTGCACTCCAGTAATCCTCAGTTCTCTACCCCCGCTTCACACAATTTTCAGGGAACTAATGCAAGGAGCTGGTGCCAAATGATTGCACAGCCTATCCCCCAACCTCTCCTTGACTTCTCTGCATTTCTTTCTTTGTTCACTGTTTCTCTCTGCCTTCCCATCTGTCTTCTTTCCTCTGCTGAAAGCATTTTTATTTCTGACAGCTATTTTCATTTTTTTTCCTCTGTTGTCTTTACTTGTTTTGCTTCACAAAATGTATTATATTCCTGTCTCTTCTCCCCACTCGCTGCTGCCTTTTCTGCCCTCCATCATCTCTAGGGGCCTCTTGCAGAGCATGGATGCTCCAGGGGAGCAGAGGTAGGGGCCACCAGTGTGCTTCTGGGAAGCAGGTAATTAGCTGTCCATACCAGTAACAATTTCAAATACGCACTGGTTCAGCCTGAACACAAGAAAACCTTTGCCTAACAGGCCTGGTGTGTTAAATCTTCCTGGAGGCAGAGCCAAAAGTCTCCCTAAATTTAGTGCACTTTGCTTTCTATCTTGGGATTAAAACCCGCTCAATTCCAAGAGGCATAGGTGCTGTAAGCCTCTCCCAGGGAAAATCCAGTGATGGAGGATGTATGAAAAGAGAGGGGCTGCAGGGAGCAGGTTGGGGGCAGGATGTGACCGCCAGCTTCCTACACTTCTTTGGGAACCAGTGTAGGATTGGTGTGTTGAGGCACAAAAAGACTCTTGAGTGTCTACAAAAAGCAGTGGATTCAGCTAAGTGCAGCCTCTGCTGGCAGTGCCTGCTGGCACAGCCGGGAGCCCTTGGCACCGCGCTCCGCTGGAGCAGCGCGGGAGCCACGCGTGCCCGTACACCGAGGCTGGTTGTGTCAACACTGCCGTGTGTTTGGACACGCGGCAGCGACGGGAAGGATTCCTGGCACAGGCTGTGCAGCTGCTGGGGGGAGGTAGAAGGGGTCTGGGCACTTGCTATTGCTGCAGCAGACATGGGCAGGGGGACACCAATGAGATCTTGGTCCAGATCTTACATCCCTTGTTGTAAAAAGACCTTGAACCCAGGGTCCACCTTCACCAAGTCAGCTGTACCTCCTAAGAAGCACTACACCTGCACTAGTTTCACACCCTATTTTCTTTAAGACTTCTATGTGAACCAGAAAAACAGGGCACAAACCTTTGTCCCAAGTAGTGGTTCTTTCAGAACTCGCCTTCCGTGGCTTTATCCTGCTCATCTGCCCACAGTCCAGGTCCATAAAGTTCAAGGATGTGATATGGGTTGTGACTCAGCAGCTGGCTTGTGACCAGAACCAAACAGGATGTATTTAATTTGTCCTGGTCAACATCCAAGGCCAAGTCCTGCTTTTTATCTTACTGAGTGATCTTGGCTATTGTCCATTGTATTCAAATGCTGTCAGGTGCATGGGCCATGCAGAGATGCTCCTCAGTTGCTGACAGACAACACAGCAGGTAAATATGGGTAATTACTGCAGTTCTAACTTTCTATAATGTATTCTGATGCCCAGCTTTTCAAGGTCAGGTTTTACACATCTATTTGAGTTTTTCTGTTGCCAAAGGACCCCACAACATGTGGAAGCCCGACTCAGTGATGCATAACAGGACTTCCCAAAAGTGCCCAGTGTCTGCCAGCTGTGCTCCTGCCAAAGCTGCTGGGCATGAGGCAAATCCACACTAACTTCATGCCACCTGCTCCTCACACATATAAGAAATACTTTGGAAGTATCAAGCTGAAGCAGAAGCAGTCCTTAGACTTTGGAGAGGCTGCTCACAGGGATGAGGACTATCCCCATCTATCAGTGCTGCTGAAGGCATGGAGAGATTGAAGGCTGTGATTCAATAAATTACACCAGTGCAATTACTGATTTGCACATAATGACCTGAGTCATGGCTTGTGGGGGAGATTATTTTCATCTCAGTGCAGTGCCGTAGCACCGTGGGTTGTACAAGGTGATGCAGTGTGTAGTAAATCTGAAACCAAACTGCACTGAGTAACTGAGTAACTCAGAGCCCACAATTGCAGCTTGAGTGGAGTGTGAATTGAGTGTCAGAAATATGATGGTGAAAAAAACAGCAAAAGCCTAATAGGGAAGGAACAGAGAAACTTAGTAAGGAAAATAAAAAGGCTAGTTGGTTACATTCTGTCAATCTGATAAAAGTCAACAATATATAAGAGACAAGTGTTTAATATATCAAAGAAGACGAGATGACTGACATTCCTCTGTGGTGTGGTACAAAGATAATCACCACGAGGCCAAATTTTCTACACATCAGTCTGGCAGATGAGGCCAGAGAGGCAATTAAAATGCGGAAGACAAAATGTGCCATAGCCACAGAAGCAATACAAATTTGGCTTCATTGTTAATCCTTTGATTTTTTAGCAGGCTGGGGAAGATATTTGTGCTAGGATTTAAGTTGTGATTTACTGCTCCCCTTGCTATTTTGCAATCATAGAGAGGGAGGATTTACACACCTTAGTGTCATCTTCTCTCATCCTCATTCACACCTTCCAAGAAAATGTGTCTCAAATGGCTGATTAGAAAACAATGCAGAAGAGTCAATGCCCTTGGAGTCTGGTTAATTTAAACACATCTATGTTTGCTCTTCTGGGGAACTGCTAGATATGGACAAAAATCCAAATTCCTGCATGAGAGAGGATTGAAGTCTGACTCAGAACAAAGTTCTGTGGTTCCAGCATGCCTGCCAGGCACTGCCCTAGGAGGATGGTGCCAGTATCACTTTTTTAGCCAACAAAGCAGTCCCTGGTGCAAGGCCCGGCAGCCACCTCTGGCTGGGCAACTTTGAACATATCTGGATGAGGGTCTGGCTGCCAAGGTGTGCTGGCATGATGGAGGACACCAAAGAGGACACCAGGCATCACCTGCCACCTCCTGCTGTCCAGTTCTAACCACAGAATGAAAGTAAAAATTGGGGCAGGAAAGATCAGGCAAGACTTCATGTAAAACACCTAGCCCTCCCCCCCCCCAAACAGTAAAACAAAACATTGGAACATTTAAAATTTAGTTGAATCATAAACTGATTTTTCGCTTTCTCCCATCAGATTCCTCAGTGTGGCTGGTGGCACCAGCCTGCCATCGCTGCTGCAGCTCCCTCTGGGACTGCCCAGCTCCAAGGTGTCCATCTGCATGGCCAAGGCAGAGCTCTGCAGTGCTGCTCAGTGCGTGGGACGAGGGTTTGAAGCAGCTGGGTGCTGAGGAAGGAGCTGCTGCTTCCCTGCAGGGAGAAGGGAAAAAGCCTCCCTCTGGGAAGAGATGGTGCTGACAGCCACCAGGAGCCAGGAACTCATGTGGGGCTCCATAGAAACAGAGAGCTCAACTCGCTCCCCTCTGATGAGCTCAAAATTATTTTTTAAATTATTCTTTCTTTCCTGTAGCAGCAGTGGAAAGCCCATCTGACACCAGCAGCATTGAGAAGCAGCCAAGAGTCCTGGGCTCTGGGGTGGGGACCCCATCCCTCGGGTGGTGTGGGTGCTGTGCTCACAGCAGCATGTTTGGCAGGGACACAGGCACCGCTGCAGACTGCAGGGCTGGCTCCAGGACAGTGCCCAGGCAGTGCGAACAGTGCTCCCTGGAGAGCCCAGCTCTGTGGGGGCACAGCTGAGGGGGCTGCATTGACACAGCACTGAGAGCTTCATCCATCTTCCAGATTTCCAAGCCACACCAGACTTTCCAGCACACCCTCAGCTCTACAGAGATGAGTTTGGCTCGGTCCTAGGAGGGATGTGAACGGGAGTTATCTGCATACCAAGGCTGTGCTGTGACTTGCAAGGCATATCGCGTCCTCAGAACAGTGTCAGTAGTATTAGGTCAAATTAAGCCACATCTGCTGGTGAAAAGAGGAGAGAGGTTGGCAGGGTTTGCCCAGCTAGGAGGTGGTGCAGATGATGCCAATTGCTCAGTCTCAATTGTGCCACAGCGTGTTTGAAGCTGCAGGAGCCCCACAGACATTGCCTGGAGGAATCTTCTGTGAGCTCACGGATAAAGTCATGGCTGTGCTGCCTTGAGGGTTGACCCCATCTCAGCAGACGGGTACAAAGTGGTCCAAGGCAGGCTGTTGGGCATGAGGACTAGGAGAGTAGGAGGGTCTGGGCTGTGAAGTCCCTGAGGAATGTGGTCTCTGCAATCTCTACCTTTTACTCTTGTGCCTCTGCAAGTGCTGTATTTTATCCCTTTTCCACAGGGCAGAGAGAAAAGTTGAGTCTTAAGTTTGTATCGTGGTTTGCTTCCATTCCTGCAAGATTTGTTGGGCAGAGTCAGACCGACTTTCAGTGACTTTCGGACTCATAAGTAGAAGATTTCTCATGAACACTATTCTGAGAGTAAAATAAAAAAAATGTTTTGTGCTTTAATCCTCACCCTGCTGGCACTAGAGCATTGCAGAAGGAAAGAAGCAGAGAGAAACGCTACAGGCGGGTGAAATGTTCACTGTGAGGGTTGGAATGAAGGGAGATGGGATGTCCTTTGCTGTCCCCTACATACACACACGTGTGTGAACACAACCATCTTTCTCTGCAAGCACGTGCAGACAGGTTTCAACTACAGCAGGCATTTGTGTGTGTGGTGGCACGTGGAGATAGGGAAACACTGTAAATCCGAAGCCTTTGTTTCCCAAGTTGGAAGAAAGTCAGTTTTGTCTCCCCAGGTCCAGCACTGCCTCACTGATTTTTGATGCTGGAGCAGATAGAGGCAATTAAGCAGGTCTTTTACTTTCAGGTTCTGGCTCCAGCATTGAGAGATTTTTGCAAGAGCACCCTGGGAGCCGGGACACCCACACATCCCAGCGGGAGCTCTGCCCTCCCAGCGGCATGAACCCCATGGCGGAGGGAAGAGCACCCCCAGGCAGCCTCTCCTTGTTTCACCCTGGATAAATCCCAGCTTCCCGCTGACATATTCACACAGCCAGCCCGGCACTGCAGAATTACATCTGCTCCACTTGCCTTCTTGTTTTTCCCCCGGGGAAATGGGATGTATAGGCTTTCTGAAAGGGCCACACGGCACACGCAAACCCGTCGGGGCGTGCGCTGGAGCCCGGTTTGGTGGCAGCCCGCTCTCCGCGGGGGAAGCACCGCCGGGGCGCTACCGGAGGAAGGGCGGGATGTGCAGACAGGGAAGCTGGCGGTGTGCAGGTGTTTGCCAAAGGAGGGATGCGGGAGGAGCCGGGCTGCTGCCGCCCAGCGGGAAGAGATGTGTGCGAGCCCGTGGGCGAAGGGCGGCCGTGAAACACGGCCAGGGAGGGCAGTGCAAGTGGCCACGCTCCCCACAAGCTGCCAGCCCCTGTTTGGCGGCAGGGTGGCCCACGGCCCCAAAAAGCCAGTCCCCACGGGGGTGCCTGCACACGAGCGGGCTACTCCTGTGCCCCTGCAGCTGGAACTCGATGGAGACACGGCGGCTGGCTGGCACTGCCAGCCTCTCCAGTGGCACGAGTGCTGCCATACACTGCCTTGCACCCATTTCTGAGGGAGCCACGAGGAGGAGGGACACAGTCCGCCAGCACATATGAGCAATGCACCATGTCCCTGTCACTGCTTTAAATCAAATTAGACTCTAAAAAACAGGAAGATGGCATTTTTGTAGCAGCACCTGTTATGTTGCTGCAGTTAGGGATCCATTATGGACCCCCACACCAAAAGGTTTCAAAACATGGCTATATAAGTCCGCTTGGACTGGGAAAGACAAACGCTGAACTGGCCCACTTGAAAGGACAAGCAGGACTGACAGACACCTCTCAGCTTTGGGGATACTCAAATCATAAACCTGCATCACTTGACTGCCACAATGACATGCAGTGAGCAAGAGCCTTTCCCACCCATCTCCTTGGCAGCTGCCCACACTCCCGCTGCTCTAGGGGATTCTGGCACTGTTTTCTACTGGTCTCCAGTTTTCCATAGGGATTATGCATTTATTAAAATAAAGGACAAACTCCTAGGACTGGTTTAAAATAGCAGCATTCGGCAGATTCCAGACAGCCAGAAGAGGTGCCCAGTGTTTTGCAGGAGCAAGGGTTTGCAAACACTCTAGTAACTGGTTAGGAGCTACTGCCTTTGTTGGCTTAATAACCAGCTATGGCTTAAGCAGTTCACTCTGAACAAAATGACATCATGATTTCTGCACCAACTGGGCCCACCCACCCCACCATCACACAGAAATGATGCCCAACTCTCTCCACATGATGGGAAAGACCCTGAGGGTCAGACTGATGGACTGCACATGAAATAGTCTGGAGCAAATCAACCAAGAAGAGTGACTGGGCTCTAACACTAGACCTGAGTGTGGCTCGGTTATAAAACCTTCATCTCCCTCACAGAGATGAGGCCCCTCTGCCATCACTGACCACCCACCCTTACAGGGGCAGCTCCTTAAGTGAATTATCTCCACAATGATGAGCCCCTGCAAGCATTCATTAGCACAATAGACTCGAGCAGTTTCAGCAGATTTAGGGGTTTAGGGTTTATGAAGTCATTGATATGTGAATTAAGCACTGACTGACTGAGACTAACTCTTCAAAAGGAGTCATTATAATCTCTATAGAAATATAATGATTGCAGTGACAACATCTTCAATGAAACTTCAAAAACACTCATTTAAAAAAATTGGTACAGAAGTATATATTTAAATAAAGCACTAGTTCTTAGTTTTTCCCATCCACCAAAGGTAAAGAAAACTCAGCTTTCCAGAGGTCAGGCTTCATCCAGGGAGATGTTCAGTAAAAGCTGCTTCCCTCTTCCCTGGGGCACTGCTATGGACACCAAAGGTCACACTGGTGTGGGCAATACAAAGGAGATATATGAACCCTTTGGCACCAGAAGAAAGCCAAGGACTCATAGTGTTATACAGATAAGAACCAGCCCGCACCTTTCTCCCCTCCATCGAACCAAGCCTGGGGTTAACCTGGAGAAAGTTCAGACAGGAAGAGGACAAAGAGGTTTCTCTCAAGGCTCCACTGTTTTTTGTCAGGGTACTTGTGCTCTAGAATGTCCTGCATCGATGTGGCAAACAAACATCAACCTGGCTTTGGTAAAGTTTTTGAGCACTGTAGAGTGGAAATTTTGGTGCAGTAAAGCAAAACCCCGCAAAGGAGAAGCACAAGCTCCTGCTTTATGCAACCTCCCCATCATCTGCAGCAGAGGCAGTGCTGAGCTCCCAGCTCAGTCCTTGGCCTCAATGACACATTTTCAACAGCAGACATCTAGCTGTGGTGACAGGCACAGCAGGCAGGTGCCTTGGCTCCAGAAGTGGTCTGCTCTTAGTCACCTAATTTAAATGACAGAGTAGTCTTAACTTTGCTTGAATTGCTCAGCAGGGCTTTATTCCTGCTCGAAGGCTGCTATCCACCGGGAACATTCAGCCCTAGCCAGCTCCAAGGGGAGAAACCCTCACTGTTAAGTTCGATGCCTCATCTCCAGGTGATGGGGCTGGTTATCCTCCTGCTCTTATGGACATCAGACTCCATCCCGAGTCATACCGCAGTGAAAGCTGTGGCATCAGGCTGGTGTTTTGGCAAAGTGTAGGGTGAATGAAGAGCAGAAGCACAATCACAGAGGTAATCCGCTGTCACTGTCATGCACAAAGCGCTTCTGCTCTTTGAGTTCTGGTTTGGCAGCTCCTGTGATGAGAGGGATGAGGGCACACTGCTCAGAAGGACACAGCAGCTTCCTCCTGAAGCCAATGAGCTGTGACATTTCAATCTCGAGGCTGGGGTGATGGACTCCACCCTGGCCTTGCTGATGCTCACTGCAAACTAATGGGCTACGAAGCACACAACCTGCAGAGCCAGTTTTTAGCAATTACCATCCAAGCAGAAGGAAAAATGCTCAGCAGGCACCACTTCAGTGCATCCCTGATGCACCAGCTGAGCTTTCCCAGGAGCAGAGCTGCTGCCAGGCTAGGGGAGCACACAGGCACTGCCTCGGGCCTGGCTGCACCACTCAGCTCTGGGGCCAGTGGAGGCTGGTCCATGCATGCTGGCAAAATGTGCTTGTGGGGCTGTTGCAGCAAGAATCAGGAGAATGGGAAAACCTGTCTCCCAGCTGTGCCATCCCTGTTGGGCTCACATGAGTCCTGGCATGCTTCGGCGCAGCTGGCATAGCACACAGGGCTGGTGGCTTGCTGAAAGTGTTAAAACATTTTCACTGCAAAAGAAGAAAACCAGTGTGAGGGATCCTCCTCAACCAGGCCTGTTCCAGACCTTTTCTGGGAGGAGAGGAAGGAAAACTTTGATGTTCATCCTTCAAAAGCACCTAGGATGGACTGCCACAGTAGTGCCAGCTTTCATGGAAAATCCTCCTGGCCCACCTTTCTGCAACCAAATGAGCACTTGTGATTTTGTCACTTGGTGTAATACAACTAGTTCAAGTGGTCTCCTTCCATGGCTACACACGAACAGTGCAGGACACCATCTCTACGTCTGGAGCACATCCTCTCCCAGATGTGGTAACACTCTTGTGTTTTGCAGAAATGCACCTTCCAAATTCTCACACTCAAACCTGGGGGCCAGCACCCCTCCTGCAAAAGCCAGCCTTCAAATCACAACCTGCTTGTTTCCTGCAAATGGACTTTTCAGCTTAAGGCTCAAACTTCCCACAACCTGAAAGCAGAAAGAAAAATATTTCAGGTGAAACAATATCTCTCATTTCCCTGCAAACCACCCCTCAGGAGGAAATGGCTGCACAGGCATGTGCAGTCTCTGAGCATGTCTTTGCCTCATCCATCATTGGGGATGCTGTTAAAAATATCAAGCCTGTCTGCTGCAATAAATCACTGCAGCTCTGGGGTCTCCTCCACCCAAACAGACTGAGATTTCAGCCCCTCCATGGAGCAAATGAAACATGCAGAAAGGGAGTGGGTCACAGCACGGCCCACCAGGGCTGTGCCAGTTGGGTTGCCAAGGCTGTGAGAGGGGATCCAGCACAGCTTTCTGAATATACATCAGATCAGTATTCCCCTGGAGCCTCAGCAATGTGTTTTTCTCCTGGTCTTTGGAGCTGATGAAAACCTCGGTGTTGCGGAAGGAATTGCAGGACCTCCCCAAACCACTCTCCCTGCCCCTCTCCTCTGCCAAGGAGCACTGCACCTCTGGAGCCTTTCACTGTGCTCCACGGGTGTTACTGCAGGAAAAGAAATAAGAAAGAAGACAACAAATATGAGCAAAAGACACAGAGAAGGGAGGAGGGATCAAATAAACCCTAAACTAAATATTCCAAAGCGTCAGAAGGCAAAGCAGCAGTTGAAAGCCTCACAGAGGTTGGTGGGTGCAGGGCAATAGGGAGCTGTTAGACAGCAACACCCCCCGCAGATTTGGGCTGTGCACATCCTTCACAACATCTCCGAGGAAATCAAAAACCCCTTGATATGAAAATCCTCATAGCAAGAGATCAAGCAACACACCTCCTCCTTACTCGAGGAAAGTGAACTGAATACATGCATTTCACAGATGGGGAAGCTGAGGCAGAGGGCACAGCAACATGCTCCAGAGATTGTCTCGCTCCTGTTGTGTCCATTAAGCACAGATTAAGCCAAAGCAAGCACAGGACAAGCAAGCACAAGGCTCGGGGACATCTGTGAGTACAAATACCTGCTGGGAAGAGACCCCCCAGCCCCGGAGGGTGGGAGAGAAGGAGGGAATAGGGGGCCCCTTTGACCACAGCCAGAGGGCCAGATCCCCATGCACAAGGCAGACAGGACAGGAATCCTGCAGCTAAACTGCTACTCACAGACACTTGTCCAAATCTGTCCTGAAGATCTCAGATAGTACAACTCCAACAGGCAGAGAACTCTCCCCATTGTAGAGGGAGGGGAAGTTATTCTATTCCTTTTTTCATCAGTCCTCTCCATAGCTGACATCTGTTGTGTGGCCTCTATCAGAGGAAACAGTGCCAATGCATTCAATGCCTCTTCACAGCCCTTATTTTGTAGATCTCTGAAAAGCTGATCTGACTCTCCACATGACTGTGACATTTTCTGCACCCCTTCCACCCCACTTCTCTCCAGCCCTATTTACAGTTATCTTTAATGCACCTACAACTTGACAAAACAATTTGCAAAAGCCAAAATTGAAGAAAAATTGTCAACAACAAAGTTGTACATTTTTAAGTTCCCATGACTTTCTGTGGACAGACACCTAGAAACAGCATTGCCCTGATGGCATTTCCAGGAGCAGGAGCATTCCTGGAGAGCTGCTGCTGGGAGAGAGCATCAGAAAGGGTTGTAGGGTGAGAGGTGACCTAGACTGTGGGATTCAGAGCTCCCTCGGGATTGTGTTTATTAACATCCCAGCAGGCCTTGGTGCTAGCTGTGTTTTGGGGTAGTTGACAGCTCCCAGAGAAGCCCAGATCAGACCCCTGCAGCATACTGGACCTCCTGCCTGCTCTGGCTGCACCCCAGTCACATGAGCCTGTCTGTACAAACAACACTACGTAAATATTTTGTGGATGAAGCAATTACAGCCTGGATGGAAAGAAGTTTAGTTGGACTTTGTGTCCAAAGGGACTTTCCACCCCTCAACCTGGGCCTGAATAAATAGCTCATTCCTTTATTCAGGTTGTCAACCTGCCAGGTGGCAGAAGCATTATCAGTAATGGTTTTCCCCAGTACAGTAGGGCAGTCTCTGGCTGACACATTTTGAAGAGCCGAAGGACAGAAAGCTCAGCACTGGGCTGCCTGGCTGAGGGAGGCTTCAGGCAGGACTGCTCCTGCACCACGGGGCAGCCACAAACGATGTTCTGCCCAGTCCCATCTCACTATCAGGGCAATTTCACACCAGTCCATGCTGCCACTCTTCCCTGTTTAATATGATCATAATTATTCCCATCCCATGCACTTTCCATCTTCTGGACACACAGTCTCTCCCAGAGGTAGAGGAGACTGTTACCCTCTGCTCTCTCCCTCTGTTCTCCCCTGCACAGCACAAAGTCCAAATGCCATTTATTGCATCCATCCATCACTAACCTCTCTGATGTCCCTTATCACACTGACAGGTGACATGCTGGCAGGCTTCTAAAGCAAAGAAGTGCACACTGCCCATGGCATGGTGGCACCTCCTGCTTTACACCAGGACCTTGGACACCTGGCAGCCTGACTTGCCTCTGTCTGGGTACTAAAGGAGCCCCAGGGTTAAATCATTTTACACCACTCAGTGACAAACCAAGTGACTGTGTTTAATGTTGTTTAAACCTTCAAGGCCCCTTTTTTCGTGCTCTTTTGCTTTGAGTTCCCTCCAAGGTTACCAAATGCTCTGAGAATGGAGGGATCCAGGGCTAGCAACTCCATGGAAATAAGTGCCCAGAGGGCAAAGTGAGGATGTGAATATATAAATATTTAACCAGGGGACACAGTACTCCCTGTCCCTCACCCACGTCTGGCAATCATTACTGGGACCCAGACACCTGTGACCTGCAGAAACAGGGCAGAAGGGGGTGAAATGCAGTCATCCCCCACAGCAGCTCTGGGGCTGCTTTTGAGCCCCCATACCCAGATAATGTGGGGCTTCAGCCCATCAGGACAGGACCACATCCTGAAATCCTCCTTCCCCCCCATTGCCCCAGGCCACCTCAGGGCAGCAGCTCACCCCATTGTAGAATAATAATTAACCTGGAGTTTTTCCCCCCCGCCTCTTCTTTTAAATGCTCAGACATAGTGAAAGTGAAACAGTGCGAGTCTTTCTCAGAGATCAAACAGGTGAAGGTGCTGGTGCTCTTGGGCAGGGGCAGACAGGTCTTTTTTTTCCACTTTTTACAGCCCTTTTCAGTGGGTAAAGGAGGATGGAGAGCATCACCGTTCCCAGAGGGAGCCCCTTGACCAGCCCATGCCTGAGGGATGGTGCCCCAGTCAGCTGAGGTGGCTGAGCTGTCCCAGACCTCTGTCCTACAGAGCTGCCCCCCTGCCACTGCACCTGCACTGGATTTCCTGCGGCACGGAGCTGCTCTCAGTTTCTGTGGATCACCCCTGTGCTGTCCCAGCTCGCTGCAGAGGGGATCACTTCGATCAGTACTGGGGTATGTATGCCTTTCCTTTCTCATGGGCTCACACCTTTTGTTCCTTCTTCCCTGGCTCTCTCCACCACACAGGTCACCCCTTCGACCACTGCTGCTGCTCTGCTCTGGCTGCAGAGCCCCATGAGCTCAGATCTCAGCCTGCTTCCACTGAAATCCCTGGGCAGTGGGGTGCCCTCCTCTGCCTTCCCCCTCTGTATGGGCTGTGATGGATGAGCTCCTGAGCAAGGCAGTGAGTGGTTAAATACTCCCTCCCGTGAGAGTGTGGGAGGCAGGGTCTGATCCCCACTGTGCCAGCAGCTCATCAAACCCATGGGAAGATGCCATCCCTGCACTTCACAGCCTGTGAAATAACCATGCACAAGGGAGCAAAACTCTGACTGAGGAAGGATGAGATCTATTTCCAGAGTCCCAACATGTCTATGGACTACAATAATTTTTCAGTCTCTGGCTTCTGTGAGCTGGACAGACCTGAGACAGGCAGTTGGTGTGTTACCTCAAGCAATAGCTGTTTCTAATAACTTGAACTGTACACTCAGCTGCCTTAAGCCTGCTCTGGAGAAATGTGGCATTTTCCATCCTCGGGGCTTTGCAATCTACAATGGCTCCATGAACGGGCTGTATCAGCTGGTGGTCTGATGGGAGCCCTTTGCAAGGGAGGGAAGGCAAAACCTCCCTCTTCCCAAACACCTGGGCCAGCCCTCAGGGTGGGCAGAGGGGAGTTGGTCTGTCTGCAGCAGGGCAGGAGCTGAGCAAGTGCAGAGGCTGTGACTGCAGCCCAGCAGCACTGACAGGAGCACTTCTGCTGAAATCTGGAATCTCCTGCAGCATCCCTGCAGCTCATGCAGAGGTTTGTTTGACCTTGGAGATACCCATTCTTGGCATGTTGGGATGCAGTGCTCTGAGGCAGTATGAGTGATGTGAACCCTTCCTGCATTGTACTGCCTCCTGTGCTGTAACTGTGACGATTCGGAGTCCAGAGATAGCTGTGGCTTTGGTGGAAGGGGCTAGAGCAGAGCTCAGCCACCTGCTGGGAACAACTCACCCCTGGGCCACCTCCAGCAGCAGCAGCTCAGGATTTGAGCAGGGCAGAAGTAGCAGCAAAACCCAAAGTTCCATATTCACATCAGAAAGTGGCAACACATCAGTGAGATTCAGGAAAATTATTATTCCTGCATGGATGGAAATCCACTTAGATGAATGGAAGATAAAACCATATCTGGTTACCCACTGAAATGGTATGTTTACACAGATTTCAACATCTCTGACATCTCATGATTCCTTGGTGCTGGAGAAACAGTCACCTCTTGCCTGGTTTATGCAGTTAAGTGAAGCTTTCCAGGATACCAGGTGCAGGCCAGCATCTGTTGTCTGTGGGCAGATTGTTACAGCAGCTACAACACCTTGCCCTGTCCTCGTATTTAGGCACAGGAAAGGAATGGGCCAGATTTTCAGCCCAGGACTGACTTTGGAGACACAGTAACATCCTGTTAAGGACATCTCTAATTCTGCTGTTTTATGCATTTCAGTGATTACCATCAACCTGTTTGGTAAACTTCCTGTTGAAAGACAAGATAAATAGAAATATGGAGTTAGACACAAGGAGTGTGACCTCAGAACCAGCCTCTCCAATGAACAGTCCAGGGGAGGAAAAAATGGAGGTTGCTTCTGAACAGAGCAGCTCAGATTTGCAGAGCAGGGACAGTGGGTTCTTTGAAAGAGGTATTAAGACCATGTTAAGCATCCGGAAGTCAAAGCGAAGTCCGAACAAAGAGAGAGGGAAGGAAGGTATTGGCACTTGGAATGCAAAAAGACTTCTGCGAACACTCAGGAGCTACGAGGAGAACAAACCCATGATCTGTAACGGTGTGGAGGAGATTGGTGAAATATGTGAGCCCGTTGAAGCAAAACCTCTTTCAGGTAAGACACCAAACCACCAGCGTCATTTTCTTGGCAGGATAAATGTAACAGTAATTTACAATGTGCAAGGCTTGGGCCCAACAGAGGTGCTAAAGAACCAGGCATCCCTTCACAAGGGAGAGGCAACTGCATCCCTTGCATGGACTCGTTGAGTGTTAGCTGGCCCAGCCTGGGCAGGCCTCTGTCACTGAACATGCTGCCCTGTAGCCACCTCTGCAGTAATTTAGCCATATCAGTAGCCTGCCTATCAACCTGTCAGTGTGATATTGCCCATCACACATATCAGTCACCAAGCTGCTGAGCACAGTTTGGGAACTGCTGGTCTGACAATACCTAGAAATGCAGTGTGCTATCGCCCTCCTCCCTCCTGGACAATTCCTGCTCTTCATCTCTCAAACTGATGGTTCTCAGATTGTTGGTCCTCAGACTGATGCTCTGTAGGGTGCTGCAAGGCCTAGAACTGAAGAAAGATGGTTTGGCTGTGATCTGGTTTGGAAGCTCCACTTTGGTTCCTAATCTTAGAGGTTGCCTTGCATAGAGACTTCCACAGATACTTTGCTCTCTTGCATTGACTTTCTGCCTGTACTCCTCTCAACAGCAGTGCTGCAAGTATTTGGTCTTTGTCTTCCTCAGGCTGGTTACTCTCATGTGTTTTGTCAGCATTATATAGATAGGTCTCAGACAAATTATAACAACTCCCTTTAGCATAGCTGTTATCTTTCCCCAGGCGTGAGCAGACTGCAATGACTTTGATCACGGTTAGAGCACTGCTGTCCTCCCCCTTCTCAAGGCAGAGGTGCTACCATGCATTCACCTGGAGATAACTGAGGTGGAACAACATGACTTGGCCTTTCCTCAGTCTAAATTTCTAGAAAGAAATTCTTGATGTGCTGCATAGAGTGCCACAGGGATCAGATATGGGGGCTGACACTGCCTCTGCTGTAATGTGCTCTGCTGTGCTGCAAGGTGATTTACTGCTTTACGCTGATACATTGTGAGGCTGGTAAGCTGGATCTGAGCCCAGCTCATAAACTTTGCTAGTCTGATCTCCAAGGGTCATAGATGAGGAGCAGCAGAAAATGTTATCACAAGCTTTCTGATCTCCTGCAATAAACGAGCTGAGAAATTGCATGAATAACACCCATTCTCTGCCCAATAGCTTGTGTTTGGCCTGGACTAGAGCAGCTCTGTCAGATACACATCCCATCCTGAGATAAGTATGGCAAGTGATGGAGACTCCACCACGTGCACCATTAAGCTGCATAATAGTTAATTGCCTTTCAATTGTCTTCCTTCAACCACCAGCTGGCTGATCTTGTATTGCTAAATTAAAGATCCATTTAGCACCCAACATCACCTCCCTGAATAATTATCTGAGATGGTGATTAAATGGTGTTTTCTCATTTTGATCAACAGAACAGAATGTATTCCTCTAGTCTCTCACTGCAAGCATTTGTGTAAACACAGGTTTTATATTAATTTATCTAGAAGAGACTAATTTAGTTGGTAGAATTTCCCTCCCTTCTGAGTGCAGAAGCAACTGTAGCACCATACAGGCACTCAAAGATCTATGTGTTCTGTGATGCATCAGTAGTTGGGTTATTTGGCATATTTCTCTCTTCATACAGATACTCTTATGCTACAAAGATTACTTGGTACATATGGTATAAAACCTGTGTGCAGACAAGCCCAAGGGCAGAAATTACAGGCTATGAACCAGTCCTTCATATCTTTTTTGAGTGCTCTCCAGTTTTTCCAAATCATTTTGTATGTGTATGTCCCAGAAGCAGTAGCCAACACATGCCTAAATGATACCCTTTCCCTTCTCTCTAATGTTTTTCTCATGCCCAGTGTCAGAGTGGCACCTCCTGTTCAGAGCATCTGTTATGACGTTGGCGACGGCAAGAGTTTCCCAGGGTCCCCCAAAAGCTAACTGTGCGCGTGGATCTCCTCAACACATGGCAAATACTTGTTACCTTACTGGCAAATAGGCAGTGGTTCTTGCACAAGCAAGGCTTTGCAAAACAAATGGGAAACTCAGTAGACCTCAGCCACTTTGCAGGTACCAGTGTTTGGTGACTTCCCCCCAGCCTCAGCCAAAACCAGCCAGTTCTGGTAGTGGGCGCCAAAAGCAAAGGAGATGGGTAAAACCTACATGAGACCTGAGCACCAGGAGCACCACAAATCTACAGGTTTAGATGCCCCTCCAATGTACACACCTCCCCAAACCACTCAGGGACAGCAGTGCTCAGCACTTGGGAAAAAAACATCACTGGTGCAAGGCTGTGCTCGGCACCTGACTGTAGGCTTACATACAGGAGGCTCTCTCAGGGCCCTGGTATCTCTGAGGACATGCTTGTGGGTAGGCTGGGACAGACATAACCATCCAGTGAGATATCTGACCCAAGAGCTCAGGACACCCAAAGGGGTCTGTCCTGCTCTGCTCCCTCCCCCTGCCCCAGCCAGAACCCTGGGCACTCTCCCTGCCATCTTGGGCAGCACACTGAAATGCCCTTTCAGCCAGAGGTGCCAGAGCTGGGCCACACCACTATGGCCAGCTCAGCAGCAGAGCTGTGCTACTCTCAACAGTCCCCTGCAAGTCTCCCTGTCAGGCGTCTTGTCCTGTTACCGACCTGTCAATATCCTAATGCCTGCTTTGTCCCAACCCCTTCCCTCCTCTCTCTGCAGTAATGGAAATCAATGAACTTATTCAGAAAAGACAACTTTTGGAAGCATTTGCAAGTATCAGGTTAATGGAAGATGAGACTATCTCTGAATGGGATGCTGAGAAATACAATGATAACCCCCAGGAGTTTGTACGGAAATGCAAGGATGTGGATTTGCTTTATAATTCCATCACAAATGCGATCCAGTCCATAGTGGAGGGAACACTGGAGGATCCCACTTTAGAGCATACCCTGCTGACCTCCATGGTGACTTTAATTGCCCGTGAAGAAGCAGCTCATCCCAACACAGACAGTGCTGCTTGTCCTGGGTCAGACTTGCTCGGCAGGCCCAGAAAGTGGAGGGAGCAGTGGAGGGAAGCTATCAATGAGAGTGCAAGAAAAAGAGTCCTGAAGGCACCCATGGCATCAAGGGAAGAAGCAACTTCTTGGCTTGATCTCCACTTACATTTCCTCCAGGAACACCTGAGGGAAGATTTACTGAAAATCAAGTTATCAGTAAAAAAATGCTATCCAGAGGAGTACCTGGTGTGTGACACATATGTGGAAGCTTTTCACAATGCCATTGCCTCACATTTGCAAGAACTCTCCCAGGGACCACTGGACTTCCACGAGCTCTACACCTTGCTCGACTGGGTGGCCAACACCTACCACAGGTGAGCTTGCCACTGTTTCTCTGCCTCCTCTGGGGAGCCACGGGGCTGTGGGGTACTCCGACAGCACTGTACTCCAAAAGCACTGAGCCATTCTCAGTTTTCCAAGCAAGCAAGAGAGATGCAGTGACTACAGTGGAGCCAGATAGCAAATCTGTTAACAGGTGGGGACAGAGGTCTGTGGATAATGCACTTGCTGCTTTTTACAGATCTACATCACCCCATTTTCCTTTCCCTCTCCCACTTGCTGTTCCCACATTTCAGGAAGCTTCTCCTTGCATTTGACAAACCTAGTCCTTTCTGCAGATATTTGGCAAGATCCAACAGCTGTTCAGTGACTTTTCCAGGCACAGGGAAGGGCCTGTCGGGGAGGTCTTCTTCCTGTTTAATTAAAACTGTGATGCATTTGGAAATGGGCCACATTAACCCTCATGCATGGGGTCAGAGTCCTCTTAAAGAGGAGTCAAGACATCATCGAGGGTAATTAGACACATGAAAACAAAGGCTCTGTCTCAGATGTGTCTGCTAGTTGAATGGGAGGGGTTTAAGATGTCTTACAGCTCCTTGCAGGTTCAGGGGTCTGGAAAATAATCATGTGGAAACAGTTACGTCAAAGCAAAATTGTGTCTGTCCCGGTAGCTGGTCCCCAGGTGTGGCCTGAACCAGATGTCCAAGGAAGGGACAAACACAAACCCACCGGCAGCCCTCAAATAAAACAAAGAAGGAGTGAAGGCAGGAGTATCAGCCCTGAGCCAAACAGTGGGTCAAAATGGGCACTGACAGAGCAGGGCAAGCAGCAGCACACTGCGTCCCAAAACACCCCTAGCCTGGGGTAGCTTTTGGGTAAGAAACATTTGCACTGCAGGTGGTCTTTGTTTTGAACAGACCTCAACAGGTTTCTTCTGTGAACTTGACCAGTTGCTCTTAAAACCCCACCTACAGTGTGATGACCATAATGACGTGTGTAACCCCCTCAGCATCACAAATCCCTGCAGATCTCATCTGAAGGGAAACTCCTGCATGGCCCCACCCCAGCATTGCAGGGCAGTGGGGAAAGAAATGAGCTTCAGCAGCCAGGTTCTATACCAAAGAAAAGCGCCCACACCATATTTCTCTAAATTGCTGTGAAAGCGTTTATTGAGAGTTTGCAGTTGTTTTGGGCACTGCTTGCAATCACCTGGCTGTTCTGGGCTGTTTCCATTTGATTTTCCCATTCAAAAAAATTTCACTGTCTCTTGGAATAAATAACCAAAAAGGAAGAGATTGACTGACCCGAAATAACTATTGATGTTACAATTCAAACAAATGAAAAAAAAAAAAAGAAAGAGGTGGTAATAAGCCACTCGAGTATACATTTGAGACTGTCCTTTCAGTTGTGGTGAGAGTCTGTATTTAAATCTGTGCTGTCCTTTCAGTTGTGGTGAGAGTCTGTATTTAAATCTGTGCTGTCCTTTAGAATGAGCAGCAGGCTCTGGCAGCAGCTGGGCTGTGCAATGCTCCACATGTGGAGATGTTCCTCTCTGGGAAATCTGAACCATGACCATGGAAGCATTGACTCCAGGACACTATCAGCAGGCTGGGCTTATTTTCTGCTGAGCAGTCACTCTGCAGCATTCTGACCTTGTACATCACAGTCCTCACTTGTATCTGAACCTGACTGTGGGTGCAGTGCTGGTGTGGCAATGGGAACCCTTTCTGGTGCCTGAGCAAATGTGCAGGCTGTGTGTAGGACATTGCAGCCCTGTTCCCTGATTAACAAGATGACAACTCAAAACTTAGGCCCCAGCTTCATCAAGTGCATGTGTATTTTCTTCTTTCTCTTTTCCACCTTCATTGCCCTGCAAGATGCGGTGCCTCCACAGTCCGTGGCAGGTTGCAGGAATAGCACATTCAATTGTACAGGCTAATAACATTTTAATTGCCCCAGAGAGAGGAACACAGGCTTCTGTACTAATCAGCTGGCCTGATTACATGTCAATCCAGAGGAAAGTGAGCGGCAAAGTCATGTGTGAGCTGAGCCCTCGGTGGAGTCAGACTCTGTAGCTGCACGTCCACCCACCACTTCCATCTGCAGGGGAGCGTGGCTCGTGTCCCAGGCATGGCAGAGCCTTCCAGGTCCTGCTCTGCCACCTCCCCTGGCTCGGGAGAATGCAGAGAGAAATCACAGGCTGACAGGAGCCGTGATATGACACTGCAGAGGAGGCAAGGAGACGAGCTAACTCCAAAGCAGCGCGCTACTACAGGAATTACCCTGAAAGGCATTTTGCGAACTTGTAGTCGAATGAATCAGCTTCATGTTGTTTATTTTAAAAAGTAAATTCTCATAGCACTTTTCGTGTCCAAACAACTCAGAAGTCTCATGATTTCTGAAGTGGGCTGGAACCTTAGATCATTTTGGGTTTGAATAATTAGGATTTTGAACAGAAAGGAAAGATTTTCTTGTTAAACCTTGAAAACAAGCAGCACAGTTTAAGCCTTAAGTATATTTCTCATGGCTTAATAATTATGTAGCTCATGCTGCATGAATATTCCATCAGTTTATTCACACTCTGAGGCATTATAATTTGTTCATTTGATTCTTTCCAGTGAACTCTTTCTGGGTCATCCTGATCTCAAACCAGAGGTTAAGACAGAAAACCTGTCCCTGCTGTTAACACCAGCTGATTGGGATAAACTGAACGATGACTACATTGCTTCTGCAAAGGTGAGAGTTTTGACCTAGTCCCCATGTGCTCCCAAGAGAAGGTACAGGAACCCCAGCCTCCCAGACAGAGGTCTTGGATGACTGCTTTGTGGTTTCCAGCCCTGCCAGGTGCTGAGTCCTACTGGCCCCACACAGAGTGCTGTATTCTAAAGCAAAAAATTCCTGAATACCACCTTGGGGACCCAAGCAGAGCCAACAGGACAGCACCAGACCCACTCAGTATGGCAGACACTTACTGAAAGGTCATAGCTGGGCTTCACCAGATTGTACCCATTGTGAAGTTAGCAGTAAAGGCATTTTAGCTACTGCTGTCACTGTGTGGGATCTCCTCCAGTACATCTGAGGTTTGCCATTGGCAGACTTTGGGCATCCCCACCAGAGGACACACTCATGGTTTGTGCCCTCTCATGAAGCCACTTCCCAGCTGTCTTTCTGCAGTCCTTGTCTGGCACCCTGTGTAAGGCTTTCCTGGCTCTTTGCTGGGCTCAGATGTTTTCTTGCAAATCATTTCTGAATCAGGGCACAGCTCAAGGTGAGCTCAAGTTACGCTGCTGAATGAAATCAGTATTGCTCCACTGTGCTGGTGTTTTACCAGCAACAAGACTGATTTATCAGCCAGAACTGAGCAGTGCTGCCACTTACCTGACTGGCTGTACTGCTGGAAAGGACTGGTTTGGTCTTTAATCCTGACCTGGTGCATTCCATGTGCTGGAGGACTTTGCAATCAAACAAACAGCTGACCCACTGTTTCCCTGCCAGGAGAATGACTCTCCTTTGATGTGGGAGCACCTTGCTCACACATAGCACAGTTCTGATTTCTCCTGAGGTCTGGAGCAAGGCCTGTGACTCTGCTCACCTTTCCGTGCCATGCATGTTGGCCACCCACACATGCTGATGGAGCAAAATGCAGCAAGGCGCTGTACTCGTGTTTACTTCATTATCCTGAGCTGCATGTTTCCTTCCTATGTTTAACATTTAGGGGAAAATCAAAAGTTATTTTGGAAACATCCTGAGACTAGAGGTCACGGAGAAGTGGGAGAAGGAAGTTCATTCAGAAGAGAACGAAAACCTCTACCACGCCTCACTCGCTTTTGATATTCAAACGGTATTTAATTAGCTGGGGGAAAGTGGGGGGGTCTCTGTGCCTCCAGGGAAACTGGATCGTTTCCTTCTGGGGTGGAGGTACCGCCTCCTGCGATAATTTATGTAAGTCATGCACTGGCAGAATACATTAGAGCAGAAAATGCCGTTTATTACAACTTTTAGCTCTCCCGCTTGCCTTCTAGCTGCAAATTAAACCTGCTGTCAATTGTGTCAGCAACATAATAGGCAACTGATTTTAAAGTCCCTAAACCTCTTTGATTAGGAAGAAGAAAGAGAATTGGAAAAAAGGTGGAAAGAAAAGGTTTCTTTGAAAAAACCTTTGGCTTAAAGAGCAACTTCGTCCCAGGGCTGTGGAAGCCGGGGAAAGGCTGTAGGCAGTGACAGCCACTCCAATTTAAACAGTACAAAAAACAAAAGCCCCTACTAGCTTTAGGGACTACAGGGCAATAAATGCAGGAGGGGTTTGGATTAATTCTCATCACTCAATTGGGTGAGTCACTTCAATTAAATACTACTAACAAAAAAAGAGAGGGAGAGAGAAATAAGGAAAATCAAAGAGTTTTACCTGCTGACATGACTCTTTTTCCATAGAGGAATATTACACATTATGTGATCACAGGGAAGGCAGGTCTGAATTCATTTAGCAGATGGATAGGATACCTTGGGAAGAATCAGAGTGGGACTGCAACACACCTCAGTCCACAAGTGCAGCTGGGGTTGTGGGAATGGGAACGTGGGAGGAGTTCCAGTGCAAACAGGAGTTCAAGGTGATGCCTGGCCCTCCATGCTGCCCTGGTATCACTCCTGAGAAGGGGGCTCGTGTGGACCCTCAGGGATGGGGCTTATAGTCACCCTTATCATGGAGTCATACATGGGGACAGCTCAGCTCCCCTTGGGCTTTGGATTGGGGACTGATCCCTCCAGCAATTCCCCCCAAAAGAGGAGGATGACACCAGGACACCTCAGGGCTCCAGACAGCATTGCCTCTAACTCACACTCAGACAGCAAAATGGCATGAGACCATTAAGGGTGGATGATTACATCACAAATCACTTGGTGCTTCTTGGCCCATTCTGCATTATGATTTTTAAAAATGCTAGAGATTAATAAAAACCTTCTGGCAACAAGTTGGCTGTTTGCCCCTTTGCTAGGTGAGCCATTCTCACCGACCAAAGCTGCATGAGATCCCTGTGAAGGATGTTTCACCAGTGCTTGTCCCACTCACTGGAGTTTCTTCATTCCCTTTTCTAGATCATCGGGCAGCACATGAAGTTATCTGGAGCTATCAGCAGAGGCCTGGAAACAAAAATGCTTGAGTTGTGCGTGGCAGAGCTGCTCGAATTCATACCAAGGTCATCACTGCTCTGGGCAGCACCTTCTTTCTAAATGAGTCCCACATTGGTAAAAAAACAGGGAAAAGGTCCAGTCACTGGACCAGGCACTGGCACTGAGCCAATGAGCAAGCTGCAAAACAACTTGGAGGGAGTCATAAACTGGTTTCAGATGGGACTCTGTGAGTCCAAAAATCTAATGTCAGTGCTCTGGCAAGTAGCTGCTATCTGGATAGGGATGGGACCACTGCAGACTCATCCACCCAGGACTTTAGTGACATTGGACACTGGTCACTTGCAGCTTCAGTCATGAGCAAGCAGTGGTTATGGATCCTCAGACCCAAAGCCTGCTTGTCCAAAACATCATCTAGGTATCCTGGGATGAGTCTTGCTGAGTGGTTTTCTCTGGCATCCCATGGCTGTGGGCATAAAAAAATGGCTAATGAGACCCTCTCTGCTACACCCTGGCAAAACACACTGCCCACACTGCTGGGCTGCCTCCTGAGTCCCTTAAAATTTACTCAGAGTCCAAAGGAGATTGCTAAAATAATGTTTTTTCTTTTTTCCTTCATTCTTCTTTTCCCTTTCCTTTGTTCTCTTTTAAATTTTTTTCTTTTATTTCTTTTTTATTGTTTTTGGGTCTTTTTTTAATGTGTAAAATGCAAGCTGGAGCAGCCAGGGCTCTCAGATTGAGGGACCACTGAAACTTAAGCTTTTACTTAAACAAACCTGAGATGCAAGTGGCTGGGGCCAGCTCTAGCAGGTTCCTTTACCCTGACAAAGAATGGGACCATCAGGCAAAGTCTGCCTGAGCACACAGCCTCCTGTCTTCAGCGTGGACCTGGCTGTGAAACAGCTGTCAAACCCATGAAATTATTGCTACACAAAAGAAAACTACGTAACAACCACGCTGAGGTTTTGGGGAGGGGGGGAAGGTAGGCGTGCTGCCCTATTCCTATATATCTTCTGTTGTAAAATCAGTCCTCACTAAATCCTTTCCCTGTGTGCTTAAAAGGCACATAACATATTGCCCCAACAACCAGAGAAATGAAGGCTCAGACTTGTAAGCCTGCATACCACACCTACAATTAAACCCTCAGCATGAGAAAAAGGCAGAGATTTGGCCTCCCAACATCCCTGGCATCTCTCCAAAAGTGCTGCATACCTGCTCAGGCGAGTGCATCCTAAACCTGTAATTATCTGCCATCTATTCCCCTCCACTGCACACACATGTTATGACAGCTGGAAAAAACTTGTCTGCGTAGAGGGGACAGGTTGGGCCAGCCATGGGTGTCTCCTGACACCACCATGTACACAGACGATGAGGCATCCTCAGTGCCCCCACCGTTAGTGTTACCTGGCTGTATTTTCCTACAGGTTTGAGCAGGAGTTCACGGCGTGGAGCACTGCCCAGGACAGCCCCATCTTTGTGCCCCATCTCGTTGCCTACATCAACAGCTTCCAGGACCTGGTGTAAGTCTGCTCCTCCTGAGCCGAGCTGCTGCGTTTCTGGGGTGTGGGAGGGTGGTAGGATCTGTAAAGGAAAGACCAAGCTCTCCTTGATGTACCCCATGAGTGCTCAGCCTCCAGCCCTTCTAATCTCATGGGAGGATTTTCCCCAAGGGATGCAAATAAAAGCCACAACGGTGAAGAGACAGAAATATGGATGGATCCAGTGGTTGCATGAGCATTTAAAACTCATTTTCAGGGCATCTTTTCGAGCCTCAGGGGAGGGTTTTTTCCATTTTTTTTTGTTCTGGAGGTTAGCAGAATAATCCCAGAAACATGGTCTCAAGGCTGCCTTTGGCACTGGGCTGTAGGAAACTCTATGAAAGCACTCAACACAAAAATAAATGCCTGCCATTGCTGCTGACATCTGGAACTTCCAGGGCTTTGCATGAATTTGCATGAAGCCACGTGTTGGAAAGTACCTCTGAGGAACAGGTATCATCAGGCTGACTGTCAAAGATCTATCACTCACCCCGTAAGTGGGATGGAGCCAGTGAGTGCATGTCCCACACACTGGTCCATCGGCCCCGTGCCCAAGGGTTCATCAACATCTGGGGTTGTCTCTGCCATGCAGATGTGATGCTCTGGTTTGCCAGCCCAGAAGAACAACACAGGACTAGTGCGTGGGCTCTGGCCACCGAAAAGCTTGGGTTGTGATCTCCAGCCCCTGCTGCTGCACCGCTGCCTGGCACTGCCTCCGGCAGGGATGCGTATGCCAAGTATTATTCAGGGGATGGAGGGGATTTCGGGCTCGGTGTCTCAGGAGCCGACGGCTCCAGCCGCAGCGAGCACTACCGCCGGGAAGTCTCTAGATGGCACGGTCTCTCCAGCAATGCTCACCTCGGCGAGGAACTGGCTTTTCCTGCCTCCTGCTGCCCCTGCGGGACACTGCTGCCCCTTCCCTGCTGGACACTGCAGAGGGGGTGAAGGGAGACGCCAGCCCCAGGCAGGGAGCTGGCAGTGCTCGGGTGATAGGGTTATTCCTGAGTCAAGTTAAACATTCATCAGCCTGGGGTGATGAGCTGTGGGGCAGAGGCAGGAGTCCTAACAGCACAATTTTTTGGATGCTGGACCCAGACTTCAGGTGTTCAACCGGAGTTACAGTCCTGAGCTCCAGCCTGGGATGACAGGGATGGTGTTGGGTGCTTTATCGTTCTGCCAGGGCAGCCTCAGACATATAAATCTGAGCAGTGAAAGGAACCTGCTGCTCTCTGTGTTTACAGCAATGGATGAAGCACATCCAGGGAAGCTCGGGCATCACTGGTGATGCCTTTTTTTGTGGTGGTGCTGCCTCAGTTCCTCCCCTCACCAACACTGAGCATGTTACAGTGGGACAGGAATGGAAAGCGAAAAGAAAGCCAGAGGTTGCAATGCCCCTAAAGCACACACACAGAGAATTTCATAAACCTCTCAGAAGTTTTCTTTCTCATAGGGTGAAACATTGCAGAAGTATGCACTGTCCTTAGGAAATTCCACAGGTTTCCATCCCTGTAGTTACCATCCCACATGCTGCTGACAGATATTGTGTGGAGTGAATCAGACAGGCTCTGGGGGACACAGGGTCAGCAGCTTTCCCTTCTCTGGCTTTATTATTTACTTTTCCCCCATAGCCCTCAGTTCTCTCCCAGGTACCTGGAAATCATTTAGCAGAGGTGTTGCTCGAGTGAAAAAGCAACTGGCCTATGCAACTGCTCCACATGGCTGCACTGTCCCACCTGATGAGGAAATCTGTGGGGGTTTTTAACCACAGTTACTCAGCTATGATTAATTTTCAGTGTACAGGATTGTGCAAAAAAGAGCCATTACTTTGACTCATTAAGTGTTTCCAAGAGGAAGTACTAGAAACACAAGTTTATTTAAAAATAATATCCAACCTGCCAATCCAGATAACATGCTTAGGGCTGTGTAATAGTTTACATTTTAACATTAACTCATTGGTGATCTCTGTCTCTCTGTAGGTCAGGGTTAGAAACAGCGTTTAAAGTCAATACTGAGGAACTGCAGAAGATTTTGGCAGCTCTGACAAGGAACTTCACAAATATTTTCTTAACCAAATTAAGAACAAAAGCACAGGTAAGAGGATCTTGGCTACATTATTTCCTCAATATAAGGGTTGTGTGCAGCAGCTGAGGGTCATTGCCCTCCCCTTGTCTCACCAACTAAACCTCATTTTGCAGCACATGACATTATGGTCCCTCCAAAATGCATTTAACACTTGTGGAAATCCCCTTTACAAAGCAACACTTCCAGAATCCTGGGAATTTTTTATGATGAGCAATAAGAATTTTTCAAGCTGTTAATAGCAATCAAAAGAAAAGGGTATTTAGCAGCTTCCAGTCTCTCAGGCAAAGCAGTGGGGGAAAACCTTGCCCCTAGAGAAGCACCAGAGAGGTCAGCTGAACACCACCAATGGGACACTTTTCCTTCTATTAAACAACTTGGATTTTTTCAGGACTTTGACTTACTGATTCACAGATCTACCACCACAGTCTATTAGAAACTTCTTCAGACAGGATAGAATTCATTCTGGTAGAAGTGGTTTTTCCAGGCTGTTCCCATGGTGACAAAAGACTGATTGTTCCAGAATGAGTATGCTAAAGGTCTGGTACCAATTGATAAAGCTGTGATAAAATTGGACTTATGTTAAGAGGCCTAAAAGGCAATGTGCTTCAATGCAGTTTGTGCTTCTCAGGTGCTGTGGAAGGGCCTTTCTGCTTTCAGCCAGTTTGGGTCCACTAGCTCCAGCTGGCATAATACCAGAGATGGGGGAAATCAAGCCTTTGGTCCCATCCCTTTTCACTCATCCAAATTCACTTTCTAAATCCCCAAACATAACTTCCAGAGACCAGGACAGTCATGGTACTTCTCCAACTTAAGCCAAGCCCTCCTTGCCAAGGGGACTTTCCAGTGACTGCAGATCTTGTCTTGGAGCCTAAGCAGCAGGCAAGGAAAGGCCCCAAGCCAAGGCATTGAGCAAGAGAGCTGAAATGTCGTGAGAACTGAGAGAGGCTGAGTCAAAGCATTTCTAAACAGATCTCTAGCAGGCTGGGAGCACAGCAAGGGGGGAAATAATTGGGAAGGAAATTGCCAGGAGTCTAAAGATCCTGAGAGCTAGGAGGAGAAAAGGGGATATGCCAGAAGAAGGATATTTTGCATTTGGCCCTTAGGGAAGTCTCTTCCAGGTGCCAGAAGTCTTTAGCAGATACTGCTATTTTTATATGAAGGTACATTAGCTCTAGGGACCCAGCAAAGGAAAATAACCCATTGAGGACACTTGGTCAGAGTACCTTGTACCCAGGACAGATGGGAAACAGTGTCATCACTAACCATGAGGCTGGATAAAGCTGGAGATGCTCCCAGCTGCCATTCCCCCACCATCACATCAGAGTAAGAAGGAAAATCCCAGCAAGACTTCATGCAGGTCTGCAGGAGTACAGACAGCCTCCTGGGAGGGCTGTGAACACAAAGAGCTTCATTTCCTCATGGAGAAAGCTGAGAAAGCTGTAGAGGTGATGGATTACTGGGCTAATTTCCAAGAGATTCACTACCAAGTGACTTCTCATTTCCATAGCTGGTGCAAACCCGTGTAACACTGGCATACATGGTTGCCCACCACAGCCTGTTCTAGTCATGCCTGAGTCTCCTGTGATGAACATTCTAATCTCTTTCCTCCCCAATACATTAGAGAAACAAATTTATTTACCTAAAGAAATAGAGTTGGTGGATCAGAAGGTGGCACAGAGCAAGGAAACGAGATATCCCAAATAAGCCTTTAATGCCAAAACATCTCCTGCTCAGGGTGTGATGGTTCTCCCCTCTGCACTGGGGCACCTACCCAGTAAGGGGAGACATGGGTGTGAATTCCCTGGGATGGAGAGAGAAACCCAGCCTGCACCTGGTGTTTCTTCATGCAGGGGGGGTGCTCTGTGCTTTCAGTTCAAGCCTGAGATCCTTCAGCTAGGGCATCAGGTAGTCTGAATATACCTGTGCCATCAGTGAGTTGGTCTTTTTTCAGCCACTCCTTAAGAAAATCCTGACCAAAAACTGGATTTTGGCGACGGAAGGGCCGGACTCGCTGACGTCGGCAGTCTCGCAGTTCTCCGAGCACCTGCAGCACATGAGGGAGCCCCTGGGGCAGGTAGGCAGCCGGTTCCACGCCTGGGCACAGGAATGCTGAGGGCTCACACGATCATTTTCAGGCTGTGGTAACACCTGCAGACTCCTCTGCAACAGTAGTTGCTCTTTATAACTGTGGGGGCTGCAGAGATGAGTGAGTGTGTGCTGATGGTGTGCTCCCTCCTCTATGCCCTCAGGTGCTGCCAGAGACCTGAGAGCTTTCCCTGCCCTCTCTCACTGCCTTGGCCTTGAATGGACAAAAAACCCCACAAGATTTGTTTTTTTTAACCAGGAGCTTCTACAGGAAGTTCATAAATACGTGGTGAAGGAATATATCACACAGGTCATCAAACCCAGATGGAAAATGAACAGGGAGACACGGCAGCAAGTGAGCAGGAAGATGAGCCTGGAAGCCGCAATCATTCACGATACATTCATTGATCAGGTATGGGCGCTCTCTCCTGGCACCCCCTGGCTGCCGACTCTCAGAGGTGAAATATTCCCACTTGGCTTCCCACAGACCAGGCAGCAGGCTCTCCAGGAGGCCAAGCCTCAAGAAATATAGAAGTGCTTAAAAGAGAGCAAGCGAGGTGGTTACTGCAGGTTCATGCTGTGGGTTTCCAGCCTGGCAGCCTCTCTGCATTGGCAGCTTGTGCATGTTCAGCCAGCAGCTCTCTGATGGCAGCACCTGGTGTTTTAGCACCAGGGAGCTTTGCATAGGGTGGTTCATGTGCTGTAGGACGACGGTGGCAGCTTCGTCGTGGGCCTGTTCCCTCAGGCCACGGGATGCATTTTGTCACCAAAGGATCCCTGCCCTGGATAAAGCTCATGGAGTTGAGTCCCATGAGAAAGTCCATCTGGGTACACAGTCTGTGTACAGCAGGGCATGGGGAGAAAGTGGTGGCTGCCTGTGTGTTTTGTGACTAGACAACTGGTACAACCCACCCCTGAAGGTGGGGTAACGAGGTTCCTGTTAATAAATCCTTTGGGCCAGATTAGAGTGGCACAAAACTAAGTGACCAGTGTGAGATATAGATATATCTATACATAGACATATATGTGTGTGTGTATAAATAGAAATATAAATATAAATGTATGGCAGGTTTATTTTAAAACAATTCCATTACAATGGAAAGGTGGTATTTATTACAGGTGGTTATTACCTATAGTAATATAACAATATAAAAGTATAAAAATATCACTTAAGAAAATATACAAGGAAAAGAAAGAAAGGGTAAGAGTAGATAGCAGAGAGAAAAGGTATTGCCACCCGTGTACCCAGTGACAGGACTTGATTGCTGCAATTTACGTGTCTGTTGGTCAAAACAATGGTTGCCGTTGGTCAAGTCATTAACCTTTAACATTTCTGTCTCTCACAGCACATCAATCTGGGATTTTCAAGGAAGTCAAAGTTGAATTACTTGGATTTTGTGGAAAGTCAGGCATCCAGGGCACTAAATCCCCTCTCAGAGATGAGGCACATGAAACTATCAGGCAGCAGGAGGTGAAGTCTCTGGCATCTGCTGCTATGCTGGAGCACAGCCACAATGCCCTGCTCATGGTCTGGCCTGCTTGGGTGCTCATGAGCACCAGGAAGTGCAGGGCCAGGCCTAGGAGAGCTCCCAGGGGTACCTTGCCATTGCCACCCAGCACCCTGCTGCCTGCCCGAGGCAGCCTGTCCTGCCTGCACCAGTCCTGGCTCACACCAGTAAATACACCCCATGTACACAGGCCATGCTCTTGCCACAGGGAAAAAGGCATTTAGCAGGTGCTGCTGTCCCTGATGTCCCCATGTGACTCTTTGTCCGCAGGGCTCTGGTGCCAACTGGCTCTCCCCCGCCATAGACCACATTGCCAATATCATTGGAGAGAAGAAAAAAGACAAGATCAAGGCGCATGTCAAGGAGCTGTGCCGGGACTATCCAGATATCAGGTACATGAACTGGCAGATGCCAGAACTGTTGGGCTCCATCCCAAACAGCACCAGCTCGCCCTGTGCCTGTGCCAAGCTCTTCAGCTTGTCTGTGTTGGTGGCCACACGTTAGAGATCAGGGTGCCAGCAACAATGGGAATCCCACCTTATTTTTTTCTGACTGCGTAATTTTTCTCTTTTCCCCTTGTGTGCTGTATCTTACAATGCACAAAAATTACCTTCAAAGCCTTTTCATTTTAGAATGGAATGGGATGGAATGGAATAGACTAGAATCGAACTATTTCAGTCTATTAGGAAGGGACTTCCAGTGATAATCCAGTCCAACTTCTCATCACTTCAAGCCTGACTAAAAGTTAATGTAAACTATTAAGGGCATTGTCCAAATGCCTCTTGAGCATTCACAGGCTTGGGACATCAACCACCTCTCTAGGAAGCCTGCTCCAGTCTTAGACCACAGCTTCAGTTAAAAAACGCTTCCTAATGTCAAGTCTAGAGCTCCCCTGACACAGTTTTGAACCATTCCCATGCATCCTCTCACTGAATTCCATTTTATTGCTCAAAATGAACCTTGTTTCACAGTAAAGCTCCAGTTTGCTTTTCTGCACATCACCAGTATCAGTATCAAACAATCAGCCCTGTTTGCCAATTTGCAGGCTCCAGATTTGGAGTAAATAGTTTGTCTCCTGTTCCCAGGCTCAGACCTCAAAGTGTGGCAGCCATTGACGCAGTTCAGCTGCAGTTTCTGAAACGGCCTCAACACAACCATTAAATTTTGGAATAAATTACAAATTCTTTATTTTGTACTTTCCATTTGCTGTTCCAAGGCTGCATCTGGAAAATTTAAAACTCCTGGAAAAGTAAAGAAAGTGACTAGCTCTGTGCATGGCTAAGCAGCTGCGAATCAGAAGTTACCTCCTCTTCTACAGTTCTTCTTTCAGCCACTGAGAATGAATATCAGTGGTACAGATTGAAATAAATTCCATTTCATCAGGGTAATTTAAGAAAAAAAAAACCCCAAAGATTTCAGCACTGGATGACATTTATGCAATCAAAATAATACATAATACTTAAGTAATTGCTAGAATACTGAAGTAGACCCTCAAATATGAGAAAAAAAATCACATTAAATATGTTTTCCTCTCCCCAAAACTGGGGCTCAAAATTTTTCATAACCAGATTTAACGAGTGGGTCAGATATGCTTCAGACTTGTCTGTGTGGGGGAATTCAAGACATGGACATGTAAAGGAACAATTATTCCTAAGTAATTTTCTAGGTGAACATACCTACCTTACAAAAGAATCCCCACAAACAAAAAACAAACAAAAGCAAATAAACAAATAAACCCCAATAAGGGTTTAATCCCAGTGGCCAGACTAAACTGAAAAAGAGGCAGTGCCTGTTCTGGGGAGGGTGCCTGTACTGGGAGGTAAATGATGGCTAGTCATCAATGATGGCTATTTGAAAACAATTTTCCAGTCAGAAAAGCCATTTACAAGGCTGTGATTTGTGGTACTTTTTCATCATTAGCCTCAGACCCAAGCCAGGTTTTAAGGCTTGTTCTCTTGGTTTATCTAATTCCTGACTTTCCATTATTGAGTAACATTATTTTTAACAATGAAGTTCGGAAAACGAGGCGGAATCTGCTGGACCTGCACTGCTTGCTGTTCAGGTCCCTGTTAATTTTTCCCCTGAGCTCTCAGAGATGTCTCTGAATTTGTATACACTGAGATTACTGGAACAGGGTATGTTTCCAAGTCAGCTTTCCAGCTCTAATCTCATTAGTGCCTATCAGCTTCCTAAATATTAGTACTTCCATTACTCATCTCAAAATAATCATTACACAAAAGGTCCGCAGCCTCTCTGGAAAACTTGCAAAAGGCATCATGGGCGTGGAGAGAGAGGAGGAAATTCCCCGAAGCACCAGCAGCAGGAGGCTGTCCCACCAGTGTGGTGTGGCAAGAGCTGCTGCTCACTGGTTTGGTACCTCCAGAGGCTGCAGACTCCCATCCTGGTGGCTCCTCCAGTGCAGTGAGGGGTCAGTCCCTGGCACTTTGCTATAGCCTTGCTCTGTCTCCAGCACAGCTGTTGGTTGCTCACCTCCAGGCTGGTTTTGCTGGCCAGGTCTGAGCAAGGTCTTGTTTGGTTTCTGCAGGAAGGAACACATCCTGGCCATCCTGGCACTCCGGGGGCTGGGGCGCGCCAGGAGAGCGGCGATTTTTCGGCAAGTCCACCATGCACGGGAGAGCTCCGACAGAGGGGAGGGCAGCACACTCTTTGCTGAAATTGATGTTCCAGTAATCATCAGCTGCTTCTAACGCAGGACCAAAACAGCAGGCAGCATCCTGCCTCCTCCTACACTGCCTCTACACATGATCCAAAATCTGCTAATCCATCTTGCTCCTCCGCAAACCCAAACTTTTGACTGCTGTGGAGAAAGGAATACTTTCCTGAACTTGCTACCCCAAGCTCAGAACCCCAAGGCAACAGATGCACCAAGACACTGACCTCTTGCAAGAGCTCCTGGGCAGCAGCTCCAGCCCAGGCATGGTGTCCACCTCATGTTCCATATGGATTCTATTGCTGAGAGGCTGCTCCACTGTTTGGTACAAGATTAAACGTATTTTCAGAGAACAGGAGAAAACCAAAAGCAGTTCACTCAGAGCTATATTAAGGCCTCAGCGCTATATTAAGGCTTGGACTGTGCTCTGCATAATTATACAGCAGCAGAGCAAGAGAGCCTCCCTCATAATTAGTGCCCATGAGCAACCGAGGGGCAGAGCTTGGGCAGGGATGTGGTAGCACCCAAGTTTTATTTCCTGCCCCACAAACCAGCTGGCTGAGCTGGCATGACCCAAGGTCATGATGTTGTGACCTGAGGCCACAAACCACTACCTGCCTGGGGAGGAAAACACTGGGTAACCAAACCCCACAGCTGGGACACGCAGCACATGGAACACTCTGCCCTCCAGGGTGGCCCCCATGGCCCCTCTGGCATTTCAGCCGATTTTCCTCACACGAGGGCTGTCTTGAAAAACTCCTGTTGGACTGAAGATTTGTCCATGCCACCACATCTCTGTGTGTACAGATATGCCTGGATTGGATATGCCACGTGGAGGGAGGCTCCAAGTTCTCCTTGACTTGGGGAAAGTGCCACCATGCCTCTAGTCCATTTTCTTGTGTGATTAAATGCATTTTAACAGATCTGTTACAATCTGACTGCAGTATGAAACCTAATGTGAGGTGGACAGACAGTGCTACAGATGAGATCCTCACCTGGTGTAAACCAGCATCATCCCATTGATGGGCATGGATTACCATAGGGTTAACTCCACGAAGGATCCAAAGCATTACATCCAGCATCTGCAGGGGAGACTGAAAGAGACATTCAGCAGTCTACAGCTGTATAAATCTGATTTTATTTAATTCAATTTATCCTTTAGGTTGCCCTCTGCAGGATTTAATCTAGGACTACAGAGATGTGTTTATGATCTATTAAAATGATAAATGTGGACATGGCATAGCCTTGAACATGATTTTTTCTTGCAGCAGAGCTTACAGCATCAGCTGTGAGCCTCTTTTGTTTCCTTTGCTTCAGGTTGCACCAGTGTAAGTTTCAGTCTGGGTGAGCAGCAGGTGCTGGTGACAGGCCAAGGGAAATTTTCTGATGGATAAGGTGCACAGAGTGCACCTTTAATTCACAATCATCATATGAAAATTTTTCTAAGGTAGACTTGTTACCTCCGCTGTCAAGATAAGATGTTTTTCTAAAGATGGCTTTGAAATATCAGGTATAACTTGAGAGCCTGAAGCAGGAAATCCTGGGAGGAATTTTCTGCCCTGCATCATTCTTCAATACATCTCATGGCAATTCCAACAAACCCTCAGCTTGGTGACTCTCTGTATTTGCTATGGAGAAGGAGAAGTAAAATATCGTCTGGTTTTCCCATTAGGTGTGCAGAACACATGAACACTTCGGAGGTCCCCTCCCCTGTCCTGGGGACATGGTGCAAGCAGAGAGCCCTGTGATTACACCCCCCATGGGTTTGAGAGCTACATTTCCCCTCCCAGCAGCAGGGAAAGGCATCAGTGCTGAGATTTACATTTATTGTTAAAAGGAATGACTAAGCAGGAGAGATACAAAGAGGCTTTCGACTTTTCCAGGCTAGGTCTGAGACTTCTAAAACTGCACTCCTGGAGTGCAGGATTTGAGGCACTAAAGCCTCAGTGAGGGATTTTGTGCATCAGAAATTTCCCTCTACCGCATATGCATCTCTCATCCAAGCACCTCACGCAAGGCATCTGTAGCATTTTCCCAAGTGATTTATTTAAATGTATACTGGGGTTTTCAATCTCATTATTTTACTGGCAGACCCTCCACAAACCAACTGCCTTTCCTCAGGCTCCAGCTGCCTGTCCCTGGGATTAGATAAGGCGCTCGGTTTCCATTTTCTAATAAAAGCAAGTTGCTCCCCTGAAGTCATGGAGGAAGGCTGGGCACAATGGTCTGCCTTTTGTCACAACCTCTCTTGGGACACTCAGATCCTGCAGCCTGGCATCCTGTGAGCCAGTGGCAGGCGCATAGCCAGCTTCCTCTGGGAGCTGCTGCTCTCTGGCTGCTTGCTCTTGAGCAAACCAGTTTAAGGTTAACTCCATTATGGCAAGGCCACGGTTCAGTCCTGCCCCAACAGCTGTACAAGCAGAGAGGGGGGTCGAGGATCGGTGAGGAATAGGGGTGCCCCTGGGCAGGGGGATGCTCGGTCTGGGCTGCAGAGCAGACCCTGGAGCCAGCTGAGCAAGCAAAAAGGAAGGGATGTGCTTTCCAAAATGAGCTGCTGCTGTCCAGCTGTCTTCTGTGGAAGATCCAGTGTTCATTACAGCCATATTTCACATTCCAAAAAAGAGAAGAAAGGCCTCCCAAGGCTTTAAAATGTGAAATATGCTGCTCTTGTAGGAAAGTGCCTGTTAATTTCTTCTGCTTGTTGTTTCTCTGTGAAGAAAAACACCATCATCCCTATTCCTCTCCCAGCAGAGAGTTACATTCCCTCCCAGACACACTTCTCACTTTTACCCCAGAGGGCCCAAGCTAGTACGTGCACATGCATCTCTGGTGAATAATGTTGTCTCAAAAGTGTCAATCTAAATGGAAAAGCCAAACTCTCTCCAGATTTAGCTTCTCAGGGGTGGATGTTGCATTTGGGGGGGGGGGGGTTGGGGAGGCAGATCTGGCTCAGCTGACAGTGCTGAATGGGTGGTGAAAGATGTTTTTTTTGTTTCAGAGGTCTCTGATGTTTCACAATACTGTTTGTTTCTGGTTTGGGGTGAAAAGCAAAGGGTCATTGACAGCAGCCAGGGTGCATGAGCTGACATTTGCCCTCTGAGACCAGCCATCGAGTGCCACTATTTCAGCAATTTTGCTCTGTGAAGTTGTCTTTTCCTGGGTTGAAGATATGGGAAACAGGCTTGCTTGAAGCAAGAAAGGAAGAGTACCAAGACAGTGCAGTGAATGACCAGGAGGCTGTTCCTCAGCAGGGGATGATAATCAATCAGTCAAAATATTCCTGAAAAAGCCTTTTAGTGCAGCACCACTACAGTGTTTAGCTCCCTGTCATGTGGTATCTTCAGAAATGAGTTCTCAATTGGTTTAAAATATTAAGGATGATCAGAAAGAGGAGGAATTATGTATTGCATCCACTTTACAGGCTGGGTGATGTCCCAGCACACAGAGCTGGGATGACAAGAGGTGCCAGGGCATTATTATCTCAGGGATGGCTGAAAATTAAAGTTTTATTAATTTTAGGCTTAACTGCTTTAGTAGTTTATCACGCTTCTTCCAAGTACCAGTATTTAGCAAACATTTATCTTCTTCTTATATTCTTATTCTCTTCTATTTTGCATCTTTCTCCATGAAATCTTGTGTCTGGATTATTGCCCCAAAGCCAGTTATTTTGGTTCTTTGGTACTGGGCAGATACAGGAGTGCTCTGCTCAGGATCACCATGCACTTCCATCCCTTGAGGACAATTATATGTAATACTGCTAACGACACCATGACATTACTACTGGGATTGGCCCACCTCCCCCATAAAACCTGAGCAAGAGAGCAGTCAGGTTGCTGGAGCACTGATTTAAACTATTTGCTATCACTGTTACAGTAAAAAGAGAGTATTGGGAAAAGGTAAAGGCTGATGTACATTAATGGGTAGCAAAAGTGCATTAACTTTTAAAGAACTACATGAACTTTCTCTAGTCCCAGCTTGAGGACACTGAGCACGTGAACTTTGCCTCCCTGCCTTCATCTCTGTCACACAGAGCACTGCAAATAGCCTCTAATACTCTTCCAATGTAGTACTCAAACAATTTGTGTTTGTAAATTCATACCATGCCATTAGAATGCATTTTCCCAGAAAAGAATACGTAAGGCAAAGAAAACTCTGGAAAAAGGCTGTTGTAGTATTTTTGCCATCTTCATACTACCTGAAAGTCCTGAAATGCCTGTGTAAGGCTTTCCTCCAAGCTGCACAGAGATTGTAGCTTTTGCTAAATGAGGCAGAAAGAGTGAATGGCAGATTAAAGGTGTGCACCTAAGTCCCAAGACGTCTGACCAGGCATAGTTTATGCTTGGCCAGGCATGAAATTGTGCCTGGCAGCACGAGTAGGCCCGTAGCCTGAGCTCCATAATGAGTGTGGGACTGGGAACATGCCATGGCTTCATTAGGGGGTGCAGGATTATGCTTCGGTTCCCAGGACTGTGGGGAGACTGGCATCAGGCGAGACAGAACTGTTTTTGTGTGAACAGCATTACACAAGCGCAGAAAAAGCAAACCGAGCCAGAAAGCAGAAAGGGGGCTGCACTCAGCCCCTGGGAAGGGGATGGCAACCTGCAGGTGGGAAAGAGAGGCTCAGAATCAGAAGAAAGCCCAGAAAACAGGAATGATTTAATGAACTGCATCTACAGAGAAAGAGAGTTTTGCTTAATATTGGTCAGTGCAGAGCAGTGGCCTTCAATTTTTTTCTGTCTATGGACTAAGGAAGTACTTCCAGGGGAGGCATAGAGCACAGATGTGATAATTGTCTTTCAGTTGGTTAAAAAATGCCTGCAAAAGGGAAGGAATGTGCTCCTCTCCATTTTCTGTGGGGGTCAGGCATAGAGAAGCTTCTACTGCTGTAAGTAGATCCAAGTTAGCAGCAAAACCACCACTACTGCTGACAGGGCTGAACTGCTGAGGACAGCATCTCATCCCGACCATCAGGGGCTTTTACAGAAACACAGAATGGTTAGGATTGGAAGGGATGCCAAAGATCAATTCGTTCCAACCCACCTGCCATGACTGGGGACACTTTTCACTAGACCAGGTGGCTCATTTCCAACAGCACTTCTTGGCAAAGCACATCATGGGAATCCCAGAACTGAAATGAAGGGAAAAATCAAACTCATCACAGAAGCCCAGCACCCTGAGCAAGGCACAGACTGCTGGGGATCATTTCCTGAGTGAGAGAGCTCACAACTTTTCAATACTTCTGTCCAAAACTTGGGGAAAAAATATTTCCTGAAAGAACTGTGCTATGAATAGAAGGTCATTGAGTGGATAAGAGGCAATCATGGAATTAATCATCAGGGATTCATGAAGAGGCACAAGGCCAAAAATCTGGTGGCTTTTGTCTCCAAAAGCACGTCATGCGCTCATGGACCGTCATCTTCCCCTCATAGCCCCAGCTACAGTGCAGGAATGAATTGGTCATGCTTTCATCTTGAGAGCTCTTTAAACAAGCAGGCCTTGAGCCTCTAAAGCACCATCAAAAGCCCACGGTGCCTCTTTCCCTCACTGGTCTCAAGGCTGAATCCACCCTGTGCCTTGCTAAGCAGCTGTTAGTCACCCTCTGAAACAAAGAGCGCTCCCCTGGATGACGGGAACGCTGTCTGCGATTGGACACGGACAGAAACAACAGCCCAAAGGCCAGGGTGGATTTGCCTGTGGTAAGATGTCCTCCCAGCAAGCTCAGCATGGAGCTGTTATTTGGAAGAACCAAATGGAATTCCACATGTGACATTTCAGCACTGCCTGCAGGGAGGAGGCTGAACGTGAACATACCATTTCCTCTGCTTTTGGCCTGACCCTTGCATCTGGGATTTCTCATTTCCCCCAAAATGCCTTTTGCAAGTGATTAAATACTGAGACAGCTCAAGGTTGTGTATCCTAAGTGAATTAATTTTTTAAAAAAAGAAGATTTCTTTGCCTTGCAACAGGGCAGGAATACTTGAATGGATGTCTAATTTTGTTCTATTAAACATTCAAAGCAGGAAAAAATCGTGAGTTAAAAAAACTGCCTGCAGACAGGCATGACAACTCACAGCAATATTATTCTGTTTCCCAAAGTTATTCACAATCCACTGCAAACAAGAACTGCTGTGTCTCCACAATCAGTTGACCTTCAGCCTTGGTGTATGGATTTAGATGCCATTGTTTTAGTCACAGCAAGAAAAATGAATTGCATTGTTGCTGTTCCAGCTGTGTTTCTGGGAAAATGCTTGCATGGGGTGTACCAAACAGACCCCTCAAAGGAATATTATTTTCCTCAGTTAAATATATATATATATAAAAATGTAACTGCCCTTTCAACCTCTTATGAGTGAAGCAGCTTTTTCCTGATGCAGGTGGAGAGAAGCCCAAAGGAGTTTAAAACACATGCACGGGGCTTATCTTTACATACTGCATCCGAATTATTGACTTTACGTAGACATCGCAGCACTGATTTCATATCCAGCACTCATATTTACTTACTTTAGGTATTTTCCTCTTTTCTCTGAAGGTGATGTTCAAAATAATTATGACAACCCCATTCATTTAGCAAGTGGTTTAGGAAGGATCCATGTCTGGCCACTGTGTTATTGGGAAAAATCCCAGGAGAACAAATATGTACCAAGCACCTTACCCAGCCCTATGGTGCAGGCTGTGCCAAGACAAGGGAGGCAAAAGATGAAGTTATTGTCCTGAAGATCTGACAAGATTCCTCAGATATTTTTTGAGAAAAGGACAATTTCATTGCAAGAGCAGTGGGAATTTCAGTCCTCGGGAGGACTGTAAATCTCATTCAGAAATATGCCCCTTTTTACAAAGAAATGAAGGGCTGTATTCTACCACCAATAAATTTGGCAGCAACAACTCTGTTGATTTCAACAGTGAAAGATAAACAATGAGCTCCTTACTGAGTCAGAGGGCTGTCCTCATGGCTGCTTGGACTTCCCCTGGAAACTTCCCTCTCTGCCACTCATCAAGCCAAGTTTCCTTGGGCACATGAACAGAATGCCACAGGAGAGAGGCCAGGAAAAGGAAGGGGCAAACCTTGAGGACCCACAAGGAAGTTCAAAACAGAAGTACTTCTTCTGTTCACTTTCAAGACCTCAAAGAGAAGTACTGCTTTTGCAGTTTCCCAGGTGCTTTCCCCCAGTACTTTCCACCCCCCTGTGATGGGAAGTTTATGGGAGGCCTTTCCTGCTGGGCAAAAAGAGATGCCCCAAGAGAGAGAGCCTGGGGGCAGGGAAGGTGCCTAGACTGGGGTAAAACAACTGCAGTGAAAAGAGATCATGATTAGTTCCAAGTCTAAACACGATGCTGCTGCCATCATGAGGGCCAGTTGGAATTTGGTCTCATCCAGTGACCTTTCCAGTGTTTCATTCCCTGATCTAAAATTAGGCCTCTCATCCCTTGCACACAAGCCCTGTGCCAGCCCAGGCACAGCCATGGGTGACCAGAGAGGATCCACCAGCTGAGCACCGGTGAGGACAGGCATGGCCCAGTCCCAGCTCTTAAATACGGATGGACACATTCCTCCCACACCACGGGAGCTGCTGACACAACTGCCACCAGGCGGTTTTGGTAGTTCCAGGGCTCAGCTGACAGAGCAGGTCTGTCAGGACACCCAGCCCTGCGCTGCGCAGCACAGCTGTGTGCTATCACATCTGGAGCACTCAGCCACTTGCAGAGAGCACAGGTGTCTGATGCTGCTTAGGATGTGGCTCCTTGCACCATTTTTTGTAGCTTAACTGCTGAGGCAGTTCCCATTTGCCTTCCCTCAGCCCCTGGCTGTGCCAGCCTCTGAGGGCATACAAGTAAAAAGCATCCCCAACTTAGAAACCCATATTTAATGCAGGAGCACTGTAAGAAAAGCAACCTGCGTCTTGGAAGCACACACACACATTTTTCTGGCTTCACAGAGAGCTGGCCCTTGTGTCTTCATGCTGAACCTCAAAGGCATTAGGAAGTTGTAAACAGAGAAGCAGTGTTATAGAAAGAAACAAGAGTAAGCTGGTATAAAAAAAGGACTACGGGATGCTGGAGTACCTTAAAAATGGAGTGCTAAAAGTAAAGGTGCTTTTCTGTCAGAGGATCCCTGAACTGTCTCTGAAGCAGCTGTGTTTTTCAGAACACCTGTGCTACAGGCAGCTGGGAATCCCCCACAATGGCCCCAGTCAAGAGCTCTTCCAGATCTGCTCTGAACCCCAAGCCCGGTGCTGTGACCCTACAAAAGGCCGTCCATTTCCCAACAGGAGTGGGATAGCAGGAAGTGTGAGTTCCCACTCATCTGGGGTGAGTTGTGGTGAGATGACTGGACTTCCACACAGGAAAAACACTTCTGGTTTCCTTCAGGTGGAAAGGAAAAGCTACACCCTTCCCTCAGCACCTGTTGTTCCTCCCTAAGTCATCATATGCCAGATGTGGCGATTGCCCACCAGACTGCAAGTAGCATCAAACACAGGGACAATATCACTCCCTCCAATCCGTGGGGGAGGGTGACTTTTCCCAGGCTATGAAGATGCCTGGCTGAAGGTGCAGGGATAGCAAACTGGGAACAGCTGGCTGCCAGGGCTGTCGGGTCAAGGGGACTTTCCTTCCAGCACGTGAGGCCTCCTGCCCACCGTGAGCATGTCAGGGACAGCTGCCCCCAGCCAGAAACCTCTGACATGAATCCCTCCTCCCTCTCCATGTCAGAGCAACCACAGAAATGCACACCTTCCTTGCTCAAATGCCAGGGGAAGGTGCCAGGACAGCCTCAGGGACAGATGCCTCCTCTACCAGAATATCACAGGAAAGGTGTCATCAGCCTCAGCCACAACCACTCCTCAAGCAGAAATACCAGGATGGGGATAAAGACCATGCTTGAATACAAGCTCTTCCTTTGATGAAAATTTAGGACATTCCTGTCAGGTTTGAACTACTGGCTCATTACTCAGACATGTAGTATCTCTAATGCCAGAAGAAACCAAAACCAGGAAAGCTCTCTTTGATTAGCTTCATCCAGATATGACCAGAGAGGATAAAACTATCATCATGTGAGGCTGGTACCATTGGTAGCAAAGTTCCCAAGAAGGGTTCACACTGTTGAAGCTATCAAATCACAGCTTTGCAGCAGATCAGACCTCCAACATCGACCTCCTTCAAACCAACCTAGGAAAAAATGTGTTTTCACCACTTGGAGAGGAAGACAACAGAGGCAGGACAATGACAAGAGGATGAGGATAAACTGCTGCCATGGATGTTTCTGCTTGGCTTTCACAGCTGGATTCAAAAAATCATGAGCAGATCAATCTTCTCAGCACAAGGGCAGGCTTCTACCTGTGGCACCAAGGTCCATGTTGGAAAGGACAAAGTATTCTGCAGGAGAAAGGAAACTTTTTGGATCTGAGAACACTAGGTTAGGTAAGTGCTTTAGTACTTTAAAAAAATATTCCATATTGTTTGGCTTTAAGATCTTGGGTTTACATGCTGCTTTCAAGGAGTAAGACAATACTAGAATCGGCCGACTTGGTTGTTTCCTTTAACCTTAGGCTGACCTTCCATAGATACAAGTGAAAAGTTATCACAAAACATAACCTGCACATGGAATTCTTTGGAGAAGGCCACAAGCAGCCTTCAAAGACAGCAGATATCTGTCCCTTGGTGTGCTTCTGTGATAATTTTGAATGCCAATCAATGTTGTACTTAAAACGATATAACTTAACACATGCATAATCATCAAGGGTTGTGAAGCACAAATGAAAACAAAGTTGAGGCAGGGAAATAGTTCATGAAATAATAAGAAAAACGAGAGGTTATATCCTGTAGTCTAACGGGTGTCTCTGACTGGCTAAAAACAACAGTCCCCTCAGACAGACAGGTTTCAGACTTGCATCCCAGAGGTACTCTCCATTCACTTGTGGGCCCTAGGGCATCTAGAAGAACTCCAGTTAGCTGCAGTCTAGGAGGTTCTCTTGACACATACAGAAACTGGAAGAGAAAGCAAAACTTCATCCTAGTGATTTCCGCTATTGTCTGGGAGGAGAAGTCCTGGGTATCCAGTCTTTGCCCACCACTACTTGGTTATGTCTCTTACACAAGGCATGGCCTGCCACAGGAACTTTTCCCTCAGTAGTAAGCACTGTGTGACACAATCTGCTGGTGAATTCAGAGCCCCATTGCCCAAGCCCTGCTCCTGTCCCTCATCACTACCCTGCTCCTATGCTGGAAGGCCAATCTTGGATGTATACACATAGCTCTTCTGAGCCTAGTTGCTGATGGAGGAAAAGAAATCCTGCTTTTATTATTTGTAGTCATCATGAATACGGGAGAGGAAGACACCTCAATCAGTTCGAAGTAATATTGTTACAAGCTGACCCAAGTAATCAGAGTTAAAATGCACAATAGTCTTGAGAGTTGGATCCACCTCCTCTAGACCTCCAACCACTTACTGGCTGCTCTGCACCAGCTGCTGAGCAGTGACAGCGCCTTTGGAGCCAGCAAGTTCCTCCACAGCTTACTGACCTGTCACACCCCTGCACTCAGGGAGGGGAACTGGGCCCCCTCGTGACCGAGCTGACATTGCTCTGGCCTGCAGAGCTGAGCCAGCCTTCAGAACCCAAACTTTCATTCCTTTTGCTGACCTCAAACTTTATAGGAAAGAGACAGACAAATGTGGTAGGTGTGATCTCTTGGTCTTTTACCTCATATTTTAATGAGAGGCCCAAATCCTCTTCTGCGACCCCTTTTTGCACATGCCCCCACTTCTATAAGATTATCCCACAGTGAACAGAAATAAAAGAGGTATTTCCCAGCACAGGAGGATGAAAAGCAATCAGCTACAAGCACATGCAATCAGGTCACAGCACATGCTACTTCACATGCCTCCCCAAGCACTGCAGGGAGGTCAGCCACCCTAGAGACATCCTTCCCTATTCCCCTCCCCAGGCTGCTGCACACCCCATCCCACATGGAAAAGCTGCTGGGTATTACCTGACCTGATTTTGCAGTCTAACTTCACCCTGAGAGTACTTTCTGACTCTCTCAAGCAACAATTCAGGCACCTCTACTTGAGCCTGTGTGCCTCACCAGCTCCAGGAGATAGCCCCATATTCCCAGCAGAAGGTGGCAAGGAATGCCTGCTTACCCAGAAAGCTGCTGCCAGCCACCTGCACCAGACCTGCTGCTTTTCTACTCTGAAACATGCACAGCTGGAATTGCTTAGTACAAATGAGCTCAGCTCATAGAAAATCCCACATGAAAATTACTATCTTCCCTGTCTGGTAATAAAGGTAAAGAAAACAAGTTTAAACAAAAATCTCAAATACCATTCAATGAATAAGCATATCAAATTAATGGACTCCAGGAAGAACATATTTTCTCTCCTGACAATCTGCTTCTTGACACACCTTTAGCTGGCAATGAGGATAACAGCTTTTCAGCGTCTTGAAAGAGGGAATTAAAACCACGCTTCAAAAATAATCTCCTTATAAATGCTTCTTGTTGTTAGTATCTTCATTTTTACAGGTAAACCTTTCATTGTGTAATGCAAAGAATTTACAACTTTTTCTAGTAGAGACACATCCCATTTGCAGGCTCCTGCTCAGCTAAATCTGAATATTAGGACTGGCAAAGAGATTGACTTTGATGCTCAATAGAGAAGGGGGAAACAATCCCATGCAAATCACTGTTCAAATTTAAGGAAGCAGCTGCAAAACAGTTACAAATCTCTGAAGTACATCTGGCTTTTAAGTGTAAGTTTCAGGTGAGAAATATATCCTGTGTATTAGAGAAGCCAGGCATAAATCCCTGGATTCCAGGGATTGCAAACTTCAGTTAACTTCTTAGGTAGCATAAACTATAAACACAGAGTATCAGTGTAGCTCTATGCAGTGCACTGAGTTGTTACAGAGCACAGAAAAATTCCTGTGCAGCACTGGAAGATGGGCAGCCTGGTTTAACGGGGTTACGTCCTATCCAATATTATTTAAGGAAATACAAGATACCTGTCTCCGGAATCAGGCTACATAGACAAGCAGTGTCAGGCTGGTGTATCAGGAGGAGGTCAAAGTGCTCTGATATATTTGGTTTGGGTAAACAAGGGCACCCAGAGGATGACACCTAAGCTCTAGGTTTTTAATTAAAGACCAAATTACACGATGCTTCTTTCTGCTGACAGAAATGCCCTGACCCCACTGAAGTTAACTTAAAACAGATAAAGATGAGGCCCAGCAACAGATCCCACTACATGAATCCAATTTGGATCCCACATAAATCATTCTGTACAAACATTTATGCAAGAAAACAACCCAGGACACCCACAGATCTGCAGCTACATTTGCTAACACCAGCTGAGCATCCGACTCCCTTGGACTTTCCCCCATCCCTAGCTGCAAGACTCTCCTACAGTCAGGGCCCCCAGTGCTAAGCTGGGTATAAGACATTTGTCTGAGCCAAGTGCAGACTCCCTGAATATTTAAAGAGAGGTTTCAGTGGGTCTGAGATGTGTCACTGAGCCACTTCCCAATGCAGATTCCCAACACATCTGTGACAGACACCCCTGCACCCTTCAGGGATCACATAACTGAGGATGCGAAGAACCAGCCCCAGGTTCCCCCTTGCATCCATGACATCATCCTCTGCCTTCAGACAATCACAAACACTGCCTTGCCAGCCATGCCCTGACCTGTGTGTGCGTGCATGTGTGTGTGTAACTCTTGGACAACACCAGCCACCCTGGTTCCTCCCAGGAGCCATATCCCTTCATCTCCTGCATGAAAAGGTCATTGGATGCAGCATCAGGATCACTTCCAGCTGCACTGCACTGTCCCCAAACCAGCTCTAACTGCTGATTTCAAACCTTGCCTCCCCTCCCTTTCACATTGGCATTGGAGGAGGTGATGAAATACAGAAAAAGTTTCTGCACTCCAGGGCCAAATCTTGCACTGTTTCTGATGATTTTCAGACTCATGTGACGCAGAATTTCCATCCCATGAGCATGGTTATTTTTGGTCGTTGGTTGTCACGGAGCAAGGGGACCCAACCCTGGGGCAATCCCAGAGAGGAACCCTCCGCCCAGCACAGCCAAAGGCTGGCTCGACATGAATCAATGTTTTCAAGAGACCGGAGATCATGGGTTTGCCCATCAGGGTGGCCCCTCCACTTCTGCTTCCTGTTTTGGCAGACATTGCTGGGGATGAGGTTTTTCCCTACTACCATGGACTTCTTGGGAAAAGAGTTCCAAGAGAGGAAAGTGTGAGTGCCAGCAGATAGGACGCCCGCCAAAAAGCACAGACCAGGAGAAGCATCTGTTCTCCAGCATTGTGCCAGCTCACCTGGGCACCTCCTTCCAGTACAAACCATGGTCCCAGACCATGTCTGCTGCTGGGGGATGTCCCCACACTGGACCTCCATAGATGCATAGCCCCTCCAAAAGTTGTGCGGCCACACAGGTGCTGAGTGTGGGCATCAGCAGCACCAGCAAAGCCCACAGTTCACACTCAGCTTTACATCTCTGGACCATTTTTTTTACATTTTGCATTAGACCAAAGCTATCAGATGTAAAACAGAAATTGTCCCGAGCACAGTAACCAGGCAGTTGGACTTTCTACCTGCCCCACTCCCCACCCCACATCAGCTTCCCAAGAAAGAGGGAAGAGGTAGGCTCTGCAAGACCACAATATTTTGATTTTCCGCCTGCAGGGCAACTGCTTTAACCCAAATCTCATCCAGATGTGTGCAGAAGATGCTTCCCATTGAGGCTATCTAAGCAAGGGACGGCACAGCCCTCACAGACCCTCTGCAAAGGCCCCCCACAGCCACTGCTGTCACCCAGGCATCCCCTGGCTGCCCTCCAGCCAGCCCCTGCTGTGACAGCACACATACTTCCCCAGGTAACAGGCTCGCCACATCGCACTTCATGGCCAGGGATGCTGGTGCCTAGATATTAGGAACAGAAATCAGGAAAACAAATCATAGAATAGTTTGGGTTGGAAGATATCTTTAAAGGTCATCTAGTCCAACCCCCCTGCAATGAGCAGAGACATCTTCAACTGCATCAGGTTGCTCAGAGTCCTGTCCAACTTGACCTTGAATGTATCCAGGGAGGGAGCAACTCTCACCTCTCTGGGCAACCTGTTCCAGTGTTTTACCCCCCTCATCATAAAATGTTTTCCTTATCTAGAATTAAATCGACCCTTCTTCAGTTCCAAACCATTACCCCTTGTCCTATTGCAACAGGCCCTGCTAAAACCTTTGTCCCCATCTTTCTTACAGGCCCCCTTCAACTACTGAAAGGCTCAAGAAGGTCTCCCACCCACAAGTGGAACAAAGAGTTTCAGAGGCTTTGGGGTAAGGAAGGAAGCCTGTCTCTCCCAGTCCCTAGGCAGGGAGTTGACCCCTGCTCTGAAGATACTGGATGGTATTGATGTCTCCTGGGAGTGCTGTGAACCCTGCTCTGGGGAAGGCACAATGCAGGACCCAGATACAGCCAGCTATGCTTTCAGGCATGCACCTCACCCCCAACAGCCTGCTGGGGGCAATGCCCGGCTCAGAAAGCAACACTTAAAAGAATCATGGAATATCCTGAGTTGGAAGGGATCTATAGGGATCATGAAGTCCAACACCTGTTTCTGCACTGGACAACCTCAAAAGTCACACCACATGTCTGAGAGCATTGTCCAAATGCTTCTTGAACTCCGGCAGGCTTGATGCCATGACTACTTCCCTAGGGAGCCTGTTCTATTGCCCAACCACTCCTTGGGTGAAGAACCTTTTCCTAATATCCAACCTAACCTCCCCTGACACAGCTTCAGGCCAGTCCCTCGGGTCCTGTCACTGGTGAGAAGCGAGATCAGTGCCTGCCTCATCTCTTCCCTTTGTGAGGAGGCTGTAGGCTGTGATGAGGTCTCCCTAAGTCTCCTCTTCTCCAGGTTGAACAAGTCAAGTGACCTCAATTGCTCCTTGTATGGCTTCCCCTCCCAACCCTTCACTATCTTCTTTGTGCTCCTTTGGAAGCTTTGTAATAGCTTTATGTCTTTCTTATATTGTGGCACCCAAAACTGCCCCCAGCACTTGAGGTGAGGCTGCCCCAGAGCAGAGCAGAGCAGAGCAGGACAATCCCCTCCCTTGCCTGGCTGGCGATGCTGTGCCTGATGCCCCCCAGGACAGGGTTGACCCTCCTGGCTGCCAGGGCACTGCTGACTCATGTTCAACTTGCCATCGACCAGGACCCCCAGGTCCCTTTCCTCATTCCCCAGGCTGTTTGCAGATCCAGAGATGACCACTCCAGGAGCAGAACATGGCATTTTTGGAGGCACCTGATCTATCCCTGACGGTGCGTTTCCAAGCCTTGCAGTGGGACATTTCCCACAGCCAAGGCCTCGGGCAGTGAGCCCAGGGTGCCGCATTCACCGGTCTGTCGGGACAGGGCGCCGGGGCTCCGCTCCTGTGCAGGGACCGACCCTCGGGGCAGGCACCCCGCGGCCAGCCACTTTCTCCGCCGGAGGGGATTTCTCGGTTCCCTTCGCTCGGGAGGAGGTGCAACCGGAGCTTCCCAGCAGCCGGGTCCCGCCCCCGCCCTCCTCCCCTTATAGCCGGGCTGCCCCCGCCGCGGCCCCAGAGCCTGTGACAGTGCCAGTGCTGGTGCCAGTGCCGCTGTCCCGCATCCAGCCCCGCATCCAGCCCCGCCGCCCGGAGCCGCCGCAGAGTAAGTCCGTCAGTGCTCCGTGCCGCCTGCCCGGAGCTCGGGTCTTTCCCCTTCCCCGGCGCGCCGGCGTCTGTCCCGCTTCTCCCGAGCCGCTGTCCCGCTCCCGGCTCGCTTGCCGTGAGCTCGGGGGCTCTCTGCTGGGTCCGAGAGTGGGGAATGAGTGGTAGATGCTGAAGGGTGGGTTGCCGGATACGGGGGGCAGGTTTCAGCCCCACCTTGTAATTATCAGAATGGGGAATAAATCGGACTGCTGGCAGAAGGACAGCAGCTCCAGGCATTCCCCAGGGCCGGGCACAGCCAGGATATGTGCCTGGCAATTCCATTGTGACAGCTGGGTCTGATTTCTTCTGCTTTTCCCCAGCATTTCAGGGCACAGGCTCAAGCAGTGATTACTGTAAACCGTTCCCGCCTTCCTTCCCCTCTGCCTTCCAACATCTTTCCCAAAATCCAGATGTAGGTCTTGGGCACCAAAGCATCCTGAACCCAGATCTGGCACTGGGTTCCAGATCCAGCGTGGCACTTCTGCCCTCTCCTCTTTGTCTCGATTCAAAGGAAGTGGTTTTCTCCCAAACTACAGGAAAGTAATTGGATTATGATTCAGTCAGCTTGGCTGTGCTTAAAAAACACCATTTCAGAGCCTGGACCCTGGATGGCCCCAGGCAGCCTCTATGACTTGCACCTTGTCAGGGTCACTGTGCCAAGCTGGCACATTTCTGCATTGCCATGGTCACCCTTTTGTGACTGATTTTTCCTAGTCAGAGAAGTCCCATAGCCCCTAGGACTTGCTTTTTCCCAGAGCACTGAAAAACCTGTAGAAATTCCCTTACATCCTTGTGCAGCAGCCCCATATCCACTGCATCAGCTCCTCAGCACAAATTGAAAACTTCAGCCCAAGGTTAGGATCCTTGGTGTGTTTGAAGTAGGATATCTTTTTGAGGCTGCTGCAAACGAAGAGACTTTCTGTGACTAAAGCATATGGCTGATCTAGAAGCCATGGTCCCTTGCCTTCACATCCAAGTTCAGAGCAGAAAACCTGAAGAAAAACTCGTTCTCCAAAGCACCAGGGGACTTTGAGGCTTTCCAGTTCTGATAGAGCAAATCACAAGGGAGCAGAGAGCTCAGGTTTGGGTTTGCTTCATTCAGCCTCTCTATGAAAAGATGCCTGGAAAGCCAAAGAATTTGAAAGTGCCGAGAGAAGCTCCCAGGGAATTTGTTTATCTACTCAGTCGCTGTTAGCTCTAGCAGTGAACTTTGCAAACTCCAGGCCTTAAAGGAGGATTTGGCTTTGGAACTGTGTTATGAAAACAAAATTCTAGACAGCAGCAGCTGGTTTTTCTTTCAGCAGCAACAGTTCAGAATTATGCTGCTCAGATTTGAAGCAAGAAGAAAAAAAGGAGGGTATTACAGTGCATTCTGTCTGCCTTTTCCCAATAACAGTGTATATCTATAATTTTCTCTTTCACTATTTGAAAAATTCTCACTAACAACAGGAGATGCTGTTTTACAGGATGGTTTTCAGGTGTGTGTCAGTAACTTAGGGAAATCCAATTCTCATTTGGCAATGACTGATGCACTGCACAGCTCTATCTACATGTGGTTTAATGCTGGTTTAAAGTATCCGTCTCATGCCAGGTGAGATGCCCTGGAGTCCTCTCCCTGCTCTGCCACTGCCATTCCCCTGAGTCCCTTGGGTTCCCCATCACCCCCAGCCCTGTAGGGGTGCCTGGTGATGCTGAGGCACATTGATTGAGTCCTCTGGGGAGGTTCTGCTCCTGTCTTGGCTTCTTTACTGGAGACAAGTCCTGTTTTCCCTCAGCTCCCCATTAGGAGCAGAGCTTGGCCACCATCAGGATGCTGCTGGACCACATTGGGTGGTGGGTGTCTCGCAGGGGTCTGCAGACAGGACTATGGATGCGAGCAGCGCAGTAAAGGGTCAAGGTGGGGCTCTGGGTGGCCCAGCTCTTCTACAGACTGTGATTTCCCAGGTGGAGCCAAGTGGGAGTCCCCAGCTTCATGGTGTCTCCATTCAGTACTTAACCCAGGTAACAAAAACTGTAGGGGGAAAAACCCCCACCTCATAGGAGGGCTCCCAACTCGCAAAGATTGGGTCTGGCATCTCTGTGGACTCTTTGCTTTGATGAATTAGCAGTTTATTTAGGTGTCACCACATGGTCTGAGGTACACTGAATTCAGACTGTCTGCATTGCTCTACTGCTTCAGAGATGGCTTGGCCCAGTGCAATTTTCTTGTGTGGGCAGAGATAAACACTTTTCCACAGGGTAGGGATGGGGAGAGACATGGCGGATGCAGATACAGAGAATGAACTTTGCTAGATAACTCTGGATTTGTGAGAGGCTGTGGGAGAGTGGGAGATATCCACTAAAACAAGATATAAATCCTCATGACCTAGGATGTCAGCAGGCTGCAGAGGACCAAAAATCCAAACAAATGCTTGTTAATTCTGGCAGCAGCTCCGGAAAAGGAAGTCAAGAAAAAGTTCAGCAAAAACATTCAGAATAGGGGTAGTTAATAAATCTCTTCCCCTGAGTTCTCTCTGGCACGCCATGAGCTGCCCCTCACCAATGAGCTCATTCTGCCTGAAAGCTGTTTCCTATGAGGAAGCAAAGGGGAAAATGGGAAGCCACTGTGCCCAGAGTCTGAGCTGGGTCCTTCTGTGTCTTGACTCTGCTCCAAGTGTTTCCCTTGCCCTTGCTGCCCCCCCCAGAAAAGCTCCAGCTTGGAGGCAGGTGCTGTGATCAGCAGAGCACTCACTGTATCCCACTGCAGCTACGCCAGAAGTCACAGCACCACGGTCCCAGTGCTGTAGAGACTTTGGACAGGATGGCAGACAATGCTCTGTGGGCTGTGCTGCTCTTCTGGTTGGAAACCAGAAGCTGAATATACTGTGTCAAAAATAATTGGAGCTAAAGACTCCCCTGGCACAAACCACATTGCCACATAACAATAATGAGGATGACGATGGTAACAGTAAATTAGTAATAATACTGAGTTGGGAACAACGTCAACTCTTGACCTCAAATCATTACATTTCCCAAGACTTGAATTGGAGTTCTGTGCCTGGGAAATGCTTTAGCATTTCTCCTGCTAAAAAAATTAGAAGCCTGCTGGAGTTTTAGCAAACTTTGATTTGTTAGAAGAGCACAGGCATACAGGAGCAGCCTGTGGCCTTCCAAGTCAGAGCCAAGCTCCTGGCATGTCCTGTCTGCTGCATTGGGCAGGAACACATGCTGATGGAGGCAGGAGGTGCAGTACCACCTCCTTTTAGCTGAGTGTTTCTTGCAGAAAGTTTCATCATTCTTTTCTATAAGAAAGTTTCTTAAAGGCATTTCTTACAGTAAGAGCTTGGCTATCTAACAATAAAGAGAAGAGATGGATGGGGAGTGTTTGGTACCCCTTGACATTAAGACTGGGGCTACGTTTCAAGGCAGAAGTGGGAGCTGGGGTTTAGTGGTATTTCCTGCTGCAGATACACAGGCCAACCATCAGTGGCACATGATAATCACTGGGCAGGAGTTCAAGCTGGCCAAATGTGAGAGCCTGGCAGCTATTGCATTGACAGCCTTACCTAGGTGCTTGAGGCTGGCTCTTTTTGAGTACTACCAGGAAAAAGTTCTGACAGACGTTAAAAACAGCTTTTAACCAGCTTAATCATTCCCTTATGTGTATGGGTAGTGTCACTTTGATGCTTTTCAAAGATGCATTGCATTCATCTTGGCATTGAAGAAGAACCAAAGCTGTTTGAAGACCACCTTTGTGATCATCATTCATCAAAATGAAAGACCTTATGCTTTTGGAAAGGGAGAGGTACTTTGTTTGGTTAGAAAACAAACGAGCCAAAAAAAGCCTAATAAATGCTTTGTTTGAAATAATAGGAGAGAGAGAAAGGACTCAGCTGAGTCTGAGTCTGTGCTTGAACAAACAGGAAGGAAGGGATTTGGCAGAATTAATGTAAACAGAGTGTTGTATTGGTAAATGCAGGTTAGGAAAAGAGCCCTACAAAAATTAAGAAAGTCGATAGGACTTACAGGGCATGCCCGTTACCATGATTTTGGTTGGTTGCTTGGGTGGTTGTTTTTTTGCATTGATTTTTTTTTTTTTTTTTTTTTTTTTTTTTTTTTTTTTTTTTTTTTTTTTTGGTAGTGGAAATGTAACAAAAAGGAGCTCTTTTCCACTGCTTTCAGGATTCTAGTGGGGCATCCTCACTAGGGTAGCTGGAGTGAACTACAGGGGGTTTCCTTCCCCCTCCCCTCCTCAGTACATGTGCTGGGGACAAACATAGGTGCACAGATTCAGGCACGGCACAGCTGTTGGCTAACCTGGGATTAGCTCAGTTGGTTCAAGTATGGTGCTAACAATGCCTTGGTTGTGGGTTCAGTCCCTGTATGGGCCATTCACTTCAGAGCTGGAGCTGGTGATCCTTGTGGGTCCTTTCCAGCTCAGACTATTCTGTAACTCCTGTAAACTGAGCTCTGGTGCTCAGGCCCCCTTTGCTTGCTCATGCAAGCAGAACTCCTTCCCAAATGAGTTTTCATCTTTGTTGTGTTTAAAAAGTAGTAGCATTACTAATCCTGAACATGGCCTGGCATCCAAAGCAGGAAGAAGGAAAGCTCTCAGCAAAGCCAGGCTCTCACTGCTCTCTGTACCACTCAGCTGCTACCACTACCTTGATGCTTCAAAGCTCTCCAAGCTGCCAGGAGCCAGCAGGAGGAAACACAATTAAAATGGAAAGCCACAATCTTCCAATCAGTGTGCCCAGAAATAAGTATCACGTTTTGTATCATCATGACACACATCAACAGTGTAAACTTCACAAGGATATTTGCAGACCACCACATTGTGGCCTTATAACTGAAGCCAAATTCTTCCTTTATCTAAAGTCTAATTTTTCAGCCATTACTCAGATCAAGTGAACTAAAACTTGACTGCGAGATCTTCCTACAGATGTGCTTTGGTATCCTAGAAAGTCACTCTAAATAAAGCGTTATTAAAATAGGGATTGGAAACTATAAGTCACTTTATTTATTTGCAATAATTGCATAATTATAATCATTATACAAATGGTTATAGTTATGCAAATAAATATTTAGCAATATATTGAATTATAGAGGAACGTAATTTTAAATATGAATTCTGAAAAGAAGTTGTAACAGTAACAAATTTCTTTTGTTCATTATTTGTAGTGTAGGAGTGTTGGTGGTAAAGCAGGACTCTGGCAGGATCATGTCTGTTTAAACAAGGCTAAACTACCCTGATCCTTGTGCCTTGTTCCCACTTACCCTGAGCACAGATCAGAAAAAAAAGGCCCTGAGGAAGGTGGGAATTGATCCCAATGCCATATAAGAGTATGAGAGTTTTGTGGTTGCTTTGAATAGGCACAAGACACTTGTCCCACCCACATCATTCATGTGCACTATCCATGCTCATGTCCATAGTCACACAGCATCCCATGGGAGAGCCTGACAAGCTCAAGGGCTCAAATCAGGACATCTGAATTTAAAATGGCTCTGGTTTTGTCTAAGTTAGACAGAGAGCTGCTTCCATTCTCTCCATTACCTGGGATGGTGTTGCTCAGGAGCTCTCCTGAGCTGTGCTCACACCAGACCCGTAGCATTCTCCATGTTGCCCACACATATACCTCACCACACTTTCTCCATGGTATTGTCCTTCCTAACTGTTATAATCTGATCCTTTTTTTTTTTTTTTTTTATGAAATTTACAGGCTAGAAGGAAAATGCTGAAAATGTTACCTTTTCTCCAAAGTGGTCCTTTTGGAATACGCAGTGGATCAGAGGGCTGCATTGATGCAAAAAGACCATTTGAAAACACTTCAGCATCAGTAGCTGAGCAAGTCCCTGCCTGTCCTGAACCTTCTGCAGATGAGATCTGGTCCAGGGACCAGGAAAAGATGAATGAAAGACCAGAGGCAGCCTGCAGAGCTTCACGTGCCTCTTCCATCACGAGCAATGAGAGTTTCATCTCTGCTGGGGACGTCCCTGAGAAGGGGAACAAAGGAATAAAGGGAATGCTTAAAAGTGCATTCAAAAAAGTTAAAAAGACCAAGCCACCCAGTGGTAAGTGCTCCTCCATCCTCCTTGCACCATTTCCATGGGCCGCAGTTACCTCTAGAGGAGCTGTATGAGGTGGAGAATTGTCCCCTAAAGAAACAAAGGTACAGATAGATTGAAGTGGCTTTTCCAAGAAGCCTGGGGGAAATTGGGCTGAGGGAGACATGACCTCAAATCCTAGTCCTTTGGTACCAAGGGCACAGTCCTTGAGGTACTGTCAGTTTGCAGGTTTTCTGTCCAAAACAAAACTTATTTCTACCTCTCATGGGGGCACAGAGAACTGTGGGTGGGTGAGAAACCAAGGTTTCTCTCAGCTCTCTTCCTCCATCTCCTCCTACAAAGTCTCATTGTTTCAGTACAAATTATTTCAATTCCAGACAAGCCCTTACCTGTCTAATTGGCATCTTTTTCTCCATGTGTCAAATGTTTTCCGTAACTGGTGGTTTACCTTCTTGGCCTTGAATTTGCTGCTAAAAACAGGCCTTTTGTACTTTTGTTCTTACCACTGCATTGCCCCATCCCCAATGTTTTTTGGGTTTTTTTAAGCAGCCAGATATTTTAAAGCAACCAGAATTGCAGAAAATATTCCAGATGAGATGCCACCAATGTGTGGTACAATATATTCCCATTTTCCTACCTCAGCTGGATATTCCTCGCTGAGTGCATCCTGGGGTCATAACTGATATGTTCACCATCACCTCCCAGTAAGGATTTACTTATTCTCCAGGTGTCTCTCTTCCTCCCCCATCTCAAGCTGATTCACATCCAGCTTGAAGCAGAAATTCCTATTCGTTGCTAAGTAACTTTTGTTCTATTGAATTTGTATCTCGTGTTTTGTGCCATTAAATTTCAGCCCATTTACTATTCAAGTTGTGCCATTGTTCCTGTAAAATACACCAAGCCCTCCATTTTGATAATGTCTCTGAATTTGTGCAATCAGCAGATGCCAATAGGGCACTCCCAGCTTTTGTGCCACAATCTCTAAGGACATATGAGACTGTAAAGTAAGATGAGTTTCATGAATAATGTAAGCTTTCTCCACCCCAGCTCCTCCATGCAAACATTACACACCTAACAAATCTTATTTCGGGATATAACTTCTCCATTTTAACTAATAATTTCCCATGTTGCACTGGCTCATGTAACTGGCTATAAGAACCAGAACTATCAGATAAGGTAGTTCAGTTGTATTTATCTTGCCTGCTAAATGTGTCCTCCCAAACAATTTCACAGGTCAGGTTGTGCCAAATCTATTTCTGGAAAATCCATGTGGTATTTCCTTTAGCACATCTTATTTAGTTACATTTTTCCATCTACATTATTTCTAAAGCCATGCTTCTGGCTTGAGATCATATTAATGGGAAGGGGTATGAGCAATAACTAACTAACTAGTTATCTCCACAAGGCTAAGTTTTGGAAAAAATTATAGGTGGCTCATGAATTTTGGAAAAAAATATAACTGTCCATATGCAACACACTGGTGATGGGTGTTCAAATTTTCATTGCCCCAGTTAAAGGCAAGCTAGAAATAATCTGATCTTTAAATAAACAGATTTTCTGAATGGTGAAGGAGCCCAAGAGCTAGCCTTTTGGAAATATAAGCACTTTTAAAAAATATTCCAGAGCCATCATTTTGCATAAAACAGAAATCTAGATATTCATTCTTGGTTAAAGAAAGGCTGTTCTTTTTTCACCAGTCAAACAAGTCATGGATCTCCTTGGAGAGCAAAAGCTTTGTGATGCCATTCAACATCTGATTGTCCTGGAGAAGAGCCTGTCTAGCAAAAGTGAGGAGGACCTGAACACCAGCCAGAAAGACATCGAGTCTGTCTATGAAGTTCTGAAGCACAAAGTCTTCAGCATCCTGAAAGATTCTGTGCTGCTTGCGAAAACAAACCCGGACCTGCTGCAGCAGGCAGTGGAGGCTCTGAAGGAGCAGGAGAAGGAAGATCAGAATTACATGTCAGAGAATCCGCCTGACCAAAATATGCAATTTAGACCTAGAAAATGGAAGGAGCTTTGGATGGCCGCAGTAAAGGAGTCAGTAGAGGCTCGAATGAAAGACACAAGCCATACTCTTAGAACTGAGAACCTCTCTGCAGTTGGCCAGAACCTCCTGCACATGGGAAAGACAATGAAAGAAGATTTGACAGTGGTTGCCAAGTCTATTAAACAGCTTTATCCTCCTGAGTTTAATGTGTTCAGCATATATGCAGAACTCTACCACAATTATTTTGCCTCCCAGGCAAAGAAAAATGCTGAGTCTCATCTGGAAGACAAGGATATTTACCTTCTTCTCTCATGGGTGCACAACTTTTATCCAAAGTAAGTGAGGCTTTTATACATGTTTACCTCTGGCAATCAGCACAGGCTCATTGGCTGCAAACCCAGGCATTTGCTTGATTTATGGATTGGTATTGCTGTGATGCAGTCCAGCAGCTGGCTAAGTTCTGGTGTTACTGATGATGTTCTGATTTACACTCCTGGCTGGGACAGCCAGAAGGGACACACTCAAGGCTGCTTGTCTGTAAATAAAGGGCTGTTCCCACCATTCTGTCTTCTGGGCAACAGACACACAGATGTTTAGGGCTTCATTTGTGGGGTAAAGTGGTCAGGTTCATTGCCTTGATACCTATTCCAGTTGCAGACCTGGGCTCACTCTTGGAAAATTTGGAAATTTCAGCCCTTTGTACCAGAGGGTAGACAATAAATAGGACAACCTGAGATGCAATTATCCTGGGCATGGAGGATGTTGCTTAGGTGCTACCCACAGTCTATGTTTTCCTCACCTTTAGGAGAGCCAGGGGTGTGCCCCTGGGAGAGGACACCATCAGCCAAGGGTCCCCCCAAACCCTGTATGTTATAGAACTGAAAATATTGCTTGTTTTGGCTGAAAGTACTGGGTGGATAATTGAGGGGTCTCACTTCTTAGGTGGAAACCAGTAAAGACACCAGCAATGTCTTTTCTATTCTGTTCTATTTCTATTCAACTTTCACCTCTACTTTTTCCTTATCGTGTTTCACTGATGAGTATAATGATTCAGTGTTGATCCCGGAAGTTTTCCACAGCCCATGTTATGCTGTAGGTCAGGATATTCAGGCCTGAACCAGCCTGTGTTTGGAAATCAGCAGTTGTGAGGAGCAGGGCTCAGCCTGGCATTGGGGACAGTGTTGGCCAGGACAACAGCTGCCTTGAGAGTGTTTCCAGAGGCCATGTCCGGGTGTCTGCTGAGGGACCAGCTCCCAGCCATCAAACACCAGCTTTTCATCTGCTCACCTCTCTATATTGATGGAGAGAGGTCATGTCCAGGTGGTAGACCCTCCTGCTTGCCTCAGGTCTCCCATCCCCACCAGAGCACAGTGGCTGGTACTCAGGAGTTTGACAGACCATGACTCAATTCCCAGGGTTGCTTGTGGTCCCACCCTCACAAGTGGCACATACTCATTCGGCTTCTCCAAGTCCTGCCTGGACTAAGGACAGTGTACATTTCCATCTGTTTTTTCACTGATATCCTCAAAAAGTGTTAGTGATTTGCATCAACAGCTGTCTTGAATTACACTGCCCTTGGAAAATACAATTGTTTGGCTTTTCTCATTCCAGAGAAATGAGAAAAGATCATGCTTTAGCCATGGAGTTGGATAAAGTTAAGCTTGGAAGCCTTTTGCCATCAAGTCTGAGCAAAGAGCTTGAAAAGAAATACCTTGACAGTGAAGAGGTAAGAAAGGTTCAGTCACTCCTCTTCTTCCCTTCAGTGCTCCCACATGACTTCTCAGAGAAGCTGTGACTTGTCCTGCACACACACTTCACCAGTGAGCCACACACCCTACACACCCTTCCAGGGAGAAGCAAAAGCTTTTGTTTGTTTTTGGGGAACAGGTCACCTTTCTGCTAGATGGGACTTGCAGAGCAAACTTCTGCTTTGCCCTGAGAGCCATGAGAAAAGAACTGCTCTGTTCTTGTAAACCGTGTGATAGGAGTGGGGGAAAACCCAACAACAGATCTTTACGGGAAACTTTCCAGTTGTCTGATAAATCTCCAGAGGGATTTATGGTCCCTCTCACAGGAATCTCTTGGATCTTGGATTACTCTTGGTCTCTGCAGAGGTGCCAGACCTTGGGTGAGCCTAAAGCATGGAGATTTGGTCTTGAAAAATCTGTTTCTTTGATGGAGAATCGCCTGGTCTGCAGAAAATAAAAGTTGCTCTGGTTTTTGTATTGTTCTTCCCTTAATGGAAACAAGCAATTTTTACAGTACTCCCATAGCGTAGTGCTTTTGGCATTTGGGGCTGGAATTCCCAGAAAATGAGAAGATAAGTTCCAAGTATAGATGTAGTCTGTGATGGTTTGCATATGGGAGAGGTGGTGTGAGGTCTGCAAAGCACATGAATGGGGCTCTGGGGGATCAGCAATACATGCCAGCCACTGCACAGACCATTTCCAAAGCCTCACTGCAGCACAGAGGGGTCGGAGCAGAGAAAACCTCAGAGCTTTTTGTTTCCCAAATGCTTGTGTGGCGTCAGAAGTGCTCATGAAAAAGCATTGCAAAACCAGGTAGCTCTGAGTGTGACACACATGCAGTGTGTGGTGGGGAGAATTTGGACTCTGGCACATTTAGCTGCTGCAACCTTCCTACTCATTGCTGCCTTCCCTGCCCTCCTGATCCCCCTGATGTGGTGGTGTGATGGGATCTTCATTCCCACCTTGAAATACTCAACTCACTATTGCATAGGTGGATATCGTGAGGGGGTTGTCCTTGTTGTTGTGAAGTTGTGGGTCAAGAATCTCCTCACAAGGAGCCTTTATTTCCCAGCCAGGACTGAGGAAAAAGTCTGCTGAGCCAGACAAAAGGGGGGAGGGGGGGCAAATAAAACCTGCATAAGGCAGGAGCTGTTGCATCCATGTTGTGCTAAATGCTGTTGCTCTTCCATCCCTAAAGGTTACTGTCAAAACTTCGCTGAGCAGATGTTTAGATAAAGAAATCCAAAGATGGAAAGAAGACAAGGAACCAGAGAAGCTAAATGGGCATTTTCAGAGTGAGCTACTGGGAATACTTGTTATCCAGGTAATACAGAGCTATGTTAAAAATAAACAGTTGCATCCTTTACCTACTTAGGATTTGAGACCAAGAGTGGTCAATGCAGAAGAGAAAAAGGCTGAGTCACTTGTGTAGAGTGGTAGCAGAGGTGGGTGGTACAGGGAGGCCCAAAACCATGGTCTGTCTTGGGCCTGCTGTACCATGTGATGGAGGCAAACCTCTATAAGCAAAGTGAGAAAGAAAACTGCCTTCATTCTCCCTGTGCAGTCTCTTCTGCATCCCCAGCAGCAGAGAGACAGGAGACAGACTCATTTGATTGAGAAATGGGGAGTCTGTTTCTTCTTCCCAGGGCAGAGCTGCCCCTTTCCACATTTAGCTCTCTCCCTCCTCTGGCTGCAGAGGATTAGTGGAGTTTATTTTTAAAAAATAAACCTCTCATATGTTGAGGTTGTTGTGATTAGATTGTTTATTTAAATGCAATCTAATGACATTCCAAAAAAAAGAAAAAAGGAAAAAAGAGACAAAACCAAGTGTCAAATTGCCTACTTTCTCAGCTGTTTTCTAGATTTTCTTCATGCTTCTTTTGAACCTACCAAATAAGTAGAGGTGCTCTGTATGGTTCCTGGCTCAGTTGCAGGGGGAGATGTGGGAGAGCTGAGTGCAGTTACCTCAGTAAAGGATCTGCAGCCTCGTCACCCAGTGAACCTGACCCTTTTGGAGCAGGTGACATTTAAAATTTTCTCGCTTGTTTGTTAGAGTATCTACAGTGGCCAGAAGCGAGCTGAGGACATCAGCAAAGCCATGGGTGAGGAGCTGTCCCGTCGGCTGCTGAAGGAGCTGCCAGCCTTCCTGAGGAGGTGAGGTGGTGAGGGGCTGTGGGCAGCGGGGCTGGCACAGCGCCTGGACAACCACTCACCCACCTCTCCTCTTCCTGTCTCCCCTCCAGCTACAGGGATGCCTTTGAAGACTTCAAGGAGAAAAGCAAGAAGCACACATACTACAAGCCTATACTGATTGCAAATATTAACAACTGCTGGAATTTTAGGTAAGGGTCCAAAAGAAAAGGTTTTATTCCTTTCTCTGGAGGCAAGGTATAATAGTGTAATAGAGGGGAGGTGCTCCAGAATGAGCAGAGGTAGGTCCATCTGCCTGCAAAAGGGTTGGAGACCTCTAGATTTCTCTCTCTCTCCTCTGAGGATAGACTATTCTGACCTGGCTGATTTTTCCTTGCAGAGAATACACGGAGAAATACATGGCAGAAAAGGACGACAGTAAAGCCGATATCCTCAGCACTCTCACTGATATTGAAAACAGTGGCTTTGATGTGCTGCTTCAACAGCTCTTTGCCCAGCTGAAGGTACCATATCTGTGCCCCACACCCTCCTGCCCCATGGTTCAGCTGATGACAGGGCAGGGCATGTTGCCTGCAGTGCTATCTACTGCTCTGATTCAAATCAGCCAAGTTCAGAAGGGGCCAGGTCACAGGATCGGTCCTAACCCACACTGCTGCCAGAAAACTCCCACTAAGCTCTCCTTGAGCAGTTCCTCAAGCCTGCAGGCAAAATGGGTGCAGTGACATAGGCATGAGTCTGCAGGTGAACATAAAACCTGCTGATGGCATCTGAGACAATGGCTGCAGCAGGGAGAGTTTCAACCTGCAGCTGTTTACTCTCCACACTGTAGGAAGCCATCACTAATGGCATAAACTGCAATTACGCAGCTTTTGGCTTCGTAAAGGTGACCTGAAGGGCATTTTTGCACTTTTGGCTTACTTTTTTTTTTTTGGGGGGTTGTTTTTTTCTTTTTTTTTGGGTTTGGTTTTTTTTTTTGTTTATATATATAACACAGTCTTTTTAAATTAAGCAATTTTGGTGGAGGAGAAGGAAGCGTAGGAGTCAGGAATGTTCAGCTACAATCTCTCCTGCTTTCTCTGTTGAGCTTTTTGGAAGGCATGAGAGAACAGGGGTGGGATTTTTTTTCATTTTCATATTTATTTACTGTGGCTGAGAAAAATTATGATTGAAAACATCTTATAATGACTCATTTTTTTCCCCTGATGGTTCCATAATTCTCTAATCAGACAAGACAGTGAGGAAAGAAAAACGCAGAAATAATAAAAACATCTCAAATTTGAACCTTTCAAGTCCTTGGTCTTCTCCACCGTGAGGAACCATGAAGGGGACACAGCCCCTTGTTCCCCTGTCCGTGTAAGGCATCACCACACATCCCTGCACAGTACTACATGCCATGCTCTCAGTACATAGGATACTCTACATGTAGAAATGACAAATATACATGTGCATAGAATTTGTTTGAAGTAGCTTAGCAGATTTTCCCTTTTTTTCAGCCAATGTACAAGAAGTTTACAGAAAATAAGTGGGACTCCAGCAATGAAATTATGAATGAGATCATTAAAACCACCAGCAAACATATTTCAGACTTCCAGACCTTAAAGGACCCATTTTACCATGTAAGTCCGAGAGAAATATTGGAGGGATTCTGAGATGCTGAGGCTGCATTTTCAGCTCTGATCCTCGATGGCTTGAGTTGCTTTGACCTCGGCTGAGCTGGTGAGCTGGCCCAGCATCAGGAAGCCTCTCAGACAGGGTTTCCATCAGCATGCAGTTTACCCAGATTAGGCGCATAAATCTCACCCTTCTCTGACAGAAGCAGACTCCTGCAGCTCTGCTGCACTGTTTGCAGAGCAAACCACCCCTGATGTAGAGAAAGTGCTTTAGAGACCACCCAACACATGGCTTTATTTACAGATTTGGTTTAGCAATCTTGAAACACAGACACAGTTGCACAGTTCAGTCTCATTGCTCCTTTGATTGCCCTAGGGACTGGAGGAGGTGGATGCAACTGGAATAAATCCCAGAGAACTGAGCCAGAACCATGTCTTCACTGGTGCTGGAGTATATATGAAATATCATAAAACAGTATTTGATTTCCTGCCTTTGTCTTTTTAGTAGCTGAGACAAATGATGATGTTTTGTGTGTTAGAGAGAAGAACAGGAAGGGCAGCATGAATTCCTGTTTCTCTGGAATACTGTTACTCCTCTAACACATGAAAATCTTTTCTGCACTTTAAACTCTTCCCAGAAGGAAACAACATTTGGAAATTCCCATACTTATTAGAGCACAAAGGAATTCTCAGCATCCAGGATGTGGAGTAACCAGTCTTGGGAAGCTGGCAACCAGGGCTGTTCTGCTGTGTAATCAGCAGCAGGCATTGGTGGGGCATGTCTCACAGCACCCAGGATGGTTTTTTCCTCCATCTGCACACATGGTTTGTTGTGTCCCCAAGCAAAAGAGAGATGGATGATGATTCCCTCCTCTCCTCCCTCCTCTCCTTCCCAACAGGCTATTGTTGAGAAGATCCACGCCCGTTTGGTTAAAGAGTACATCGTGAGGCTGCTGAAGAGGAAGGTCAGCCTGAAAACTCCAGCACAGCAGCAAACTCTGGCCCAACACATCTCCAAGAATGCTGCTGACTTAGAAGCCTTCTGCACCAGTAATGTACGTGAGTGCTTGCCGCGAACATGTCAGCACAGGGCACAGACACACTGAAAAACAGGAAGATAATTCTGGGAACTCTTGTTAACCTTTTCAACTCAGCTTAATTTCCTGGAAGGCAGGACCTTAGGCAGAAAGAGGTCTCTAAGTGCCTGTAGGCAGAAAGGCTCTCCTGTCAGCAACCTGCCCCTCCCTGCTTGAAGACACATGATTTCATCCTCCTTTGTCCCACAGGCAGTTTCCTTTTGAAGGTTTATATTAATAGGGTCAGAAGACTTAGATAGCCTTTTCCAGTTTCAGTTCAGGTTCCATGAAGTCTGGGTTTCCTCTCACCCTTATTTCCCTCACACTGCAGCTTTTAGGTCAGCCAGGTGCTAAAGCAGGCAGTGTGGGGTCTGTGGTATGCAAGGAATTCCTCCATGAGAGCCACAGCTGGACCACCCCTCTCTGTCCTTTGAGATCATCTCCCTCCTCCCATGCCTCTAATTTTGCCTGCAAAAAAAGCTAACAGCTAAGCCAAAACCTGTCCTCCACCACCCCATGCACGTTTGACTGGAGCAGGAACAAGCCTGAGTTTCACACAGTGTGGGTGGGAGGTCAGGCAGCTGCACCTTGGGAATTCCAATGGCAAGGAAAAAGTTCCAGCTGAGGCTTCTACCCGATTCTGGCAATACCTGGAGATGCTAAAGGCAGGGCTGTGTTTGGAGCTGGAGCAGAGCAGCACATGGCAGTGATTTACCTGGTCCATCAGACCTTGTACACACACCAGGCAGTACAGAAACCCAAGGAAAGGGAAATGAGCAGAGAGAATCTGCTGAGGTGGATGTGGAAGTCTCAGTCTTATGGCAAACTGTACACCATTTGTGTAAAAGGATTAAAAACCATCAAAAAGCTAATCCAATTTTTCCAAGGCTGCCTCAGGCAGAAACGTCACTGAAAACAATGAGGCACCTAAAATCACTGATGTGTCCTTTCCGCTCTCCAGGAAACAGCCTCAGGAGCCAGCTCCTGGGGTGGGGGGAGGTTTGCACCCCCATGATGTCCTGCTAACCACTTTCTCTTTTCACAGGGCTCTCAAGCTACTTGGCTGAATTCAGCACTCCCTAAACTGGCTGAAATAATCCGACTTCAGGATTTAGGTGCTATTAAAATTGAAGTTGCAACACTCGCCACTTCATACCCAGATATCCGGTAAGAGATGCTGAAACAGATTTGCTAATGCTCATATGAAATTTTAATTGAGCCAGGAATCAGTCAAATATGAATGTAGGCGAGGTCCATATAGCCTGAGTCTATAAACCTGGGTGGGGTCTGCCTGCCAGGCTGTGACAATCCCAGTGCTATCAGAAAGCCAAGGAGATATGAATAAAAGCTTATTGATACATTCCAAATTCTGGCCTGATTTTCTCCTTTACCTTGGAGATTCCCTTCCCTACCCCAAACATCCCAGGGCAGTGCAGGGTCTTGTGGAGGACTGCCAGATGCTGAGCTGGCACCCACAGGGGATGACAGCGCACGCCACAGGGAGGGGGCCACATCCTGGTGCATTGACCTTGGCACATGGAGGTGTGTGGGAGGAAATAACATCTGCCCGTTTCTCTTCCTCAGTAAAAGGCACCTGGAAGCCTTCCTGCACATCAAAGCCAATTTGTCACGCAGTGAACTCAAAAGCATCCTGGGCTACTTGGCAGACAGCACAGCATCCACACAGCCCAGGGCCCCGCTCTTCTCCAACATAAACGTGTCCTAGACCAAGGCATCCCTTGGCACCACCCTGTGCTGGACTGTAGGGTGAGCTGGAGATGGAGACCATCCCCTGGAGCGATGCACGGCACACACTGCCACCTTTTCGTATGGAAAGTGCTTTGTCCCAGTCTGGTGCTCAGCATCTCCATGGGAATCATTGTCCTCTCTGTGGGGCTGGGCACAGGGTGCACCCATGGGAGCTGCAGTGCCCTCAAGGACCAGGGCTGCTCCTCACACCGGTCATGGATTCCCCCCAAGGTCTCCTTGGTGCCACCATGTTCTCTGCCTGGACACTGCCTTGGTGCTCTGAGCTCCACCTACCTCTCAGGGTGCCTCAAAGACCACATCTGCCAGCCCAGACCAAGCAGGTACCACCTGTGTAGCTTTTTGTCTTCTAAGGAAATAAAGGGAAACAAAAACTGAAACCAAAATTCAGAGATGTTGGAAAAGTCCCATGTGAGCATGGTTGTGATCTGCCTGCCTTTCTCAGAGCTGAGCAGGGCAGCTGTGTTAGGCTGGTGAGAGGGGCACAAGGTTTGTGGTGAGGAGAAGCTGCAGCTCAGCTGTGGTGGGCCTCCTGCCAGCCCCCTTGGAGCAGCTGCAGGCTCTGACCCAGAGCAGAGGGGCTGCCCAGGGCCTTGGGGTTTCTGATGGAGAACTGGCCCTGAAGAGCGTGTGCTTCCTTCACCTCTGTGAGGTGGGAGCACCTGGGCCCTGGCAGCCAGCCCCTCTGCAGTGACCCCATCCCGTGCATCTGCACAGAGGGACCCCTGCTACCAGAGGCTGAGAGCGAGCTATCTATTGCAATGTGTTGTGTGGGCTAAGCCAGCATCTAGTAAAGCACTTTGGATATTACTGAAGCCCTCCTTTTCAAGGAGAGGACTTTTCCAGACCCCATTAACAACACAGGCTTTGAATGGGGTGTGGATCTGGTCTCCAATGTCATCAGTATGTACTGAGCACCCTGTATGTGTCACTGTTCTCTTGCTCGCTCTTTCCCCTCTTGCTGTGAGGTAGATACTATGTGAAAACACAAATGGGTCTCTTGTGAAACTGTGTTTTGTTTCTTACAGCCCAGTTTTTTTGGGAACTTAATCACTTACCAAAACAGCCCTGTGTATATTTGGAGACCTTTCCCTTCTGTTTTCCTCTATTTCAACTTTGGTATCAGTCTGTGGAAAGTCAGTCCGGAAGGAAGACACCTGATGACTGTGCAAACTACATAATGTATTTATATGTATATGCAGTATACCACCGGTGTATTTTTGCATCCAGTTTTATTTTTTCTCAGTTAGAGATACTAATTTGCAATGTTTATAATAAACAGTGTTCAAATATGCTAGAAAAGTGACTCATTTATTCCATCTCTGGCTGTTGTTTACTGTGTTGCCACATCTGTGTCCTCCTTCAAAGGGCCAATCCTTCCACTTCTCCCAGCCTGCTTTGGTGAATATCACCCACTGGTTCCAAGGCTGGACTACAGACAGGCTGGAAAAGCATTGCCGCTGCCCTGTAAGACATTCACTGAGCACAGTGGGCTGCTCACTAGCAGTGGCCAGTGGCACACACTCACAGGAGTCCTCTGCCAGCAAGTCCTGTGGCAAAATTGTGCCCTGAGTAAAAAACAGTGCTTCTGCTTTGGTCTGCTGCCTGGCCACAGGCAGTACAAATCACCCTTTCCTTCCTTAAGCACACTCACACAAAACTCATATAGACACATGGGTTAAAAAATTATTATTTGAACACTTGGCTCAGCTACAGTTTAAAGGCAAATGCCAAAATGACTTCTGACTGTGCTGAGCACTCACGGCAACTGTCACCTATTGGGTAACATTTTCTTTCCCAATTAGTGAAAGGTCATTTTATTGCTATAAAAATATGTATTTTGATTTAGAGATCTGTTAAAGGCTGACAGAAATGCATCATACAAGTGATTGTGATGATCTTTTAAAAATAAAAAAAAAAAGATTCCAGCTACGCAAGTGGCCAAAGGAAAACAGGGTATCTATTTATATATCATAATTAGCATGGGTAGGGGAAAATGGTTTTCATACACATTTCATAAGCCATATGGAAGTGCATTGTGCAATTCTCTTCATCCTGCTATAAAACCCCAGCTTTCATCTCTAATGAGCCCAGGAAGCTAATTTATTTATCTTCCCGTATGATTCGACATTTACAATGGCATTTATTTATAGGTGGCATATTACACATAGCCAGGTAGTTTCAGGAGGTTGCACAAATGTCTTCTGATAACAGTGTTAGTTCAATATGATAAATAGAACCTCTAAAAACTAAGTAAATAAAATTTTCTGAGGTCAGTGTGGCTCGATTTTCTTTATCACGCAATCTCTGCTGATGCTGATGCCTGCCCCTCCTTGGAGGCAGAGCAGATAGCCAAGATTAAAAAAATAAGATCAATTTTAAAGAACAGTTAAGAAAGCTGATTCCTGGGCACAGCTGCTGTGGCATTACCAGCTCTGCCTGTTTGCTGTCATCAGTGTCTCCAGCACATCCACCCACAACAGCCACCACACTGGGCAGAGGCTGAGCTCAGACATACACTCACACACACTCCTGGCTCCCTACCCATCCGTCCCACCTGGCACTTCCATCACTTGACAGATGACTTGCAATTTGCAGTGCAAAAGACACAAGGACACAAACCACAGCATAGCAGGGGTGGTCTGAGGCATTATTCCCTCCTCTGCTCCTGCAGGAGCCACCTGTGCTGTGCCAAGTCCCCAGGGACACCTGGGGAACCTCTGCCCTTGCTGCAGGGGAAACCAAAATCTCCAGAGAGCTAGCAGACTCTCCCCAAGTGTGAGTATGATGGAAAAAAAGCAGGAATGTTTTGTTGTAGCCTGCTGAGAAATTTTGGGATCTGCTGACCTGGAAATGAAGGGCTAAGAAGAGAATGCCTGCAATTCGTTCTCTTTGAGCCTAGATCCTCTCTCTAACATCCTCTGAGAAATGATAGCACTGGATTAAAGGCCACAGGACTTGCTGATGTGCTGATTTTAAGAAGGAGATGCACTAGAGCAAAGTGGTTTGGTAGGTGGGCTTTTCCAGGTGGAAGTCCTGGCTTCAGTGGTGTGCCTGGGTAACACAGTTCCTCACCTACTAGTTGCTGTAAAGCAGGAAATGTACATACAATTACATCTTCACCAAGGATGTGGCAACAATTTGCCAACATCCATTTTCAATTCTTGTATTTAGCTTAGCTAATATGAACTTTATTAGAAGAAAACCTGGAAACCCCAATCCAATGGGAAGAGACCTGAAGCCTGGCAATGCATCCCACCCCTGTAGTGAGTGGGATGGCAGAGCCTCCTTCCCAACAGGAATTAGGGCACTCAGGCTGCAGGTCCTGCATCTCCCAGGATGGTTTCACTTGCTGCCCCATCACCTGTCTCCACTTTGTGCAGCTTGGGTCAAAAGCCAGTACTGGGCACCAAATGGGCAGGAGCCAGCATCACTGAGCATCAGGAAGGAAGGATATTTTGGGAACGGGCTAGCGGTAAGTGAGCTTGAGTGTGGCACTAGCAAAATCATGCTTTCCTCTGCTGTAGATTGAAAGCCATGAGAATAATTGCTGCTTTCCTGCATGACTTAAAAGAGGATGTGGCCACACCACTACACTGATATCCTTGAAACACAAAACAGCTTTACTGTAGCCACAATAATAGAGAAGGCAGCTAATGTCAGGGGATTTCAAGAATTACTCATCAGGAACTCATGCAGGAACTATGGATTCCCACCCTAGCAAAGAAGCAAATCCACGCTGATGGGAAGAGAGGTGAATCCCACTTCCTAGGGGGAAACCAGAGGAAATGCAATGGAGCAGACATACACATCAGGAGCATGTTACAGAGGAAAAGTGAACTGTGTCTTTTAAAGCAATATGAAGTCTTTAAGGTTACTGTGAAGTGAATGTTCGCACCTGCTGGACGTCATTTCTCCTTGCTACTAGGGGCTTTCTCCTCTGGAAATCAGGTTTTTTAAAAACCCTTTTGAACTGACCAGCTTGGAACCTTCCCTACAGAGACGTTTTTCATCTCTTCTCTGAGTCTTTTCCTCAGGTATTCAGTTCCTTCTTTCACCTCTCCACAACTCTCCTGATGTCTCCCAGCATTACCCAGTGAGGCCCTGGGACCACATTCTCCCAATTCTCTCAACCTTCCAGCAGACACACCAGGTCACATTATGTACCAGCGCCCAGAAAAACCATCATTTGAGGTTGAGGAGTTCAGTACTATTTATCCAAACAGTTTTTATCCAAACAGGACAGAGCACTTGAGCTGCAATGACTCTCATAATGGACTAATGAAAGAGGAAACTTGTTATTTAGCAGAAAAGCTGAGCTCTCAAAAGTACTCCTTTCAAAAGGGACGAGGTTATAATAAGCCCTTAGGTAGAACAATATTAGTCCTGGAGTCTTCAAGAGATTTTGAGCCCTATCCCAAAGGCTTGAGGCCAACCCCCAAGTCCCACTGGCAAGAGCAGTGTAGCTGAGAGCTCAACCAAGTGCACGGTTTAGAGACAATAGCAGGATAAAGTTAACAGTGCAATGTCCTAGTTAACAGAGGGCTCTTTCTGCTCTTTGGTTTCATTGCAACCCCCTTTAATCTACACCAAGGCTGTAAGAAGTGGTGAAAACCCTCTGAGCTGTGGGACAGGACTGCCATCTTCATGCTCCTGCACAGCAGACCCCTTGACTCGGGCAAGGTCCCAACCCCACCTTCACTCATTGTGACACAGTCCCTTCACAATCTGCACAGAGCTATACAGAACCAAAAATCTTGGTTGAAGCTACCTCCTCCCCCTGTTCAACATGTGGGGAGTGACAGAGGTATTTCCAATGCCCCAAGAGAGGCATTCAGCCCTGCAGGATCCTGGCAGCCACCTGCTTGTGACAAGCTTACGCAGACTCTCCTGGACCACACCAGCTTTGAGGCAAGTGGGTGTGAAGGGAATGTCACCTGCAGGAGTCACACAGCATTCAGGGGTGTCATTGCCGTCCCGCCTGGGCACAGGTGGTTTGCAGAAAGGAGCTCTGAGCAGCATTGTGTCCCTCCTCTAGGATGCAAAAAGACCCCTAAGATTTACTGAAAAAGAATTACTGAAAAAGGGGAGGAAACTCTTGCACATGCCAGGTGAGCTAGACCTGCTCATGAACAAGCCTTGGCAGCTTGGGAAGATATCACAGGTCAGACCAAGGAGCTGACAAAGAACGCCAGCATGAGTAGTAATCCAGATAGCCTTTGCTGTATGTCAGTAAGGGAAACTTAGGAGGGTGCAGAAGTAGAGACTGAGGTGGGAGAGCAACCTTCAAGTATCTGCCATGCCTCTGGCCATGTTCAAAAATCTTCTGTAGGTCTTTGTTTAACTGTCCAGCTCAGCATCCCATTCAGATCCATTAAAAATATCACCAAGACTAAAGTATTACTGTGGAATGCATGAACTGCCCAAGCTCCCATTTCTGTTTGATTTGATTTCTCTATGAAACCTCTCTTAAAGAGCTCAAATTGCATTTACTTGGGGAGGATTTTGTCAGATCAGCACGTACAGCATGAAATCAATAGCAGCTTTTGAAGAAAGACCAGATTCATGCATTGTCCAGAACAACCTCTTCAGCCAGCTTTCCTTGGGTGGAAACCACATTTAAGAAAAGGACAAGTTCTACCTTCCTTCCACCTACCTCAAAACCCTCCCCTCAATGTTCCCTGTGGACAACAGGCAAAACCCCATCTCCCCATGTAATATTATCTCTGTATAAAAACCTATTTCTGTACAAAATAACACTGCATCTATCCAGATATGATGTTATTCTTTCCAGTGTAATATTCTAATATCTCTTATGAACAACTCTATACTGCAAGCTTCAGCTTATTGTTCAAAATTATACTAATTGCCTATTTTCATACATGTAAATATAACTTAACTTGGAAAGCAAATTCCTGTTTTCAGTAGTACATGAGCAGTGCTTCCATGTTAACGTGCAAATTATCATGAAGAGAATCAACACACAGCAGATTTCTGCAAACTGTTTACCTCTCTAAATACAGAAATACCCTCTATAGGGGTGCTTTCCAGGCAGAAATGGAGGCAATACAATCTATAGGTTTTTGAGACCAGGTAACTGGAGTTGTGATGAATACACAGATCATTTCTTAGTCAAAGGCTCACGTATCATACATGCACACAGTGCCCCCACACAGATGCTACTACCATAACAACTGTTTTTCTTACAGACACTGTATGCAGCCTTTTGCCCAGTTTCAGCCCTTCAAAGAACAGTTTTCTGGAAATTCAATGCCTTTCCTCCACAGAAAGTGGGCAAATTCGGGTATTTTGTTTGGCAAATCAAACCGTGAAGTCTGGGACTCAAGAACTGGTTGTGCTGATGTGTGAAATCCCCCTTCTCTTCCCATACTCTGCCACAGTGTGGGCTTAGATGAGTCCCAGCATGGGTTTTGGTCATATTCCTTCTGCTGACTTTCTCTGCAAGGAAAACATCAGAAAATTCAGGCCATGAAAGCTCACAGTGTTGTAGGAGCTTTAACATATTATGACAGAAATACAAACAACATGCAGAGGACTTCTCTGTCCTGTCCAGGTCCGTGAGCCATCAAGAACCTCAGCATTCCTGTTGTGCAGCTCCCACCTAATGTAAAAAAATAATTCAATAATCAGAAAACACGCTATCATCTTACAATCTCTACTATGTCTTCTTCCAGTACTCAGGACTGTCAAATGGGAAGTCCTGAAATTCTGAATTCTCTGCATTCTGAAGCTTTTGCTGTACAAATATATGCCAGGTACGCCCAAAAGGACAAGGTGGATGTCAGTCACTCAGAGGGTGATGTGTCTGCTCTCTTGAGCCAGTGATGAGCTACGTGGTTTGTTTCTTAGGTGTTTCACCTGTGTGTCATCGGGGCAGCCTGTGAGCTCTGGTGCAAGAGGTGTTCTTCTTTAGGACAGGCTGAGAAGTCACCAGGGCCAGGGGCAATGTCACCCCTCCTGGCAGCAGCAGAGCTGTTTGTCAGACAGCTGCTGAAGGAGGGAAATCCCTGCCTACACACATAAGATAGGAAACAACCAGCACTGCAATCAAGTGGTTCTCCATCTCCTTGATAAGGAGGGAACAGGAGGAGTTCCCAGGAGAGAGGTGATACATGTCTGGACATCCTGGGATGATGGCAGAGGAGGATGGCTGTGCTGTGGAAGAGAAGGGTGACATAGCACCAGGAAGGGAACCCAGAGCTGTCCTCTGAGCAAAGCTCTTTAAATACTGCCTCTGCCAGAGGATCCTCATGGGCACAAACCACTGTCTTGGGATGACTTTATGATGTGTATCCCATATTGCTGCCCTATGCCCAGAAACAAATTCTTGTGCCTTTCTATGCCTTTAAACTGAGCCTGAGAGGGGGGAGGAAAAACTGCGCAAAACTTTTTCAAAGCAGTTTGCAGCTTGTTCAAGGTCACACAGAGATAGAGACTTTTTTTTTCAGCTGCGGCAGGAGAGCAGGAAGGAAGAGAAGCACCCGGCTTGCTTTTCTTTCCAGTCAGCTTTTGGCAATTTTTTTCCTCAGCTCCTTTTTCTCTGGAGAGTTGAATTTTTGTTTGCCTGGGACTTCGTTTTTTTCCTTTTCTCTCTGCTGGACTGTTTCAACATCAGAACACATTGGGAGGACTTTCTACCAAGGCCTCGGCCCTGGAGGTGGGCCCACCACCCCATCCCAGCTCCAAGGAGGGAGAGAGAGATCTACGGAAGGACTCTGAATTTTCCCAGGTTTCTCTCAGCAGAGCAGGAGGTTTTATCAGTTAGCATTATTATCCTTTTCCTGTATGTTTGTTAAATAAATAGTTTTTATCTCTTTCACTTTCCTTTGAGGAAAATTTATTTTTTCCTGAACCTGGTGGGGGAGGGGTGGTTGTAGCCTGCCTTCTCTCAGAGGATATATTTCTAGGTTTGGCCAAACTAGAACACCACAGCACAGGAGCAGGAAGAGGTAAGAAGCCCCTCTGGTGGAGCATTCGTGCAGGTGGTGACACTGGCATGCCTTTTGTTCCTTCATTTGCATCTCTCATGAGTACAAGCCATGGGGTTCTCAAGTGCAAGAACAGATTATGAACACCTGGCTGTGCTTGTGCTCTTTCACCTGGATTGGGCAACTGCATCATGAGGTGACTGGGTAGCAATGGGCTATCCCAAACAGACCGTGGCATTCCATCTCCAAAGATAAAACAAAACCACATTCAGGGGATGGAGCACTGTAACACACTGGCCCACCTTCCTCAGATACTCCTAGCCAAGGGCATGACACATGAGGTCAGCAAAGGCATCTCCTGGGGGCCTGGGGTGGGTCTTCAGTACACAGCACAATCTGGGGGCAAGTGTCTGGGCACAGGCAGAGCCACAGCAGGGACATCAGAACTGTGAGGGAAAGCCAGGGAGACACAGTCTTCAAGGTCAGACGATGACCAGCCTAGGATATATGGCTCTCTATTTGGCAGTGATGCAATCAGCTGGAAGCATACACTCATTTTCCCTTGAACCGTAGGCAGGGCAACGGCTGCCAGATTTAACATGAGCACCGTCAGTGACAGATGATATGTTGTCAATGTTCAGACCATCTGACTCTCCTGTGTTTCTGTGTATTCCACAGTTCTTTAATGCATTTTTGTTTCTCTTGGAAAAACACAGGGGGAGAGTGGGTTATTTCCTTCCCCCTACATAATACCAAGCATGGCAAGAAATGGTGTGGTGTATCCACAAACTGAGGCAGAGGCTTCCTTTTCCAGAAAGGATTTCTTCGTCAACCTGCAAAGCTTTGGTGCTGTCAGCTGCAGCTGTGCTGCACACAGAAGCCAGTCTGAGGCCAGAATTCTATCGAGGGTGAAGATTCAGGTAACAGTGTCTGACAAGCCAAAGCTGAGCTACATAGCAGGAGAACATGGAGAAAGGGGTGCCCTACCCTGCCCTCCACTGCCCCTCTGCTGCAGGAACCACAGCCCTGCAGACACACCTTCACCAGTCTGTAAGTGATCAGTTCCACAAACAGCATCTTGTCCTAAACTCAACCCTGCCTTCAGTCACAGCATCCAGAAAACAGATGCCCTTCTTGAGCTGCTTGGCCAGAGCTCTTTCGTAGCCCTGATTTTAGCTGCCATCTACCCAGATCAAAGCATTTCCTTTAAGACAGAGGCGTGTGTTTCTCAGCATATGACTGCTCTCCCATCTGTCCTTAATGCAGTCAAATTAAAATAATGCCACTAATGAAGGTCATCAAGCATCACTTATCACCTCTTATAGCCAAACCAAACTGTCTAAATGCTGCACATTATGAAGATCAGTTGAGGGGGGAGCAAGAAGGAGACGGCCACAGAACAAGAGAGTGTTCACATGCAGTGCACAATGCCGGGACAGAAATGTCCCTGACTTACACCAAACCAGAAATATGCAGAATTGTGTCTGCTGGGGTCCCAAGGCATCACTCCCAGTGGGCATTGATCCTGCTGGCACAGGATCAGCTGATGGACTGGAGATCATGGGGATCAGCAGCCTCCATCCCCACAGGGTCCTGATGGATGTTTCTACCTTGCTTACCTCTGCAACCACCCACCTAAGTCATGAGGGAAAGGAAATGGAGGAATGAACTGTGTTGGTGCAGCGTGGAGAGTTGGCCATGGGGAGCTTGGAGAGTGTCCTGTTGAGGTCTGGGACCTACTGCAAGAAGAAGTGAGCACCAAGCTTCCTCTTGAAGCCAGTGTCAGGGATACACAATGCTTGTCTCAGAGGGGACCTGGTAGCTCTGGAAAGCAGAGTGAACTTTCTCATTTATCACATGGAGGAAACAGGTAATCCATCAGTAGTGTGAACTTTTGAAATCCCTAATGTGGCTGCTCAGCTGTGAAGAGGAGGAAACCTGTGCAGCCAGAGTCCAGGTAGCAATTGCACATTTGGTTAAAAACTTCTCCCAAGAAATACCTAGAGAGATGATGATGAACAAACAGAGCACAGAGGTGCATAGGGAGCCCATGGCAGCTGAACATCCCTCAGACCAGCAGCTGCACAATTGCTGTCCTCAGCCTCCTTGGTATCGTGGGCATTGTGTTTACCCTGCAGAGAACCAAGACAGATGGCAATTTCATCAGCCCAGGAATGCACATGCCCTCTCAGCCCTTAGTCTCATGTTTCCTCTGCTCTTTCACTTTCCTTTCCTGTCCAACATGCTCTCTAGCCTGTATCTCTGTGGGGAAGAGGACATCTCTGGGGGGGAAGAGGCCATTTGGGTCCCCAGCCAAGCCATGTTTCCAAGCACAAGCAGAGCTGTCCAGTGTCTCCGGCAGAGCAGTACACACATATATCATTGTGCCCCGGTCCAGCTGACATCACAATGTGTGTGCAATAGGTCAGCCCACATCAAGACAAAAATAAGGACCTAAGCATTATTTTTATTGGCCTTCCTCCACACAGTTGAATTGTGTTTGCTTCACTTCGTGTTTATTTGCTTTAACTTAACCCTCATTACAGGAAAGCATTGGCAAGAGAACTTTGAGCAATCTCAAGTCTCCTTAACAATGGCTGGGAGAAATCAGATGCAAACAGACTGTGTCTGTTTTAGACTGCAGTCTAAAACCTGCAAGTTGGCTCAATATGATACAATCCATATTTCTATACTTATACTTGGTTTTAGCTTCACAAGTGATTTTGAGTCATTCTTTTCTGCATAGATTTAAGCACATAGATAATCTGGACAGGACTGGCTTTACAAATCTTTGCTATAAGGTGCTGCCTGCTTTGTATCTCCAGTGCAAAGCACTTGCCTGGTACCACTGAAACATGCTTCAGCTGACAATGTAAATGGAATCAAGCCAAGCCAAAAGATTCTTCAAGAAGTGGACTACACTTTTTTTCAGACCACATGCACAGCAATAGCCCTGCAGAATCCCACAGTGTTCCCACCAACTCAAACCCCACTGCTGTTTCAGTGGGAGAAGAGGTTCTTGCCCTTGTCCCTCCATGGAACAACCATCTATTTAGATGGTCCCTTGTGCGCAGGATCAAAGCTCAGTGACAACTTTATTCCCTCTGTGCACTGGGAAAAAGGGCTGATCTGCATTTTACAGACCACGAGATGAAACACAGATGTGCCTGGCCCTGGGACTCATGTTGTGGTCTCGCAGCTGGTTTTTGAGCCCGGGCCCAAAGGTACCTGGGCACTCTTTGGCCACCAGACCAGCTTACATTTTCAATCAGGCTAAGGCAATGAGTTTGGCAGTGGAGAAAACTAGCCCACCGCCCTCCCTCCTGATATCTACTGTGCAATACTTGGGGCATTGTGGTGCAAAAGGCGCCAGCAAGGAGATGTGAGATGTGACTTGGAAAGTCCCAGTAGTGCATGCTGCTGGGGCCTGGACAGAGATGACAGAGAGCATCCCTGTGGGGCTTCTGGGTCTTGCATTCCTTCCCTGACCACCATGAATGGCTGGGTTTTGTTTTCTTTTTTTAACTGTTGCAAAACTGATGTGGCAAGGACATGAGGAATGGACAGCTCATGAACTGTGCAAATTAGTCTAATCACACTTCATGGGTGGTTTCAGTTGTACTGGACCATAGCCATTCTCATCAGGACTCCCATCAGATGATGCTGTTACCATATGTTGCCACCATTCTTGTTTATCTCCTCTCCTCCAGCACCTTTATCATCATCCATGCTGGAATCTGTGTGAAAAAGGAAAAGTCAACCTGGAAGAGCTATTCCTGCTCCAGCATGATGAAACACACCTCACCACCCTTGCAGTAGGACCAACAGATAATATTTTCCTGCTGCTCTTGCTGCCCCACACCCCTCTGCTGCCTACCTGGTGCCAGTCTTCACCCTTAAAAACAGTCATATCCAGGGAATAACAGAAATGATGGACACAGGAATCAGAGAAGATGTAAAGATCCTGCAATATCTTGGTGCAGCAAGACCACAGCTCTGCCACAGCAGGTCAGTTCTCCCGTATGTTCCCTGTGTCACTAGTTGCTCAGTGGATAACTCCCATTTTTCTCTTTGTTGCATGGTCCAGTTTCACTTCTTTATCTGAAAGTTTCCAACCTCAAACAAAGTCAGTGAATTCTTACCACAGGATTTTACATCAAATTTTCCATTGTCCCTGATCATGTCTGTTCATGTTGAGCTGGGATGGCTGTGGTACTCCCTGGGCTGCCAGACACATACTGAACCTGCATCTCAATCAACCCAGGTTAATTGGTCAGAAAACACCAGGCAGCTATTTATGCTGGGAAAAGACCAGGATGTGGAAGGACATTAGGTCTTGAAACACTGTCTTTTCCCACAGAAGGATAGCTCCAGGAAGTTAATGCTTTGAGGCAGAATTTTCTTCCCGGAGCTCCTTGGTGTATTCCAGAAAGGGGTTGGTCTTGCTGAAGGATGAGTGTCACAGCCCTAGAGGTTTTATTTCATTTGTAAATCAGCTTTTGCAGACTGGAACAAGCAAGTTTTTAACTACCCTACAGAAAGCAGGGACATAGAGAGGTTATTGTGTTCTTGGCCAAGGAGAGCAACCCAGCCAAACCAGGCTGGAGGGAATAACCCAAATTCCACCCCATGCCCCAGGGCAGCTGCCCACCTCCACACTGTCTCAGGGTCTCAGGACCTGCCTAAAGAAACCCTACAGCTTTGGAACAATTTTGTTTCTGGGAGCTCCTGGAAATCTGGCAATTTATATCACTTTCCTGTATTCAAAGTTGTCTGTATCTCACTCTGGAACCCATGGGCTTTGCACTGCTGTAAGCCAACAGCAGAGGCCAGCCCCACATGGGACCCACCATGTGAGGGTGACTGTCACATGAACAGCATCCCTAAACACATGCACTCCCTCCCACTCACAAATGGGTCATTTCCCCACCACAAAACAATTACTGTTTTTACCATTAAGTAACCCCAGAAAATCATCTGTTTACCTCAGCTATCATCTGTGTGTCCTTTCCACAGACACCATTACTCTCTGTCACAATGATCCTGTCACATATTGACTTTCCAATTTGAAAAAAGACATCTACAAGATCTAAAGCTGAGGACCCTCTCTGTACTCACAGCTTTAGCTTCAAAGCATGTCTGCTTGAAACTGAGTGAACAACTTCCAGGATGATCAGAAGCAAGGAGGAATGCCACTGTTATGGGTGCTGTGGATTCTCCCCATGGGATGTCTTCCAGACCACATCTGGGACACCCCTGGTGTAAGGCAGCAGCCTCACCAGCAAGTCCCCATCTGCCTCTCTACGATTCTTGTGAAACAAAATTCAAAATGCTGGGGACAACACAGAGGAAACCATCTGCCCTGGGATGCAAAACTCAAATGTAGTGTGTGGAAGGAGAAAGGGTAGGTCTGTGATATGCTTGGACAGACAGGTGGAAAGCCTTAGGAAACCTGGCAGATCTGTCTCCTTTTGCAGCAGATTCAAGTGCAAAGGGCATAAAACTGTTGGGTGAGCCTTGGAGGAGCACAAAGCATCAGTAACCCCATTGCAGTGTGGCCCAATGCCCAGGAAGTGTCCTTCACTGGAGCAGGGACCAGCAAGCTCCCTCCAGATCAGGATCTGCAGGGCAGCAGGCACAGACCTTGCAGCAAAGGCAGCCCTTGGATGTCTTCAAATAACCTGGAGGATACCCACCAAGTGTGGGCCCCTGTGTCAGGTGTCACCAGCACCTGGCCAGCACCCCTCTGGCCTGTCTCATGGTGATTCACCAGGGAAGAACCAGCCCAGCCTGGCACCTCACCAACCCACAGGGGTTCAGGGATGGGGAGCAAGGGAGCACAGGGGAGAGGCTGTAGCCGAATGAGGTTTCCAAAAGGCACTTGGAAAGCTCTTGCCATAGGCTTGGAGAGAAACTGGGGAGCAACAGGTGAGTGAGAGGTTCTCACAAGGACAAGTAACAGCAAAGATGGGAAATAAGGTGAAATTTTCATACTGGAGGGCTGTTCTTCTATGTAAGGTTGTGCTGGGATCTCTGCAGAAACCTGGGCTAGGTGGACAGGCAGGTGACAGCTGTTGCAGATGACACCAAATGGCTCATGGCAGTAAAGGTGACCTTACGATGCTTAGCAAACAGGTGTTCAAGTGGCGGAGGAGATTATGCAAAGGGAAGCAAATTCTCGTTTTACATACAAAACAGGGGAGCCAAATGAGACCCTGGGCAGATAGCCCTGTGGAAATGTTACCTATGAAAGGAAGAGAGAAGAAACTTCAAATTCAATGTGAGGAGTTACTAAGGGAGGGGGGGGAAAGTGAACAAATCAGGAGCAGGAAATCATGTCATAACAAAAACTCATGGCAGCCCCAGCTCAAGAACTGGTCCAGTTTGGATCCCTCCACCTTAAAGAGGTGCTAGCAGAGGAGAAGGTCCAGAGCAAAGACATGGCAGAGCTTCTGGATGAGCAGGATAGGACTATTCAGGCTGGAAATGGGCCAGCTGAGGATGGGAGTCTGCAGAATAGTGGAAGACTAAATAGGGTGGAAAGAGGAAAACTGTCTCTTCCCACACAAGTGGTATCAGATGAAGGCAGTAGGTACATAACCCAAAACCAGAAAACTGAAGCTTTTTTTGCACAAGGTGTAATTAGGCTGCAGCAGCTCCTGCTGCAGGATGCTGTGGTTACTAAAAGCTCAGCTGAAAGCAGGAAACAGTCCTGGAGAAGGGGCAGGAAGAACAAAACAGCATTGAGGGCTCTCAAACACAGACACTGCTCTGGCTCAAGAAATGTGTAAGCTGAAAAGTGTTGGGGTATGGGAGAATACAAGGGGGTGGTTCATGCCTCTCCCACCACTCCAGCTATCCCTGGGCATCTATTCTTGACACTGGCATGTAGAGGATGCTGGGATGGAGAGATGTTTGGCTTGAGCCATGCTGCCATCCTGCACCCGCTCCCAGATGCCCCAGATGTTTGAGGTTTGTGCATTGGGTCATTTGGCTCCATACTACCCAAAATTTGTGTTTATTTTAATAATTTTGGTGTAGTGCCCAGAGGTTCAAGAGAAGCAGTGAGTGACACTGTGAAAGGTCACCCTCAGACACTGCCAAACCTCATTTTCAATTCCAAAGGCAGTGTAAGTCAGATTGGTAAATCAGTCTTCTCATATTTCTTCACAAAAATCATCTTCTCTTCTCTTTCTTCTTGTCACCAGTAGAAAAACAAACCAAAGATGATGCTATGTAAAATATAGAAGATGTCTTTACAAGAGACCATTTATAAATTCCATAAATTGCATTTATTAATTCCAGTCAACTTTACCTCATAAAAAACTCCCAAATCTTTTTACTCTGGACTTAAAGGGAGCCTGGAGCTCTGCCTCATGTCCTTGCATGCAGCTGGGACATGTGTTTATGCTTCAGTCATGTCAACAAGAACAAACATTCCAAGCAAGCACCACTTCTTGGTTCAATTACTTGAGAAAGCAGGGCCTTGTGGGAAATTCCAACCTTGCCACAGCCTCTTGGGAGGCCTTGCTTCCCAGGAAGCAATACAAAAATGTAGGTCCTTGATGGCAACATGCTTCAGACTGGGAAGGATCATCCAGTGACACAGGGAAATTCCTGTCCTTCTATTCTGCTCTTATCTGGTCCCTGGTAGGGACTTTGTCTGTCCCACATAGTGTGGGGTGAAGAAGAAGACTCCTGCCTTTGAGGAGATGCAAACCCCTATAGTCTATTATGTTTCCCCTCTCTTTGTTTGTCCTTTCTCTTAGTACAATAGGTCAGTGTTGTAAAATTACAGATGTGTCCTTCACCAGCCCTCTGCTCCATCTACCTCCCTTGTTGCATCAAACTTGCCAAAGCCCACAGAGCTCTCACTTCCTGTTTATTTTCAGGCAGGTGAGAAGACATGCTCCATTACACATAAGCACTCACACAAGCTGTAAGTCAGTTTGGCCTGGCCACAGGGCTCAGAGCTGGAAGTGGGCTCTGGAGGCTCCACTCCACCTTCCACTCAAAGCACGACCATTGCCAATACTAGCTCAGGTCATCCTATGGTTTTGCCTAGAGAAGTCTTGAACAACCTTCAAGTGGCAAGTCTGCCACCTCTCTGGGCTGAATCATCCCCTAGGGAAGAAGTTTTCCCTTGATGTTGAACCTGAACTTTCCAAACTACAACCTATGCCCATTTTCCCTTGGTGTGTCACCTGCTGACACTGAGAAAATTTTGACTCTGTCACCATTGTAACCACCCTTCATGTGAGTTGATGTTAAATTATCCTTTGTCTTCCTTTTTGCCAGGTTAAGCAAGTCCAGCTTGTTCATGGTCTAGACCCATCCGCTGAACCCTCTGCTGACCACACATCCATTACTGGGACATGTCTCTCCTGCACGCAGGCATGGAGTAGAGACTTCAGTGGAGATCCTTCTGGCCAACAACAAAACTTTCCTTTCCAAAACTAGTGGCTGTTAGAGGACAGGCTGCTACCCTTGTGTCCAAGCCCCCTGACATCAGCTCTAAGCACAGCCCGGGGGTGATGCTGGAGGTGTCAGCTCAGGCTGGGGAACAGCCTTTGCTCTTGGTATCGAACTCTCAGCACCGCAGTGGCACAGCAGTGCTGCCCTGCCTGTGCTGGCAGAGCCTGGCAGTCCCAGGAGAACCTGGTCAGCACAGGAATTGTCTCCAGCCCTCACTTATGGCCGGGAGAAAGGCACCCATCTGCATCCTATCTGAGGTGAAAGGCGAATTTCATCAGTGCTGAAACCAAAGGAGCCCAGCATTGTGCAAAACGTTGGAGGCTAACATAAACATCTCTGTTTTTATGAAAATGGAAATCAGATGGCACCTAAATGAACCCAGAGTGCTGTTCCTCCAGTGCAGTGTTCTGTCATTTGTCCACAAATGGAAGAACTGGGATCTTAGTAATTTGGATTTTCCAGCCAAATTACTCAGGACACGCTCTGCCTTTGTTGGTAGCTACAGCCTTGCTTTGACACAGTGCCTAAAGCATGCTGAAATATGAGCTTGTGTCATGTCTGGCAGCCTGGACAGTTTCAAAATCCTTGGAGGGACATGTGATTTACCAGAATCACTTCTTTTCCTGCATCCTTACAGCCCTTAAATAAAGCCCCAGCATTCTGCTGGTATAGGAAAGGGACAGCCCTAAACACACACCTTAACCCGGGGGGTTTGGCAGCTCAGACTCTGCTGAAGACCAGGACACAAATGAGCCAGACACCAGCCCAGGTTTGCCTGCAGGGCCTTGCAGTGAGACAGGACAGACAAACCCCCTGCACCTTCCCACAGCTGGGACACGCCTGACAAAACACGACAGGACATGCAGCAGCAGCACTGCAGCTTTAGAATGGAAACTAAGGCACAGCACTGATGTGTGATAGTTATGCCCAGGGCCGTGTGCCTTAGTGTCCCCAGGGATCCTGCAGACTTTTCAGCCTGAAGCTCAGCTGCAGAAGTGGTTAATCTGGAGTTCACCCACTCAGGGTAGCTCCCATTTCCAAAAGAGCCCTGTGCTGAGCAGACGCTGTCAGCATTGGAGGCACCCATGGGGGTGCGGCATGGCTGCCCTCAGCCTCTGGGCTATCCCCCTCCTCAGACCTCTAATATCCCCCAGTCTGCTGTTTTGGAGAGACCACACTTTCCTTCCAGGATCCCCTGCTCTGCTGCTGTCTCCCCGACTCCTTCCAGAGAAGCTCAATTTAGCTGTACCTGGGGGCTGCCAGCTTCAACTCTAAGGATGCCCCTTGTGAGCCTGAGCCTCCACTGATGCCCTGGGAAGTGCTCCTCACCCCTGCATTGAGTACACAGGGTTCAGTACTGCTTTTCTGATCCCCCTCTTCATGGGTGGGAGAAAGGATCCAGCTCTGGGCAGAGGAAAACAGGACCAGGCATGGGAGGACCAGAGTAATGTCAATTCTCAGGATGGAAGGAACTGGAAAAATGAAGTAAGTGAGAGCAGGTAACAGACACAGATAAAACAGGAGAGACCCTGGGGCAGGTTGGTCTAAGAGGAAAGAGGAATTTAGAGGAGCAAGCAGCTCCTCAGGACATAATATTAAAGGCATGAAGAAACCTCCCAATCCAGTAGGAGGATGTGCAGCATGTTGGGAATTCAGCTGAATCATAAATTCCTTAATCCCTTGAAGTTCAAGAAGGAATTATGTAGAGAAAACAAGCTGTTCAAATTCCAGATGAATGTAAAACTGTGGCACAGGCATCTGGGGAGCAACTGGAAAGCTGAAGCACAGATGCCAGTACCGAGGGTTGAGAAACACCACAGGAATACAATTTTAAATGGTCAGAGGTGAACCTGCTCCAGCAGAAGCCTTGGCCTCTGTCATCCCCCTCACCACTTGTCCAGCCCCCAAGAGCTGCACTAGCACAGGGGAGGTCACACATGCAGAGGGGGCTGCTTATGCCAATGATGCTGGCAAAAAGTCAGTGAAGTAAGATAATGCTAACAAATCGTCCACCCACTGCAGCCTAAATAAACCAGAGGCTTCCAGAGGTGGATTTCATCCACCCAACTTGTCCCAGCACAGCATATTTGGAAAAGCCCTCCTGCAGCCGGTCATCCACCTCAATGGCCAAGAGGGAGGTCACTCTCTGGGCAAGAGCAAGCAGTGCTGATCTTAAAAGACATTTCCTAGAAAAATATCAGTAGAATTAAAGAGTTTTCAGCATGAGAATAATACCAAGACAATACACCAAGACTGTTTTAATCAAATTTGCTCTGCCTAAATCTATTTGCTTTCCCTCCAGGGCAGGAGTTTCACTTGCCTGAAAGCAGAGCAGCTGCTGATCGCAGAATCGTGGAATGGGTAATGTTGGAAGGCACCACTGAAGGTCATCCAGTTGTTGGGGTTTTAGGAGTTCTCCTTCTGTTTTCTTTTTCTCTTAAAGAATTTTCCCCATACATGTTGCCAGGGGGACAAATTACTGGGTGCTTAAAAAAAACAAAAGACCAGGCCACAGGGGGAGAGGTCCAGCTGTACTACTCTCTTTCACCTGGGCTTGTGGGCGGTGAGTTCTCAGCATTTTGGATGGACAGGGAGGCTGGAAGGAATTTGTCAGCACTGCAGACTTCTGCTTTTCCGGCTGCCTTCCTTCTGCCGGAGAAACCCCAGGATTCCCAAGCCCGCCTTTCCCTGCCCCGCTGGGAGCCGGGCTGTGGCCGCCCTGCCCCCGCCGTTGCTTTGAGCCTTCACTACTCTGTAGCCCCGCTCGCTCTGCCTGCCCAGACCTCCAGGGGTTCCCGCCACAGCTCCGGAGTTCGATACACCTCGTCTGCCACCCGGGATTTGTGCTCATCCCTGCCGTTCCAGCCTGCTGTTCCAGTCTGCTGTTCCCGAGGGTCCGGCCGGACACTGGGATCAGCTGCCCAGGGGTTTGTGAAGCCTTTGTCCCATCCCTTCCCGGGATCCCGGGGCACCGGTGCCGCGTGCTCCCCGAGCTCGCTCCGGAGCGCCCCCTGCAGCCGCGGGGGAACCATCGCACCTGCCCTGCTCACCGGGAGCCGCCAGCGCCCCTGCCGGCTGCGAGCGGAACTGCACCCGAGGGGAAAGGGCCCGACAGCCGAGAAGGCTGGCACTGGGTTTGTGATTGTTTGCTGTTACTGCCAGAGTTATTGTTGTTTGTTTGACTGGTTATACACATACAGATATATAATAGTAAAGAACTGTTATTTTTGTTCCTCATATCTTTGCCTAAAAGCCCCTTAATTTCAAAATCATAATAATTCGGAGGGAAGGCGGTTGCAATTCTTTTTTTTCCATTTCAAGGAGGACTCCTGCCTTCCTTGGCAGACACCTGTCTTTCAAACCAAGACACCAATCCAACCTGCTTGCTCAAGCAGGGTCCCCTGGACCATGTCACTCAGGATTGTGCCCAAGCTCCTTTTGAAAATCACTGCTTAGTCACCCTCACAGCAAAGAAGTTCTTATTCATGTTCAGGTGGGATGGTTGGGGCTGTTGACTTTAACAAGATTTTTAACGCTGTCTCAAGTACCATTCATGTAAATAAATGAGGGAGAGACGACTTCTGACCGTGGCTTGTCACAGGCCTGGGAAGCACCACACCTTTCTCTGGACATACAGACCTCGGGCTGGGGGTCCACTCTTGCAAAGGTTCTGGAAGGCAGACACAAAACTGGATAGAGATCCGTGATCTGAGCAAAACCACAGGGGGTATTGACTGCAAGTCCACAGGATCCTCATCTGAGCCAGATTCATTAATGATTTGAATGCTGAAATGCAGAGAATGCTTACGAGAGACTCAGGGACTGCAAGCATGGTGGCCAGAGACAGGGGACAGAATCTCATCTCAAAATTATTCAGGAAAATTAAAAAACCAATAGAATGCAGTTCAAACACAACAAGAACAGCATATGGCAATGCAACAGCAGTAAACAACTGTACAAACACTGAGAGGAAATTGCCCATTCAGTAATAACTCCACAAAAATTCAAACACTCCGGACTAATGACAGGTCACGAACAGGCTGTGCCAGCACATTGCTGTGAGAAAGGAAGCCTCTAGCTAGGAAATGCAAAAAGGAGTGACACTAGGACAACACGGAAAGAAACTCCCCTACTCCAGCTGTCATCGTCATAGCTTGGCTACTGTGCAGTGTCCGCTCTTGGCACTCCAGATTCCAAAAGGCAAGAGGGAGAATGACTGACAGACCAGAAATGTGACATCTGAGTAAGCACTGAAGGAACCAACACAGCTTAATTTAAAGAAGAAAGTAGGCCTAGACAGGATGTTGGCCCTCAAAGAGGTAAAAATTGCTTCTAGAAAGAAGTGCAATAGCAGGATGGGAAGCCACGACAAAGCAGGGAAGGCAAAGCAGTCTTCAGGGAAATTCAGCTTCACAATGGTTTGATACAAAGCCCTGGTCGTGTGATGGCAGTTCTTCCCTGATCAGTCTCAGGAAACCACTCATTCAACTCTTCCTCATATGTTGTGAATGCCTAAGGTTCACTGGCAGCTCCACATTCCTCCAGGGTACTATATTTTAGGTAGGCAGTAGGGAAGATGATGACAGAGCTCTGTTTCTTGAGCCTCAGTCTGCCTCACAGGAAATGGGCACTTGGCTCCTGCAGTCACTGCCACTTCTCCTCCCTCCCTGCAGCAAGTGTTGGGTACACAGAGACATTTCCCACTGTGCTCACAATAATCCCAGTCCATCTGGCTATCAGGCACTCTTGGGGAAAACATTTCAGGCATGACTATTTTTGATTATGATATCGTGGTCTGAGTTCCACCAGCCTGGCCTTGTTTGGTTTAAGAAGGAGCCAAGAAAGTGCTGCTGACAGTTATCAATGACCATGCAGGACATGAAACAGCAGGAGGCTCCTTGTTACATCCCCACTGGCCCAGGACAACCTTTATAAAGAAACCACCACAGGTTTGAGCTATGACACAGCGCACCCTGTTCCTCATGGCATTCTCCCCTTGCAGCACAAAGTCCTGCCACAGGACTCCCCAGAACACCTGTTGTCCTCTGGGCACAGGCCTGAGCCAGGGCCAGCCAGGACAGCTGCAGCAGCCCTGGGGTGAGCAAACCCCATTGAGGCAGTGGAGCTTGGCTGCAGGGCTTTCCTCAGGGCAGGCAAGGAGGCAAAGCAAGGATGGGCACAGCTTTTTTGCCAGGGCTGACATTCCAGGGAGGAAAGACGAGTGAGTTGGTGGCGATTTTATGGGAGACCTAAGTGTAAACAGGAGAAGGGAGCCCCTCGAGACTGAGGGACCAGGGAGCAACCCCAGGGCCCAGACGGGTGTTAGGACAGGGCTGAAGCCCGTATCGGTCTTACGGTGGTCCCAAGAGGAGGCAGATTTGTCTCTGCAAATGAGCCCAGCTCCACTGCCCTGAGTTTTAAAGCTGACAGTCGGTGGGACAGGGCTCAGGAACATCAGCTACCAGTTGCCAATGGGCGACAGTCGGCACTGGCGCTGGGCCCGTGTCTCGCAGGAGAAAGCCTCCCGTGCGAACCCTGAGGGGCATCCCCCGCACCGCGCCCCCACGCGTGGGCCCGGCTGTTCCCGCAGGTTTTACTCCCATCTAGTGGCGGATCCCGGCTCCACACGGGCGCTCGGCAGCCGGGAGAAGGCAGCCGGGGGTCCGCTGGGGCTGGGGCAGTCAGACCCTCGCTTTGGAGGGGACGAAGTGACACAGGCAGGGCAGGGCTGGGGGCTGCCCTGAGCGCGGCCCCTCTGCCAGGGGACCTGCTGGTGCCGGGCTGAGGGGTCATCCCTCAGCTGTGCTCAGGAGGGTTCTCCCCCCTCTTCCACAGATCTCTCAATAAAAAGCTCATGCTTAACATCTACCCCAGCTTCTCCCTGAGCCGCAACACCTCAGCATGGGTTATTCTTCCCCTTCCCAGACCCTCCTCTCCCTCCAAAGTTTGGATTGTGCTGGATGAGACCCCAGCATGGGCAAAATGGGCCACGGACCATGCGGCACCATCAGCAGGAGCTGCAGCAAGCGTCTGGGAATGAAGATTTGAATCTTTCTCAGCACTGGGCAGCCTGGAAGGGAATAAAATGACATCATTCCTCATAGCACAAGCTCATTTTGTCCGGCACAAAAGATCAGTGTGAAGAAGTTCAGAGGGTAGAATCCAGTGAAGAAAAAAATCTCACACTCATCTGTTAACCAAGATTGACTTTACAATTTTTCCAAACCCCTGCAAGGGTATATGATTTAACAAACAGCTCCAGACAGTCTGCTCTTGCTAGTACTTTGTCCCAGCCCTGAAACACAGGGGTTTTCCCGGCATCTGCTTTAAACTCAGTCCATTTTTTTTAGCTGGCAGACTGGCACCCCTTTTAGAACAGCCCATTGTGGCAATATGCTATGGCCCCATACAGGCTGTGTGAGCCAAGCTGGACAGGACAGGTAACCACAGCTCCTGGGAGGGCAGCTCAGGAAGGGCAGCTGGGACCAGGTTGAAAACCAGGATAGCAATAGGAGACAGGAGAGTTAGCGGGTGTGAAGCTGGCAGCTGGAGCTCCGAGAGATTTAACCAGAGCTCCTGAAAAGCAAATAGGAGAGGCAAACCCATGCACAACTATTTATTTTGGCTGCTAATTTGCTGTCTCAGAAGTGGAGCCACACGATAGGGTGGTGAGGAGGCACGCAGGGGTGAGGGCAGAAACCTGTGGCCTTAGGTTGGATTAAGCCAACTAAAACCTTATCCTAAAGTCCTTTAATGCAGCAGGAAGCCTGGCTGCTGTGGAGTGGGAAGAAATCAGGTCCTTGGGTCCTGGCTCTGCAGCACTGCCTCCTAACCTCTCCTCTACACACTCACAAGCTCCAGCTGTTTCTCTAAAGCACAGGACACATCCCAACTATCCTGCTCATCACTGTCTTTTCCAATCTTTCCATAAACCTGCTGGTTATTTTGCAGGCAGAGACATCTAAGTTCTCTGTGCACCCTACTTTACAGCAAAGATCCCAGCGTTTTGTTATCCTGCAAGTCTCACATTCTGGTAAGGGGCCACTCCCAGCCCACACAATTGATATTTCACGTAGGCATATTTCCCTGTAATGCCCCACAATAATAACGCAAATAATAAACATTAAAGAGCCACGGCCCTTTTTATGTTCCAGTGCCACTAGATGGCACCAGGAGTGTACCCTTCCCAGTCCGGGTGTCCACAGGGCCGCTGGGGGAACTGGGGGAATCCAGCCCAGCCCTTGCTGCAGAGCCAAAGACCTCAGCCCACGCCAGTGCTTCCTCCTCGTCTTTTCCTCGTGGACAGTGGGGTGCTGCGGTAAAGACAGGCATTTCAGCCTTAAAATCCAGCCTTTAGTGATGTGCTCGGGGGGAATAGCCTGTGGTGGCTTTTGCCATGCTGCCCATCACACTCACACCCCTTTCCCCACCCATGGACCAGGCATCACTCCCAGCTGGGTGCTGGAGAAGAAAGCCTCAAAGGTGGGTGCAAGTTATTCTGATTAATAGTGGGATTAACGTATGAGTTTCTTCCTGGGAGGGAAGGGAATAAAACACAATTTACTATATAACTTTTCAATCAGAAGGTTTGCCTTCTCTGAGTTCTCACAGTTTTAGAGATTGATTCTCCTCATGTACATTTGATATTCAACAGAGCTCAGCATGTACTAGAGTATTACCTGTGTTTTTCACTATCAAGCCCTCCATTCTCTGTCACATCCTTGGCAAAGCCACTAAGTAAACCAGGGAAGCACAGGTGGCGCCTCAGCAAATGTCAGGCCTTTCCTCAGATCTTGCAGTGTAATTAAGGAGCATCTGCTTTCCACTGTCCTCAGCATCAAGCACTGAAGGTGACCCTCGGAGACAAGAGCTCAAATGAGGGGACTGGCTGGCAAGCAGCACTTCAAAGAAGGCAGCCAGACCCTGGCCTTGAGCTGTGTGGGGGACTCAGGTGACAAATCATTGCTCATCACACAACCCTTCTGCCCAGTGCAGAGCTGGAGAGGTGATGGAGCACAGCTTCCAAAAGAGCCAGAGCAGCTTGTCACTCCTTCCTGCCCACATCCCAAGCCTGGCAGGTCTGGGTGATGGGTGAACACGGCAGTGGCACAACCCTTGTGCCGAGGGGATCCCAGTGAAGCCTTGGGTGCAAAGGGAGTGGGAGAGGGACTTTGTGCAGGGAACCTCTGAGGGATCCTGTCCTGCTTGCAGAGGTGGAGTCACTGGATGCAAGGCCAAATGGGAGATGCACAGCACAGCTCTGTGGTGGCGCTGGCAGGCTGGTGGCAATGGCAGGGCTGTCCCTGCCCACATCCCAAGGCCACAAGGTAATCCTGCAGAAGGATCCTGAGTGTGACCCTGCTTCCAGCCCTCTGCAGAGAGTGGTGCAAATCCCACACAAGTGCTTTAACCCCAGGTTAGGGTGAAGGCTAGAAAGAAGGAGGCTGGATCACTTGGGAAGTTCAGGTCACACAACAGAGTGGATTAAAATCCCTTATCCATTCCATCAAACAAGGAAAATCCCACATTCTCCTTCCCTGCAGCCTCTCCTCCCCTCCCTGATCACCTCAAACAGTCCTAGGGAGTGACCCAGCGTTATCCCTGCTACTGCCTCTTCTCCTGGGGAGCCACCAGGAGCCTCCCCACACACCATCTGCTCTCCGCAGGTCACTTGCAGGTGCCCAAGGACATCCCTCCCACACCATCTGCCTCCACACCAGGCCGCCTCTCCCCATCACCCCCCCTGCCCACTTCAGCCCACATCCCTGGGCCCTCTGTCTCTGGAAAACTTCACTTGTGCCAACAACACTAAACTTCATGGACAAACTCAAGTCTTTATTTGGTCTCTCCATGACTGGATGCTTCACACAGAGTGCAGAAACTTGCTGCTACAAAACCTCATTGATGCGCACACAGCAATGGCAAGCCTGGCATCCCTCGGGGCTCCCAGCTGCTGATTCCAAGCAGAACACACCCTTGTCTGGCTGCGGATGTCAAACGGCACAGACACACACAGACACTGCCCTGTGTGTGGCCAGAGCTGTCCGCATGCGGAAGGATTATTTTTAGCCCGACAGTGATCGAAATGTCAGAGAGGGTTCTATTTATTTTCTCTGGAAGGCTTGTTGCTTGAAATCCCTATTGGCAGAGACTGACGCTGACCCTGCTGTCACAATAGGGCCTGCCATCCAGGTCTCTCATCCCTTCCCACCCTTAAAGAAATGTGCAGTTTGGCAGGAGGGGAGGGTGACTGGCCCAGAGTGCCTGGCAGGGCTGGCAACCTTCAGAAGGCAGGTGCTCATCCAGCTCTGCATCCCAACCCATGCCCACCCAGCCAGGCTGCAGCTCCCCCAGATTCCCCAGCCTTCCCACATCCCAGGGAAGGTCTCACTGAAGCCACAATGGATAGCTATAAAATGTGAGGAACACCAGCGCTGGGTTTTGGAGCAGCTGTGCAGTCAGGAAGAGCAGGCAGGCCACAGGCTCCTCTCGCTGCCCTTCAGTGATGTGAAGGACGAAGTGTAACAGTGCCAAGGTCTCCTGGTGCCCTGAAAGTACACAGAGGACTCCCTGGAGGTGGAGCAACCTGTTTCTTCCTGCTCCTCTGACACTCACCCCACACTCAGCACTGTGCCAGGAGCAAAGCTAATGACAATTACAAACCTGCCCTGGCTCCTGTCCAGCTCACAGAACCCTGTCTGCATGCAGAGCTCTAGGATGGGACACCTGTTCCCTGGGGTGATGGCACAGCACTGCAGAATGTGGCAGCACCCAACTGGGTCTGCATTTCCCAGGGTACCAGGGCATGACACATCACGCACCGACATTTTACGCACAAATTTTCCCTTTTCTTGTTAGGGAAGCAGACTTGAAGGGGAATGGCTGCTCAGAAAAGCACTGGCACATCTGAGGTAGAGTTTGTTTGCTTGCTAATGGTGTCAGAGAGGAGCAGTCATGGCCTATATTCACACAATAGTGAAGGAGAGCCTTGAACTACACCCAGCTTAGGGACTGTGACCAGTCCATAGATAACCAGGAAGAAAAGTCAGTGTTTTCCCTTTGGAACTGCCTATTTACATCTGAAAACTAGCAGAGACCTTGCCCGGAGGCTGGGACAAACAGCTCCTTTTACTGCCTGCTTCCCATGAGGCTTTCCCCTCCCTCTCCAAGAGGAAATTTCCAGTAACTGAGGTATAAAAATTAATGCAAGACTATGCTCCAGAGCCAGCTGTAAAACTCATACAGGAGGAGTTTCCCATCCCACACCTCACCATGGCAGGCTGCCCACAAAGCAGGTCACAGCCTTCATGAGAGAGAGAAGAGGCAGCTCTGTCTGCACCCTCCTGGTGCAGATCAGGCTTTGGGGGGTAGACCAAGGTGCCCAGACCTGCAGGAATTTCCAGCACAATGCGCCAGGCAAGATTCCCTAACAGAGGTCTTGGATCCCTCAGGAGGTTGCAATGCTGGGACACCATGTGGTGCAGCAGTCCATGGTTTCATTAGAGATTTCATGGAACGAGGGATGGAAACAGAGAGGAATTTGGTGAGGGGAAACCTTCTTCCTCCTCCACACTTGCCACCATGCCACAACCTGGGAATAACCACTAGGACTCAGCTGAGTGGCAATCTTTAAGAAATTTTGAAGAAATGTCTTTCTGCCATATCCCATTCATCCTTCTCCTGGAATTTACATATAAGAATAGGATTTGTGCCACATGGTTTTCCTGCAAATGTGCAGGAATTGTCTTCCATGGCTGACGGGCTTCTCCATGCATCCAGCTGTGTGTGAAGCTTTCAAGGAGCTGTGATTGCGTATTCTGGCACAGCGGACCAAGGCCTCATGTTTCTCCCAGCAGGCCTGAGGGAAGGCAAGAAAAAAGCTGGGTAATTAAATAGCACTCATCAGAACATGTGCAAGAGTCAAACAGCAGAAACATCCCTCCTGTGCACACTCTTGTATGAAGCTGTATCGACACTTACCTGCTGAAATCCTCCACTTCCTGGGCTAAGCAATCCATGGGCCCACAGCCTGGAGCAGCACCCCTGCTGCTGCCTGCCCTCCCTAGCCAATTCTCACTCCTCTTCTGGAAGGACGTTTCGTGCTAACATGAAACAACCAAAAACAGTGCTTTTCCAAAGTCCTGCCACCTCCATAAGCAGGAGGAACAAATGTATTCCTGGCTAGGAAAAAGTAGCTGATTTCCAGAGTGCCTACAGGCCACACCCCAGTGCATGGCAGCAAAATCACAGGGCTGGGATGGAAGGAGGAAGGTGGCACATCCCAGAACTAATTTCACCTTCACTGGTACCTCTGAGCTCAGATAAGGCCACCAAACTGTGCTAGACATGTGTGTCCAACACACTGCAGACTCAGCCAGGTCTGCTGGGATTTGGGAGCCTGTTTACCCCGGGGATTTCAGCAATTAGGAGATTAAGTGACTTACAATGCTTTAAAATCATGTTCCTCGATATCTTTACTAAAGCAAAAGTGAAGCTATGGGTAATTTCTTTAAAGGAGGGTATAAACGTGGGTGGCTGACAGCCAGTTCATTATATCAGAATCAGTTTTCATTAGCAGAGGAAGCTTGTGTGCTTATTAATTGTTTCTCTAATTGCTTTCTCTCCCTGCTACCAGGGCAGCCTGCTGCCTGTCTGTGCCTGGAGGGCAGAGTCCTGCATAACTCATCCCTGATCTGCTAACATGGGTAACTATAAATAAATGGTGACATCTGAGAGTGGAGGAGGAAAGGGACTGTGCTTCTCAACCTGAGATAGTCTAGTCAGCTTATGCAACAGAAGGTGACTGGTGACAATCTGTAGTTATTAACTGAGCAGGACTATTTCTGATCGCTGAGGGCTCTGACCTGGCTGACATAAAACAAAATTCCCCATCTCTGAGCTGGAGCTAGATAAACTTGGACTAACAAGAAGTTGCTAATTATTTAAAGTGAAGAAAATAGCTGTATGTTCTCCACTAAGTATTTTAAAACCATGAGGAGCTGCTTAACTTCAATATCTGCTGCAACTTACCCGCCCCAAAAATAAAAATGCCCATTTGTGACTACAAAGTAGTCCCTTGGGAGACTGAAAGGCAATTGCAAGTGCTCCAAATGAGCCTTGGCAATTCTTGCCATTGGATTTAACACCTTACAGTCACAGTCATCTCTCTGATTTTAACCCTCCTCCCTTCTGCCACCAGCTGCTGCTGCCAGCATGCAGTAGGCACGCTTGCCTCTGGCTCTCACAGCATGGCACAGTCACCTAAATGGGGCCAAACCTGGTTTAATTAATGCGGCTGCCATGGAGTGGGCAGTAGTGGGGCTCACATATCCCTCCCCTCGGCACCAGGGAAGCAGGAGGATCACTTAGAGGTTCCCTTGGCTTGCCCTGCTAGGAGGAAACAGTACTTGCCTGGGAGACCCTGCCCATGCAGAGGGTAAGAGCTGGGAGGGACAGGATGCTGCAGAGAGACCTTGCTGCAGGGACACACAGACAGGAGTGAAAGATGGGGAGAAAGAGCGCTGTATTCTCCTTTGTCCCTGCTGTAACCTGAATCACTCATCTGAGCATTCAGCACCCTGCACTGCCTAGAACATGATCCTCCAGGATGTGGAAGTCTGAAGGCAGAGAGGGGGAAGTAGAGCCAGGTAATAGACCAATGGGGACCTTGGGGAGGTGAAGCTACAGCTCCACCTCCTGCAAGTAGGGACGCCTACCTGCGCAGGTACCCGTGTTACACACAAGCACACTCACACACACCCACCATTGCTAGCAGCAGAGGCAGCCACAGAGTCCATATTTTCTAGGTTTTGTTTCTATATCTGCAAAAAGCAAGTTTGCTTCTGTTTCCGATTCCCTGTAATTATCGTGAAATGCCTTCAAGAGAGCAGCTCTGTCTTTTCGGCTGATTGAGTCTTTGATGTCCAGCACTGCACTCAGGTGTTCCTTCCTTCCAAAACAATAAGAGGGCAGGTCAGTGAATGAGTCAAGAAAATAAAAAAAAGCTTGTTTCCTATCACTCAGTTTTGCTGGACCAGACCAAAGATTGGAAGCTGCTTTTTGACACCCTCTGGCTACCTAAGGGGGAGACCATATCCCAAGAGCTGTGTGGGATAGGGCTGAGCTCATGGGTCCCAAGCCCAGGGCACACAGCATCCCTGTGAAGTATTGAAAATGTTCAGCTCAGGTCATTCCTAGAAAAAGGCCTGTATCTATCATAAAAGGTTTCAGATAACTCAATGTATGACCATTGGGAAGCATTTCTGGTATCTTTTCTCCCCTCAAATGGAGCTAATTCTTGTTCATCTGGAAGGAGGATTTTGTTCTGCAGAGCACTGTTCTGTTGAGCAGGGTAACACCATATTGGGTATAAGTCAAATGTAACCAAGCCAAACAGCTTGAAACAGAGAAATCTGTTGTAATCAAGAGCAGTGCATCCACTCACACCAGGAGGACCTCCTCTGAGATCTGGGTCTTCTGAGAATTTTCTATGCCCACTTCCTATACTATATATATACATATATATATATCATTGCTATGCTGTATCAGATAAGCAGCTTTTTAGCTCAATAGCATCTTCAAAAGTAGTAAACTAAAAAAGAAGTAAGAAACCAGATGAAGCATAACATAATCTCTTTGTCTTTCTTTTTGTTTTTTTCTTTGCCTACAGCAGTCCTTCATACAGAAGTCTAGAGACTTCCCTTGCTGCAGGTTATACCATGACTGTCATGTTGAATAGGCACTGAAATAATTATCTACCATAAATTGTCTCCCCCACATTTGAAGGTATTTACACTTTTGGCCTTCACAGCATCCAGTGATGGAGAGCTCTAAACTGCAATCCTGTCAAGTTGGAAAAACACAGGCACTAGCACAGCACATCAGAACAAAAGACAGATGCAATAAACCACAGGCTTTGGAACTAATACAGTTAGCTCAGATCTCTCCTTCCTAGTAAAAGCTGTGTTTCAATTCTATTAAGTTTCCTGCAAGAAATATAAGTGTATATTCTTGCTGAATACACCTAGAAATTTGTGAAATTAGTTATATAAGGTTCGGTGAAGTGTTGAAGCCAAAAGCCAAGGGTTTGGAAGTTATGAAATGCCTGAGTTAAGGATGTTCTTGAAACCTACATTTGACACACATGTGCCTGTAAATTCTGCATTCAGGTAGTACTTCTCCACAGCATTTCTGCTTTGTTGACAGCAACTTCATCCATCCTTCACCTTCACAGATGGTTCCACCACCAGTTCATGTCGGACAAAGTTATAAACCAGGCACCAGTGAGTACATTCAAATGGCCCCTGTGCCTGGCCCAACACACTGCAGAAGTATCACAGGATTAATATTGTTGTAGGTCTTCTGGTGTCAAGTAATCATGTAAGAAAGCACAGAAGTCAAACCAATAAAAGGCATTACCCGAGGTCAGGAAATTCTTTTAGAATGGGCAGAAGTGCTATTTTCATCCCCTCAGGATCAGAAGTTTGAAGAAGTTCTAAAATTGCTTTTATGGGATCCTTGAGAGAACCAGCTGCAGGACCCTGGGGAGAGAAGCAATGATGTGTTCAGGGCAAGAGAAACAGCACACCGTGCTAAGACCTGGACTTGTGTCAGACTGGGAATCTCTCTGTGTGGCTTAGAAGCTTTGCAGGAGTGTTTGTGCACGTATAGAAATGTGGTTTTCCCCAGGGTAGCAGAAAAGAACCTGGAGAGCAGTCACAGACTGCTTCCAGGGTGTCTGGGCAACTATCTTCAGCAGTGCAGAATCCCCTCCTGCATTTGTTTTGGCAAAGTTGGCAAATGTACCTCATTTTTACCTAAATTGCCTGTCCTTTCAGGGCCATTTCACCCTGTGAGACATGGTTTGCTTCTAGAGGTAAGCACAGCCCCGTGCTTGACCTATGTGAAAACAAGCTTTGTTGGCCAAACATACTGGCATTTCTGCTACCCCAAAACAAGCCCAGGGACAGAAAAGCAACCTCGGGGACAGGATGAGGGGTCACAGATCCTCTAAGAGAAAAAAAGTGGGAAACAGGGCTGGACAGTGTAAAGAACATGACACGGTTGGTAGATGCTGCATACGATCAACTCCCTCTAATCTGCACACAGAAGAAAAAAGTCTCATCAAAAAACACACAGCATTTTTAGCAGAGCTGGAGAAGCAGAATGCAGATGAACCACTAAGAGAGAACTTCAGGTCTTGCTCACATTTTTCATCAGTGCAGTAATGCAATTAATTTGCTTCCCTGAATTATTGATGCCACCACATCAACAGAGACTCTGTGACAAAGCAAACCTGGAGAACGGGCTGCTAAAATGGGGCAGGAGAAGCCCAGGTTCCCCTGATCTCCAGAGGGCATTAGAAACAGCAGTCACATTCTCCATGTGACACCTCTGCATTGAACATAAATTAAAAATAATAGTAATACTTGAAGACAGCCTTCCCCCTCTCCCCCTGCACTGCAGGCACACAGCATGTCTAGCTCTGCTCAGTGCATAAGCTGTACTCAGCTCCTGAGGCACTGGTACTGTACAGCTTCATACTTGGCAAGCTCACTATTACAAAATGCTAATTAATTTGAAGGCGTCAGATTTAGTTAAGCACTACACAGACAGGCAAGGTCAGAGGCAAACAGCCTGCAGTCTAATAGGAAAAAAAGAGAGGTGTCTTGTCAGCAGTGTTTAAGTGCCTTTGACACGTAATGCTCTTAGGAGAAAAGCAAGGTATTTCCTAATGTGTTTTGGGAATGGAGGGGAAGGAAGAGCCTGAAGAGAGGGCAGGGAGCAGGTGCAGCCTATGCAGAAACTGCACAATAAATTCAGTCTGCAGCAGAGTACATATTTCGCATGCATAACCGTGTGCCTCATGACTGAGGATCAGGCTGTTCCATGCAAATCACTTGTGCATTTCACCTCCAAGGTTTTCGGTGCTCTCATATCAAGTAAGAAAGTGCACACACTGGGGACACTGGTGAAACAGTGCTAACCAGATGCAGCCCTTTTCCACCCAAGCTGAATGTAGGGTTTTAATAGATAAGTAGATTTCCTGTATCTCCTTTGCACTATTCCATGCACATTACATCTAAAGCTGATGCTGAGCACAGCATTGCTAGTAAACTTCAGAGTTAAGATTAGAGAATCTTCCTGCTATTGCCCATGGCTCAGTTGCTCAAAGCATTGATTCATCTGTGATTGATCACTCCAGGAGAGGTAGGTCTTCAGCTAAAAGCACTGTCAGCTTCCAGCTTTCCACCATGAAACTAATGCATTCATTATAATGGGTCTGAGAGGATTTTAGAGAAGCCTACAGGCGATCATTTTTATTTCATTTTATTTGTTGGACAAGGTAAGAATTGCTGACAAATGGCTTGCAAGGGACTCATCTGTGAGAAAATAGATTTTCAGTCCCTAGCACTTAAATTGGCAAGTTGTGAGAATGACTCAGCATTTGTGAAATTATTAAAACCAGGATAGCCACGGGGGTTTATATGCCCTGTCCCAGATGAGTCCTGTTACCAGACTGACTTTGCAATTGCTGCTGTGCTGCTCAGCCCAGCCCCTTATGAAACACCATGCTTGGACATTCCCAGCCTGCATCTGCTAATGAGCCATGCCAGGGACACTGCACAGCAGTGATTCTCCAACTGGACCAGCCGCAAGAGGGGACACTGCTGCCACTGCAGTCCTTGCCCTTGGGTAATCAAAGGACCCATGTGACAGCCTGGTGGCACCCACAGATGCTGTGTGCAGCACTGCAAATGACACCAGATTATGAATTGAGCAAAGAGGCTTTTTTAAGCTTCTGAAGTTGTTTCTGCAAATCAGAACCAGTACTTCTGCACAAGTTTTCTTCAGAGGTGTGGCTCTGCTTTTACACCCAATCTTCTGCAATGCGCCTTTACCTCCTAATGGTGTGAGGTGTTTACCCCTGCAGGAAGACTCGTTCCTCTCCACTACCGTCAGCAACCACAACAGCATCAGCATGTTTTTGCCATGAGGAAACGCCACAGCACAGGGAAATGTCTCAGGCAGCCATTATCCCAGCTCTGAGGGGCTGGAAAGGGCCTGTGGGGAGGGAGGGGCTGGATGGAGCAATAGTAATGCACACCCCATGTCCAGGGAGGAGCAGCCATACAGGACAATCCACAGAGCAGGTGAAGATGTGGAGCAGCCTCTTTGGTTCATCACTGCAGAGGCTCAAGGGAAAGCACTGACACCCGATGCCATGTACCAGAGGCCTGATGGGGGGAGCTGGCAGCTTTGGAGCTGTCTCACCAGCTCAGAGGAGCAGGCCTCATTCTTGTGTCAGTGGCAGCAGTGCGAAACTTGCCTCCTCCAGTCACACATTTCAAAACCATGGACTAACAGCTTCTGACAGATCAGAAGGGCTGTCAGCACATCTGACTGTCATTTCTGTGAAGCTTGATACTCCTGTGGTAAAAACTCTTAAGCTTTTTTGTTGCTTTCAGAGTCTTTTCCTCTGCTGGTATTGCTCTTGATGAAAGAGAGCAAAACTGTAACCATATCAAAGACTTACTAAGCACTCTTTAAAGATGGTTTGCATCATCCTATGATCTTCTTCTATCTTGTTGACAATCCTCCTCCTCTGCATAGAAGATGGTTTCCTGGGAGTGGTCAGGAGGGCCTGCATGTATTCTGTAATAATGATGGCATTGACAGCCTTGACGAGGGCCTGTTCCGGAGCAAAGACACCCAGATTAACTTCCCTGCACTGAGCAAGGTCCAGACCACACCTATACCAGGGCAGACAGCAGATATTCTGCCCATGCAGATGGCTGTCCCACTTCTTTGCTTAAGTATTAATTTTAAATTCTTGATCTAATACTTGGACAACCCCCAAGCTGTATGTGGATGACATAAACCTTGATGGTAAGTGCAGAGACATCCAGTCAAAAGCAATGGGACCAGTTAGCTGAGCCAGAGGTCACTCACACTCCAGAGCTGCAGTGACACTTGGCTTGGCTAAGAAATACAATCACCTGGGGAGAGCTTGGGCTATAAAGCTAGAGGCAGCCTCCCTGGAGCATCCACACTAGACACAGGGCCCTTGGGCACACATTTGTGGCTGGGCACAGAGAAGTCACCTGGGCAACTCCCTCTGAGCTCCCACTACCTGCTGAGGAACCCCAGTGCAGAGGCCATGCAGTGCCCAACAGGGACAGTGAGTGTTTCTGAAGGGAGGTGGGCTGCTGCACAGAAACCACATTTCATTAGCAATTGAAATCAGAGCAGTTTTAGGCTGCAGTCCAAAGGTACAGGAAATCCCCAGCTCTGTCCAAAACAGACAAAGCAAGAGACAGAGAGCTCTGGCACAGCATTTCACCACTGAGCTGCTGCTTGCCCCAGAAGTAATGTGACATAATGTCCAGTGACAGGCTTTGAACAACAGCAGACTAGATCCTATTTTTTTCTCTTCCATTACCTTTTTCCATATTGCAAAATGTTAATTAAAATCATCACTGACAAAGAGACTGCAGACCTGGGAGTCCCCTGCTTAGGAGGACATGTGGCACACATAGCAGCAGCAAATCCAGCCTGCACACAAGAGAGGGTACACCAGGTACCAACCTCATTGCTGAAGAGATAGACTCAAGGGTGTTGTGAGATCCTAGACAAGTTGTTTAGGCTACTGTAAAGGTGAAAAAACTTGGGTACTTTGTGAGGTTCTCTTTGCCAATGCTCTGTATGAGAGACTATGCCCTTTAAGAATCTGGACTTTTCACCCCTCTGTGTCCATTCCACATCAAAGGGATAAATAATCCTTACAAATAAGGTTGAAGCACATTAGAAGCTGAGAAGATTTCCAGTATAATGGTATTGGGGCAATGGTAGGATCAGAGGGAGCCTAATGCTCCCCTCTGTATTTGGGAGGTACATTCAGTTTCCCCGTTTCTTCACTTGTTGATTTCTCTGCTGAAATTACAGAAAGGTCCCAGCTGTCACTGTACATCTCTGGTGGACAGGACTGAGACCACTAGATATTTAAAAGCCCACTTGACAACAGGCAAAACTGTAGTTTGGATTAATGTTCTAATATTGTGCCATCCAAAAATTCAATTATTAGTTTTAGTGATTTCACAGAATAATAGAATGGTTTGGGTTGGAATGGACCTTAAAGATCATCTAGTTCCAACCCCCCTGCCATGGGCAAGGACACCTTCCACCAGAACCGGTTGCTCAGTACCCCATCCAACCTGGCCTTGAACATTTCCAGAGGTGGGGCATCCACAGCTTCTCTGGGCAGCTTCTTCCAGCATCTCACCACTCCCACAGCAAAGAACTTCCTCCTGAAACCTAAACCTACTCTCAGTTCGAATCCATTCCCCCTTGTCCTGTCACTACATGCCCTTGGAAAAAATCCCTCTCCATCTTTCTTGTAGGATGATTTCCTGAGTAACATCTTGTTCTCACTTTCTTACTTATTTCTTACCTCATACATATCTGTTTTTTTCTTCCCAAAGGTCAAAAAGCTTTGCTTTAAGGATTCAAGGATGTGGTCAAAACCAGTGTCACACTTTTTGAAGTGGTCCTTCAGTGTTCCCTGAGGAAAAGAATCAGAGTCAAAGGGTGCACCTGGAGAGACACTGCACAAACAACAGACACAGATCATTGTGCCTTTGCTCTTTCTGCTCTTGGAAACAGACTCCTCCACAAACTGCAGCATCCTGTGCCTTTATTTCAAAGAAAAGCAAAACATGAAAGAAAGAAACAATTCCAGCTCGGGAAGGATGTACTAACTTCTTAAGCCCAAACCTGGAAGACTGAAAGCTGAGCCCTAGGTCTCCTGTTCCCCCCCAGGGTTGCCCATGCTCCCTGTCAGAACCACCCCCAGTTCCCATGTAGATGTGTGGGCCCATGGGACAGGCTGGCACTGAGCTCTGGAGACCAAAACTGCACAGTGTAGCCAGAGTTTCTCTTGTCATTTCTTTTTGCTGCCTTCAGCATGCCCGAGGGATCCTGTGCAATGAGCCTGAAGATGCTCAGGGGAGCCTCCCAGGGAATTGCACAGGATCACACACTTCTAGTAGCCTGGAATTCTGTGTTTTCCAGACAGAAGGGCGAAGGGTGTCTGGGCTAATAGGCTGATACTAGAAAGTGTGAAGGGAGGGGACCTTATCTCAAGGAAGGGACACATTTCTGGTCAGCTTTCTTTACATCCTGACTACCTAGCACAGCCCTGGGCTCTGTGAGTTATCACTGTCATGGGAAGATGCCCAGCTGATGGGAATGAATAGGTACCAGGTGAAATTCAACTTTTGGGATCTGGGTACCCATCTGTAGCACAACAACAAACACACAGTGAAACTGGGATCCCAAAACTGGGAAAGGTGAAGGTGTCCATACAGATTCTGACAAGGCAGAGGAGAGTACTGGTCTTGAAGGCCAAACTATGGCTTCACCCTTTCCAAATCATATCATGAGAGGGAAGTGCATGCCACTCATATGGTCTGAAAACAGTCAGAATTAAAATGTGTCTCCCATACCTTGACTTTAGAAGTGATGGTCTGCAGAAAATGCTCCATAATATCATCTTCCATCCTGTCTAGAAATGCATTTACCTTAACATTCTGGCCAGTGCTGACACTGCAAATGTATGTTAGCTTATGCCAGACAGTTCTGTTAAAAAAAATAAATATGGAAAGTATTGATCAGATCAAATCATGCTATTCTCTCAGATCAAAACTCTTTCTACTGTAACCAACACAGCTGCCTGGGTAATTGAACGGATACATGCTCAGGTCCAAAGCCAGCTCAGTGACCTGCATTTGTGCACTCGTTAAGACACTGCCACAAGGACATGAAAGCTCAGTGCACACAAATGCCACTTGTACCCATCACTAATGAGATCAGATCAGTAAAAAATTTTAGTATTTTTAAAAACAAGTAAGCATGAAGCATCCTCAACAAGTAAGAGTCTGGGTAAGCATCTGTGTGCCTTCGACAATCTACAAATACAAGGCAAACAAATATCTTCCATCAGAACAGTCTTCCAGTCAGGAAATCCTGGTTAAAATTATCACCAGCTTGAAACCAGACATTTTAAATTCTGGAAAGGCTCAGTGTACAACTTCATTCTCAGTAACACTGTAAAGGATTACATAAAAGAGACTCATAAGTATTCAGTCTAGGATCCAGCATCAGCAACAGGCAAATACAACAAACAAAGCAGCTACCTAGGCTCAACACAATGCTCTGATGTCAAGTAATCACTGCTCGTATGTTGGATTTTGGCATTTTGCTGACTCCAGAGATCCCCAGATAACTTTACACAGGAAGAAGAGAAGCAACTTTGTTTTCTCCGTTGCTGCAAGTGCTTCTGAAATTAGCTCGTAGGTTCAAACATCCTCCTCCACCCTTCTGTGCTTTATTGCTTCCCTCCTTCCTAGCAACCCCAGGGAGAGCCTGGTATATTCCATGGGGTTTCATTCAGCAAAGCACTTAAGATTGCACCTGCCAAGTGCATTAGCACACACATCTCAACACAACCTTTATGAGGCTTTCCTGCTGAAGGACGATCAAGCCAGGGAAAGGAACGACATCACAACCCACGGCAGGGTTAGTCAGGATAGTGTCCCCACATGTGACACAGCGCTGCTGCCTGCCTCCTGTTCAGTGCAAGAATGGGGAGATGGCTACAGCCCCTGCACCTGCAGGGCCTGGGAGCAGGCAAAAAGTGGCAGTACAGCCCTGCCAATGCAGCAGTCAAGGCCCTGGCCAGTCACCCACAGTCAGCCCCCATCTGAGCCTCCCTCTTGCTGGGGCAGCCAGGACAGCTCTGAAGGGGTCTTGCTGACAGCAGCTGGCTTCCTCCATGCTTAAAGGCTGGTGTGCACAGGGTTGGATGACCAGATCCAGCTGGAGGCAAGGTTGGCCTCATACTACAGTCAGAAGGAGATCAGACCAGCAGAAAACTCATTTTGATCCCCATGTCACGAGGCTCTGTTTTCTAACCTGAGAAGGCAGCAATTCTCCAGGACTCGTAAGCTGGTGCAGATCTGCGGGCAGCCATCAAGCTGGAGAAAGCTTCTTACTTCATCTTCATAGCTAAATTAAAACAGGAAAGAGTACCTTTAATCTGGCACGCTCCATAACATGTCTGACAGCAATAGCAAACTCAAGAAATATTCTGTGATTGTCTTTTTAGCACACATTTTCAATCCCCAAGGTGGGATCTACAGCATGACAAAGACAGTCTCTGCCCTGCCCAGCTGGTGAGGAAGAGAAACACAGGAATGGCAGGGAGAGCCCTTGAGCTGCCTGGGTACCCCTGCCAGGGACTAAGAGGCAGGAGGTTGATTTGCAACACTTCCTTCTGGGAAGCAACTCAGGCTCTGCCGATAAAGCAGCAGAACAAAGTCTCAGTGTGTATGAATAACCCGCAAGGTCTGTCGACTGCTTTGTCAGTCTCAGTCTCACAAACAGCTCCTGAACAACTCCATTTTATAGGATTTCCTTCTTCTCATCATGTGGAGGGTCAAGGATCTTAAATCAACTCTCCGTCTGAAATACCACCTGTAACCAACAGTCCTGGCATTTTCTGCTGCGGGGGATACACAGGGAAAGAAATACCCAAGAACAAAAAGCAGATGAAGGGAGTCAGAGGAAGTGGTGAGAGGCAAGATGAGAAGACATTCATTCTCCTATGAGAACCAGGACAGAGCAGAGCTCCCCACCCTCCCACGGAGCCAGCAGAAAACACTGTGCCTGGGAAGCACAGCCAGGGTAGGAAGGTCTAGACCTGGGTACTGGACACATGGTTGCCCCTCTTCCCAGGTGTGTTTAAGGTCTGAGCCTCTCCAGAACATCCCCCAAGGCCTCATCCTGTCCCAGCTAGTCCAGACGCACTCTGTTCCTTCAGCTTTAGTCCAACAGCAAATACTGAGGACACAAACAGCAGTGAAGTGCTGTCTCTCCGGTAACAGCTTGATGGGAAACAGCCATCAAGATCCAGGTGAACATAGCATCACCAGCTGCTTCATCAGGGTTTCTTTCTTTTGAGCATTAAGAATGTCACCAAGGAAGAAAACAGCATCCTTCCTACCTCTCCAGGAATCTCAGGCACTCCTCCAGGCACTCAGCTTCCACCTTCTCGCTCAGGCTCTCACTGACTTGCCTGGCAGTCTCTGTCTTCTCTGTTAGTATCTGTGGATTTCAACATGTGAGAAGAGAACTGGCCAGGGCCATTTGTTCCCTATGCAGTGAACAGGAATACATCCTACTGCTTACCCTGCAGCAAATCCCTCTGCCCTCTAGGCAACAACTTCAGTTGAGAGCCCTTGTGGAAATAGATGTATTTTTCATTAACCTGATTGTAATGCCTGACCCCACACCTTTGCTACCACTGTTTTTGTTGTGGTCAGCAGGCCTGTGCTTGGGGAAAATCTTGTCCCTGCAGATGTTCTCTGCTGGCCACATCCAGCCCGGCAGCTCAGCTCATCCGCAGACCTGCCATCTGTGGGAGCAGCTGTGCTTCCATCTGACTCACCCTCACAGACAAATTTGGGTACAGCCACTAAAAAGAAGGTCAGACAGATCTAACTGTGTGCCCTGCACCTCTACCAGGGTCTCTACATGGGGTGCCTGGAGAGGGCAGGTGTCACCTTCCCAGCCACCACCACTCACACCTGACACAGAGCTGTGTGTTAAACCCTACTGCACATGTCCTGCCCCACTGACCCCAGCTGGGTGGCCCAGGTGTCTGCAGGAGGTGGGCTATGCCAGACAGCTCAAAATTCACCCCATATTGGGCTGGCTTGAGCAGGTGGCAACCTAATGGTGCCCATTAGTTGCTCTGTGGAAACAAAAGCTTGCAAGGGGAGGAGAGCCAGATGGATAAAAGGAGACAGATGGACCCATATGCTGTGCTCTCCCAGTGTTCGTCAGCCAGGGACAAAGGGTGCCTCACACCATGAAGGGTTTTTTCCACTGCTTACAACAGATGTAAAATCTCACCCAAAAGGACAGGATAAAATACACCACCCCAAAGTGTCGGAAAACCACGGCTGATGAGTTTCCATGACACCTTGTTCATTTTCTATCTGAAGCTTAAGTGTCAGCCTGAGAAAATTGAGGAGGTGGTAATTTCATAAGGCTTTCCTATTTATCCAGGCTTTTCCATCACCCACCCTAGAGCATTCAAACCTGTCAGTTGCATACACAACACAGTGAAACAGCTCATGCTGAAGCATGGCCAGATGTTACAGATATGAGGACTAGGGGATTCAAACCAGGCTTTGTCCTAGTTCCTGTTAGAAAATTTTTCACTGTGAGTCAGGAGCAGGAAAAGAAACAGCTTGGTAGCTAAAAGTTCCCCTAGCACAGGTACATCATTCCTCCATTGCTCCAGCAGGTGCAGGGCAAGGCAAGGAGGAAACAGTCCCTGTTGTGAGCTCTGCATTTGGTGCCTGGGTTTGGGATTGGCCAGAAAAGCCAGTGCTTGCCAGCTAAAGCTGTATCCTCACAAGGAAAACCAGCTGCTGTTGATCTGCAATGCTTCCAAAGCCTGAGGTTGCTGCCATCCCAAAGGACCATGGAACTACTTCCCTCTCTCATGACCTGAAACGGGACTGCCGCTGGGGTGGTGGAAGTGGAGAAGAAAGATACAGTCATGGCAGCCCACAACCTGCCCCTGATCTCTAGCACCACTTGAGCCCACATGTAAACTCCAAGATTTATTTTAATCCTTCTGCCGGTCTTGATCCAAACACCCACTGCCCACACAGGTATGTGCTGCTCATCAATCAGCAGGGTGTGCTCCTGCAATGCCCTTGGAGCACTTGCCTTTGCTGTGCTCTGCAGAATCCCCTTGCTCTGCCTGATCCACCAGGGCAGCAGTCTCAGCAGGGACAAGCAGGGAGCAGCCTGCCTGCATTTTGCACTGCCAGACATGGGGCCCTGCCACAGCTCGGCAGCTCTTCCCCTTTTATAAAAGCACTTTGCAGAATTCACACAGGGCAGACTGGGTAAGATACACCACAACTTGCCAAAAGGTTACATGAAGATCCAGGTGCCTGTATGAAAATGCAGCTTCAGCTTGAATCAGCTCAGGCTTATCCTTAGTTTAGTAAGGCTTTTTTTTTCCTTATGTATGCCCAGGACAAAAACATGTTTGGGAGCAAACAGACACAGTTTAAGTATGGCAGCCAGCTTGCAGGATTTTAATACATTGAGCTTAGCCTGAGACATGCAAAACTGAGTCTTGCCAAATACCCACATACTTGTGTGCAAAAACATGACTGCCCTGAAGTATGGGAGCTTTTCAGTTCCCCCCCGTTTACCTCAATGACTGCAGCATCCGCACAAGGGGGTTTCCCAATATCAAAGGCTTCTTTCAGGGCTTTCCCTACTTCCTTCTAAATGACAAAAGAAAATGAAAAACTACAGTTTAGATACAATGGCATTCATAATGAGTTAGCTTTCCCAGCCTCTCATTATGCATTTGGACTAGATGAAGTTCTGCTTCTATTTTTTTGGCTGTCTCATTTAACCCAAAGCCTGGCTATTTTCCAGCTGACCTAATAACATTGTTCTGTTTTGTTCTACATTGTTTGTTTGAGTTTAAATGATTTGCAGCTTTCTTTCATCCCAGTGTCAGCTTGGGTTATCTACAGCCTTCCCTAGTTAGCTTAGCTCAAATGAAGGCGCCCACACAGCAAAACAATGCTTAGACACATCTCCATGCTGCCAGCTACTGTAGCTGAGATTTTCCACCCTTCCTCTCTCCAACCAGCACCCGCAGAAACCAGCAAGCATAAATTAAAACCATTCCCTTGCTTGAGCCAGGGACTTGTGAATGCCAAGAGGAGAGGGGTTAGCGTTTAGAGCTACTGTCATGGTGAGATGGGCCCCATGAGGCTGCACAACGGGAAATTTCCCAAGATTTGGCTGGCTTATGCTAGTCTGAATGACTGTAAAAACAAAACTAACACTGCAGAGAAAGGGCTTGTTGCTTAAAACATGATCTGACCTTTATAGAAGCTTTAAAATGAAAAGACTGGCTCACTTATTTATTTCATTTCTGAATCTTCCTCCAAAGAATGTAAAGTCTGATCTCCCATTTTTGTCTTTGTTCTTTTCTGGCTGATGAATTAGGAAATTTTTGGTTGTCAGCTGAAGAATTTAATTGAAAGTATATTCAAAACAACTGCTCTCCCATATTCACTGAAAAGTGTTAATCAAAGACAAGTAAGCAGTTGCAAACAACCAAGAAAAATTCCTTTCCTCACAAGTGCCATCACCTGACTGTGAGCAAATGTGTGAACACAATGTGCTGAGATAGCACATCCCATCTGAGCTGCACAAACACTTCGAGTCTACCCCCCCCAATGGGACAAAGCAGGGCTTAGTGAGGAACTGCAAGGCAACTAATAATTTGTTGAGCCGCAGCACTTAGTTGTTTTGGATCAGATGATGTGTCTGAAATAGAAACAGCTTGCTTGTCCTAGCTCTTGTAGTGATACCAGCATCTCAGGCACCAAAGCTCCAACGCGGAGAGGACCAGAACTTCTGCTGTCATAAACAGGCACAGCTTCCTTCTTGTTCCTTCCTGTCTGACCAAAATGTTGCAAGGCTTCAGATCCGTGGATGGTCAGTACACCTGTGCTGACTGCAGAACATGAACTTCTCAGTCCTCCTTTTATCCATTTGAAAAAACAGAGGGGTGGTGGGGAGAAGACACAGATCCAAGTGATCCTTTGCTAGTCAGTGTAAATGAGCATGAGAATGAACCCTGGCATCATGCTGGAAGGTCTGCCTTGCATTCATGTCAAATTCCCCAGTACAACAAGGGCAGAAGTGACAGACTGACAACCCAGTCAATGGCATCAGCATTTTCAGTTCACCAACTTTGCAACCTCAAAGGCACAAATCTCCCTTGCCCCAGAGTGTCCAGGCTGAGGGGAATGCTTCCTGCATGCAGAGATGACCAAGTTCCCCACACTGGAGTTTGGAAGTGGCTTTGAACTCCATGTGGCATCTGAGATCTCAGCACCTTCAGATATGGTCACAGTTCTCACCACTCATTTCTGTTTCAAGTGCTTTTACTTTGCACAGATATCAAGCTGCCACACCCAGCGATAAGCCAGGTATTCATAAGCAAAGCAGACCATGACTTTTTCTGGTCAGGATCTTTTCATTCTGAAAAATGTAGTCATCCATTGAAGTGGCAAAACACACACCACGTGGTTTAGTCACAATTATATATGACAATTGTTCAGAGATAATGACAGGATTTTTGCTCAATAGCAACTTCCTGTATATTAGCATAATGAAGGGCTGAATTACTCTAGAAACAAAAATAGAGGGATAAAACAGGTTTTATAAGATGTGCCACTGAGCTGAAGAGACATCAATAATTTTTCCATATGGAGTCAGCTTATGTCCACTCAAGCTCATTAGCTTGAATCTGGAGCTGGTCCCAAGCTGGCCAGGTTTGAAGCAAGCTGGGGCAATGCTGTGCTACACTGTCCAGCACTTCCAGCTCTGTTCTCTCTGGACAATGCAGCACCACATAGAGCTACAATGCCTCAGGATCCAAAGTGGCATGAAAACTCGGGGCAGCATGGCACAAGAGCTCATAACCACTACCAGATTGAGGTGAGTCTGCCAAGCACACAGTGTATCAGGAAAGCAGAAAGCCCATGGTTAAGCAAAAGCATTCTTCAGCTATTACATTAGAGAGAACTAAAAAAAAAAAAAAAAGTTAAATTTCCCATCACTGTTAGTCAGCCTCTTTGAGGGCTTGTCAATGACTCAGTGACTTGCTCTAGGATAACCTCAGTGGCACTGTCCTAAGTCACCTCCTTCTTTGCAACAAATGATAAAAAAAGAGCTTAATAACACGTGGTCTTCTCCAGGGTAATGATTAGAAACAGCCCATAATGATACTTAAACACTGAAACCAGTAGGCTTTAAGCACATTGTCACCAGCTGGCACTTCTACTCCCGTGTTTGTGACTACCTTCGTGTTCTCCCTCAGGGAATAAGTCTAGAGGAAAATCTCTGCAATTTAGAGTACCTTCCCTGGGATGATTCAGCAGTTTGCCATGGAATTTCCCCTCCTCTGTTCCCCAGGGGCTGGTGGAAATGGAAAGCAAGAGAGCTGAGTGAGGTAACTCCTGCAGTTTCATTTCAGCTTTAGCTGAATAAAAGAGGCCCCGCTGAGTTTTCCAAATAACATGGTTTCCTCTGGAACTCCCCGTTGCTACAACACATCTTCCTGGCTTCATTTGCATTCCACATGTCTCAACAGAATTCTTCAAAGGGGGAGCTTTGCTGAGAGAAGAAAGAGATGCTGCAGCCTCAGGGCTGGGGTCACCTGTGGGATCACAAGGCAGGATTCTCTGCAGAGGGCTGCTGGATGGGCACCAGCTGCACATTTTGTTGTGCTGAGTTCTGGAAATAATCTTTGCTCTAACCTCAGCAGAGTCAGTCCAGTAGGCTGGAGAGAACTGTGAGGGGTCCACGCACAGACAGACTTAGCAGCCTCAATATCCTGCACAGCTGAGGCAAAGGGGCTGCAAAAAAACCCCCAACTGTTGCACATGATGGGATCATTAACAGATGGAGAAAAGATGAACAACATCTTGAAATGGCCCTCAATATGGAAGTGGGTTTCACCCATAGTCTCCCTTTCCTTCAGATAAATGCGTTTCTGAGCAGAGCAGGTTGCAGCTCTCTGAACATGCAGCAGTGGAACGAAGAGAGATTTGCAAATGTCGCAGCATTTCCTTGTGGAGGAGCAAGGACAGGCCAGCATCCCTTTGGCAGCAGGGATGGATCTTCACATCTGTGCTCTGCAATGAAACTTGGTGAAGACGGAGACCTCGGGGCTCGCACATGCCTGAGCAGAGCTGGCTATTTAACAAGGGCACCCCTTAATTTAGGACCTGGGGAAAAGACCAGGCAGATTGGGGTAAAACTCCTGAGTTCTTACCAGTGCGATTGCAAGTAACTTTTCCTCAGTCTTCAAAATAATCCACATGAGGCACTGCGCACCAAGGGAAAGGCTGTGCTGGGGGATGTGCCCGGGTCTCTCACACGCCTGGCTGCCACTGTGTACAGAAACAAGAGCTCAGCCAGAGGGCAGCTTCCCGCGGGTCCACAGCGTCGCCTGCCTGGCACCCCCTGCCTGGCACCACAGCCTCACACGGGGCAAACAGGGTGTCCTGCAAGGACCCAGCAGTGTTTGTCATGCTTGGGCAGCCACAGCACAGTAGATGATCTTTACAATGGCCTTTTGCCAGCTATTCTTTTGTGCTGTTTCTTTTCCTTCTTCCTACATGTGCTGCCCAAGTTAAGATTTTTGCTTGTTGCTTCCCTCTCCCCTTCCCTCACTGCTGCTGCTGAATTCCTTCGGCTTGGGGAGAGTCTCCCAAGCACACTTGCATGGGTGCACAATTTTGCAAGTGTCACATATTCTCTCAGAATGGAATAAGAAGCAGGTATATACCAAGACAACTGCATCTATTCATGAGCTTTCATGGAGGTTGTAACTGTATTTAGACAGGAAAAATCAAATGCTGAAGTCTAGAATCTTCTCATTTCCACTTTTTTCACTGCCATCTGACTACTACAGTTACTGGTCTTACTTGTTTGGTTGGTTTGGTTTTTTTTTCTTGAAGGAATTCAGCATTTGTATAATACATTTTTTCCTATATTTGACTTTCCTTTATATATTTAAATTACATAATTTTTCACCTCCAATTTTATTAAATTTTCAATATTTCATCAATCCATTACTCCAAAGCTTTACCATTTTAAAAGCAGCAGCAAGTGGTACTCCTGACCCCTTGCCTGATGATGGCCAGTGAGTACCTACCACACTACTTCCCTCCTTCAGGAGCTGGCTGGGAGAAGAGCCCACCTGATGAACTGCTTATGAGCTACTCAAGGGTTTATAAGTGTAATTAATACAAGAAACAGAGAAGCTGTAGGCTTGGATGAAAGCAATCAAATAATCCAAAAAGGCTGAGAACTATTAGGGCATAAGTAGATTGGAGCTGCCAAGCAGCAATTAAACCACAAATACAGAGAATCAAACGCCTCATCCACCATAAAAAAAGAAATCACAAGAAGGTTGCAGGCTTTGATGACACCCACAGACTTTGAATTCACATTGGGCCAAAGGGTCCCAGATGTGCCACTCTTCAGATCAAGGGGAAAGCCATATCGGTTTCCCCAAACTTGGAAAGGAATTTAATGATCTGTTACATGTTTTTCTAGTGATCTGAACACTAATGAAGGAAATACAGAAAAAACTGGAAAAATTACAAGCCAGATAAAGCAGTGTGAGAACCAAGGGCAGAACAAGAGAAATCTATAGCGTACCATGCTGACATAAAGACCAGGGAAAATTACTCTGGGGTAATTGGGGTATTATGGATCTTGCTAAAAAAGGCTTGATGCAAGGAAAGAAATTGTTCAATAAAGCAGAAAACTGTGCATGTCCAACAGGCAGAGAAATACCTGTCCACCCTAGGTAAACTCTGAATGTGGTATTAAGGATTCAGAAAGAGGAAGTACTGCAATGAAAAAAGGCTCTGATTCTGAGAGCACAGTAGATAAAAGAGACAAGTGGGCAAATCTAAACTCAGCAAGAATCCTGATCATCACAGCATTATCAGGAAGCAGGGATTGTTCTCAGACGTGAAAAATAGAGATACAGAAAAAATGAAGGAAAAAGTCCCTCAGACATACCTTTTGTACATTTTAATGCTCCATTCATAAATTAAAAGACATTGGCTGAAGCTGAGACAGTTACTGTCAGTAAGTGTGGCAAGGTGAGAACACAAACAGGCATGACAGCAGCGGGCATAGGTGACGAGCAGCCCTGCTTCCTTGAAGACATCACTCCTGTGCTCCAGGCTGGGGAGAAATGTTGTTTCCAGATGACTCAGGTGCTGTTTTAGTGCAGTCTCATCTGTGTTAGTGGAGGAACTAAACAGGGGAATCTGGGCTGCCATGTACTGCGTTAGTTTTTCCTCCAGATCTTTTCTCCAGAAGTTTGGACTCCAGGTGGAAACAGACTCCATCTCTCGGCTGTTGCCAAGCCACTCTGCTTCCTTCTGCTTCTCCCACTTCAGTGATTCCCCCACTGACTGCAATGGCTCCAGGAGCATCCTATCACTTCCACTGAGCACTTCTCCCACTACAGTCCACATTCGTTCAGCCAGCAGTGCATAAAGTGATTCAGACTTTCCCACACCATCATTTCCAGAATGATCCAGATTATAAATTTGATTACAAGCTTCCAAAAATTTTCCTTGCTCAATTGATCTGCAGATGGTTTCCTCTGCAACAGAAAAAGAACACAACTTGCTGTTTGTCCACTTACCTATAGGACCCATCACTTTAATATCCAAGTTATGAAGTATCTAGTTTACATGTATCCTGCAATTCCTCAGGATCTGCTCAAGATCAGCCCACTTAAGGTCTAGCACTAGCATCTCCCAGTTTCCTCAGGGCAAGCACATTTTTGTTTCTAAATTTCTTTCATCCTTTCTCCTCCAGGTTAACCAAGCCTGCAGATTAGTCTGCAGCTTTCTGTCATCATTCCAGAGACTTCCTCACGTGAGCAATGAAGGTTCATTAATTACAGTCTTTCCTTAAGAAATGTACCTTCTGTCCAGAAGAAAAGCATTAAAGAAAGGACATCTTCTGAACAAGCCAACAGCTGAAAGTCAAGCCTGGAAGGAATTCTCTGCCTCCTCTACAGAAACCTTGGCAGGACCAAAGTGCTGCAAGCTCCCTTGGAAGGAAATTTTTCAGTGTTGCTTGTTTCCAAAGTATCTTACCTAGCACATTCAGCGAACCAACAAGTGTTAGATGTACTCTCACAACAGCTGCACAGAGCTGCAGGGTTTTTTTCCACAGGTTTTGCAGATTACAAGGTTGAGCAATGAAGGGCTAAGATTTGTCCAAAGGTATCTGGAACAGAGCCCAGAGGACAAATCGAACTTGATGAGAATGCAGGGAAAATTAGGTAAAGCCAAAAGCAATGGGACTTAAATAATTCAAGATGCAACTTTGGGTGTATAGTGAAGAGTGAAAAAGCATGAGCTTCCACTATATTTTACCTATATCCTTCCTACCTTTCCTCTATGAAAACATCTCATATATATAGTAAGAATTAAACTGAACAGGACTGGAGGGACGAACATGACATGAAATGCAGAAGGGATGAGGCAAGGATCTCCAGCAAAGCAATTGTCAAGTTATTCAGGAGGGGTCTGTAAACTGCACCTGTCCTGCCTCGATACATGCAAGACATAGGAGATGTTCAATTGGCACAACCAGCCCGTGTACAACCCACCTCCCCCTCCCATCTGTGGAGGAACACTAATGGGGCGTCAGTCACACGTACATCGTCTTTCTCACAAGACACATCAGGAGTCTTTGCAGGGATAAAGATAAGAACAGTAAAGAGAAACATTTTGAGGCAAATGGAAAGTGAAATACAGAACAGTCCAGAGTAGCAAGTGTATGGTTCAGAAGGGACAAGAATTCAGGACAAGGATGGGGAGGAGGAGAGTGGAAAGAACCTAATCCAGAAGTTAATGAAAAACAAGAGCCTGCGGGGCTGGGAGGGGCAGAGAAGATCCAGGCCTGGACCCAGAGATAACTTCAAGGTTACCTGCAGGCATCCTTCTCTCAACTCCCTTCCTACCGGTCGATATCTTCAGCAAGTTCCCTGCCACATCCTCAGCACCAGCCTTCTCCACTGCCTCCTTCCCACCAACCACAGTCTTCAGCAATTTGTTTGCCAAGGTTTTCAATTTCCCTTTCCTCTTCACCTCCTGCTTCTTTCTCTCCTCATGTGTGGCCTCAGGCAGTATTCTTGCATTTTCCCCAGCCATTTTCTCCCCCTTCTTGTTGCCTCCTCCCACGAAGGCTGCCCAGGAATACTTTGTTTTCCTCATGATCCAAGCAGATTCAGGTGCTTTCTGTCCAACTGGGAATACTATCAGAAGAAAACATGAGAAACACTTCTATGCAAAGTAATCTTAGTGTCTATCTCCCAAAGAAGTTCTCTCTTCTTCTGATTTATTTTTTTTCTGTGCAGCTACAGGCTTCAGCTGCCTTTGAAAAAGTCTAACCTGGTTCCTGTCTGTGCCAAGTGAGGACACTTTTATAGGCTTCCAGCCCTCTTATGTAATCCTTCCCTCTTCTAGGAAAATAATGTCAGAAACCTCATACATAATCTAACCACAACCACTGGGGGAAAGCCAGGGGGATTTTTGGCGTTTTCTAAACTATTAAAACATCCCTGCACTGCCATTTATCTTGATGACAATCCTATCAGTTATGGGGAGTTGATTAGTAATAGTTTCTATGGAGCACACATCCTTTTCCACCCACTGCACATGCCCAGGCTGCACCTGAGTTTTTCCTTGGCAGGGAGATTACATCTGGGTTTGGAGAAAAGTTTTTCCCTCACCTCCCAGCAAGCCTAGTGCTAGCCACCAGGGATGTAAAGGCCCAGAGAATGGGTGTTCCATGTTTTAATAACACCATTCAGAGGAGATGAGTGATCTCAGCCTTCTGGAATGTGCAATACTCCAGCAACTATGTACACTATTATGTATTATTTTAAATTTACATACACACACATGGATATAAATGGCATAACATTGCAGCAATCCACCATATACGTGTGTGTGTGTGTGTGTGTATGCACACATATGGATCACTTCACCAGCCAGTATCCACAAGTAAAGAAAAAGGGGATGTATCTCTGCTTAGCACGAGGTCTGTATTGGGCTGCTAAAGGTTCTGACCATAAACACAGAAAAAATTCCTCCACAGAAAGTATCCTTTAAATCCAGGAGCTTGCATTTAAAATAGATTTCTTTTAAAGTCCCTACACTTCTGTGAGGACTTGGAGAGAAGCTGAAATGCTGTCCTTACCACACCATCCTTGCAAGAGAATTACAAACTGGGTTTAATTCTCCATTCCATTATCATAAAGATTAAATCAAGAACTTGAGGATTTTCATCAGCTGAGGACAGTTTGTATTAATCATTACAAGCTGTATTGATTCAAAACCATACACTATGCAACGATGATTTCGGGGATAAGAATTTAGAGGGTGGTTTTTCCACACATCATCTAGACTGTTTCAAATATGTGAATTCATATTTCTGCGTTTAATGCCTGCAGTTTCTTCCAAGATTTTCTACATTTTCATGATTGTAAAATTCCACTAGTTTCCTTCTTGGAAACCAAGTAAATGTTACGTTGTCCTGGCTCTTTTATCGGTGCTTAATTCCACCAGCATGTTATCACAAAGCCATTTGATTAATTAGTAACAATAGGGAGGAGGAAATAAATACATTTCAGTTGGAAAGAGAAACAGAAATTCCAGCAGTGGTCACACATTTGAACTGCTGCCAGTAGGAAATACTGAGGTTGCAAAATACAGTGTTTTCCCAGCTCGTGAATAAAGTTGAAAATTAGGAGGCTTTATACACATTCCATTTTGACCTTAATTTTCAATCAGCAGAAGTCAAAATGTTTCATTTGGAATGTTATAGCTGCACAGTATATGGATACAAGACGGAGTAAGAGGGTCAGTACTGAGAGAAGCATTCCAGGCATGCTGAAACCCTTCAGCAATATTTTCCCATGCAAATTCTAACATAATATGTTTATGTTTCACTTTTCCCAACAAGCCTGTCTCCAACAAAAACCTAGACATTTCCCTAGACTTCTCTGTGGAAAGAAATTAGATGTCAAAGCACCAGTCCTGAAGGCAAGATTTTCTTCAGTACACAGATTTTGAACTCACAATTGCAGATCGTGCCCTAGACCGTGGCAACATGATGTGTGGGAATTGCTGTGTTTTCCCAGAAAGTTTCTTTCAAGGGAATACAATACAAGCCTGTGGAAAGTGAGGAGTGACTGCAGAGATGGACAGACATCCTGAGGCTAGGACCATCTCTTCCTCCATGAACCACTTGACCCACTCAATCAAGGGAAGGTCAGACACTCCCCAAGATGAGAGTGTTCTCAGAGCACAGCCCACCCGAGCACTGCAGCACCAAAACCCAGATGGCTCCTCTGTCCTGCCTTCCCCTCACTCACAAACCAGGGCAACCAGTGTGTGTAGGCAGGGCAGGCCATGGCCTCCGGGAGCAGGCAGTCCAGGAGCATCCTGTGAAGGGGCAGCAGGATGGGGGTGGTCAGTCTGGCCGAGGGTGCTGAGCCCAGCAGCAGCGGGAGGTGATGCCCCAGTGGAGCAGCAATCCATCGTTACCCACTCTGCACCCCCTGCCCACAATTGCTTTGGCTTGAAGGACATTGTCACTGAGGGGAATGCGCTCTCACAGAAGGGGACATTCCACAAAGGAGCTGCCCAGAGGCCACCAGCAGCCTGCTTTTCTGGGCCTGTGTGCCTTAGCAGTACATGCAGGGTGTACAGGTCTCTGCCCTCTGTCTCTAATGCTATTTTACTGCTCAGGCTAAAATTCTGCGCTTAAAATATGGGGATGATTTGAGTCTCTAGGAACATCATCTACCACACTGCTCCCATGGATGGTGTTACGCTGAGACAAGCAGAGCTCACAGGGAAGCTACACCTTTACATAAAAGTGTTGAGACCAAACTAGAACAGAGGTTTTTCACTAAGAGTTTACATAATGCAAAGGGGATTGTTTGCTGTCCAAAACCATTGTTTTGGGCAGATGAACTGGGGCACAGCCATGTTTTATCTGCTCCTTCCATGGGCTCCTGAGATACTCACACAAGGGGAGCCGTTCCAAGGAAAGAAGGGCGATAGGAAACCACAAGGACACAGGACCAAGAGCAGGGACAGTTCTGCTTCTGAACAAACTCCTTTGTCAGGTGTACCAAACAACTTTTTTCTTCCTCCAAAGCCACTTCTTGGAAGCCAGCCCTCTCCTTCCTGGTGTTTCAATGCCTCCATTTATCCACAGTGGGATGTCCTCTAGCAGGGTCATTCTCCCTGCCATGACCCTTGCTATGCCTACTGTGAAAGAGGAGCAATTTGTCTCCTAGGAACATCCCCAGCATTCAGGAGTTTCCCTCATTGCCTGGAGTTCCTGGAAAAGTCCACAGCCTCCCCACATCACTGAGACTCTGTCTTCCTATCTTGGAAAAACTGTAACTCCTTTGTCTTTGGGATTTTCCATTAAACAAGTGAATATCTTGGATAAATTTTTTATATTGTTTCTCTGTTGACTTAACTCTTTATCTTGCTGTTTCCCATTTCTTCTGCCTGTATAGATAAAACCTCTTCATAATAAATGGACTGTGTGCCTGACTCGAAAAATAGCTGTTTGGTCTGGATGCTAATCCGATGAAGTCAGACTACTAGCGCTACAAATTAAATGACTTTGCAAGAGTCCAATTATATTAATATTCCAATTCCAGCAATGCAGTGATGCCCCTGCTTCCTTTGCAGGGACACTATGCGAACACAGTCAGGCACAGACAATGGAAACTTTGTGCTCAGTAGCATCTGCTATATGAAATACACTTGGTCCTAACAGACAGGTGGATCTGCAGTATGTGGAGAGAAGGGGTTTTTTTCACCTCCTTCTTTTGTTTCCAGAACATGCTGGTACTTTCCACCACTTTGAACCAAAGGTATGAAACATGGCAGAAAGGGATATTAATTATGATGAAAAAACCTGCAGAGTATGGCACAGAAAGATGTTGGCTCCCTAGGATACAAATCCATGCAAAACCACTCTGTGAAGCTATGCTGTAGTCTGACAATGTGCTCCTCCACTCACACACAGCATCTTTGATTTCATCAGCAATCAAAGAAGAGCAAGTCTCTATTCCAAGCAAGGAAAGTTTTTTTGGAGAGAGAGAAAACAAACAAACCAACAAAGAAACAAAACAAAAGCACCTCCCCCTCACATTTGACATTGCAGCTGGCATTGCCATCACAGTCATATGCAAGAGGTGACTTTGTCTATTGTGCACATTTAGAGGTTTATCATCCTGTGGAAAATTAATTCTTATTTCCTAAGGAAGCAAGACAACACAGCCAGAGGTTGCATGTATCTCTGTATTCATGTGATCCCCTGCCCTAATGCACAAGAGTGGATTTTAAGTCAGTTTTAACCAATTTTAAAGCCAGTTTTAACCCAACTGACAGAAGGTGGCCCACACAAAGTAGTACATCCTTACACACTTTGTAAACATACATGTCTGAGGAGAGGATAGACCTTCACTGCTCCTGCTAAGGAAGAAAACACAGCATGAACTCAGCCTTTATTTCACATCAGACACTCCACCCAGCAGCTCAGTCTGAAGATACACAAACATGGTTTCCTTGTCTCTGTTGCTCAGCAAATCCCTGTACTCTCCAAATAACCTCTGTGTGTGCAAGAGCAAATAAAGCAGCACAAATATTTAATACAAGTGGCCTCTCCTATAGCAACAGATGAAAGAAAGTTGCTTCTCTACAGTGACTCCTGGTGCCAGGCTGCAATCTCTCATCTGAGATCTGTGCTACCCCAAACAGGCCAGAGATTTTGGAGAAAAAGGGAAAGAAGGAAGCTTCTTCCTTTCTCTTCCTGAGTGTGTTTGCTTGAGTAGCTTTTCTCTGCTCAGCCACTGATTTTTATCCAATTTTGAAGAAGTTAATCTGAGACTTCTGTCCTTCTCTGGATTTGTTTGAAATTGAAGGAATTTGGTTTATGAGGCGAGGACAGGCAGGTGTATTGACAGAGAGGCTGCATGGTCCCAGCACCTTCAGCAACCACACTAAAGTCCTAAGGACAAGTTCCGAAGAATTGGATACTGCTCCTTCCCCTGCCCTGAACACTGAAACAAAACACTGGATGTGATATAAAATTTTGCACTGCCTCTGTTTTCCCTCTGATTGTGAGGACCCCATTTCAAACTGACCTCAATTTTCACTTAATTAGTAACCTACTTTGCTGTTCCTTTAGAATATTTTTAGCTAATTCCTGGGGATCTTGCCTAATTCTGTTTTCTTTTCTCAGAATGAAACAAGTATTGCTTTAAGGAAGATGCTTCCCCTTTTGACAACAATGACAATAGTAGTAATAATAAATAAAACACACAATCCCCAAAATTTTAAAGATGAACTGTACAGAGTCAAGCAATAAGGGTGTTTGAAGTGGCCCTAAAATCCTCGCATTGAGAATATCTTAATCCACATAGTAAGAGAAGACTAAAGCAATACTTTCTGGAGTAGCAACTTAGTCTTCAGGAAAGTTTTCTGCCACAGAAAACACCACAGTGCTGCAGGCTGCCAATCTGGTCATGTCCTAGAAGAGCAGCCACCCAACAGCTTGGTTTCTAATCTTACAAGTTATCTGAAGACATCCAAGGAAGGTTCCAAGGGCAGCTTTGCCAGAGGAAATCTACAACTTAAATGCTGTTTAGTGTCCTAGGAATGGAAAGAGATTTTTTAAAAAAATTAGTAATTCATATTGTTTGCTACCATGGTGAAGAATGCATTACCTCAACAACTGTCATGTCTCATTCAAGATGATCTATTGTTTTATGCAGTGGGGCTTTTTTGGAAAGTTTGTATTATGAATATTCCATCTACATTTGGACAGACAAGCCTAAAATTTTGAGTCTCTTCATTTGCCTTAGATTGACAGGATTCCTCTGTGCATTTTCACATCAATTCTTTCCAGAAGTAAAAACTTTAGGTTCAGCTTCGCAGGAAACTTCCTACACACATCTGTACCCTACATAGAGCAGCATATGCTGAGATTTGGGACTGAAAATCCACATGACATCATTTGCATGCTTTTTCTGCTGCCACAAGAGGCCAGTGATTGTGTAAATTCCAGTCTTCAGTATTTCACCCCCAAGTGTACTGACATGGCTCCACAGGCACATCTGCCAGACACCATCTGGAGGCTAAAAATTATAACTACAGATCAGCTGCCAGGATACCCCGAGACTTCTGACAGGAGCCAGGCACATTTCAATACTAACAAAATATCAAAATTCAACTGTTTCTCCACTCAACATTCACTGCAAGTGTGTCTGGCTACAAACTAAGGCAGGAATGCCCCACGCACCTGCACTGCCAAAGAGCTATTGGATGGGACATATTGATATATTAATATATTTGAATAAATATAGATTTATATATTACCATATTGACATATTAATATGTAATGTATTAATATATCAATATATTAATACATTTATTAGTATGGGGTGGGGTATATTGACAATACAACTCAGGGCCCTTATCCTCATGGCTGAACAGGTTATTTAGGAGAGAAGTTAGAAGAAAAGAGATCAGCTTTTGTATAGACAACCTTCAGAAATGCTCTGCACCAAGCATCTCCTGTTGTCACTTCTGGACAACCTGAGCAAGAACTCTATTCCCACCCCACAGTGAGCAGCAACCTGGTTTAGCCACTAGCCCTGGTAAAGCTCAGGATATCCAAGAAGGTGGCAAATCACACTGTTAAAAGGCCCGTTTTGAGAGATTTTTGCAATCTTAGCACTGGAGCTAGCTAGCTACAGGGAAGGACTTGCTATAGCAAGAGGCACCCAAAAGGGTCCTAAGAGAGAGCTAGTCATGCTCTGAAACTACTTCAGAAAAATACCCTGGGGAGGAACTCTTCGTGAGCACAAAGAGAAGCATTAAATTTTTATTAGCATCAGTTCAGGCTGAATAAAGCAGGCTTCCCAAACACATGGTGATAAAACATTTACACTGCATCACTGGGTTTTCTTCCAAAACCAGAAAAGCATTTAGAAGAGAAATGGCACTAGAAAATTCAGCACTGTTTCATGATGTGGAAGCTGCCCAAGAATCTTCAACATTTTCTGACTCATTCCTGTCTGTGGTGGGCAAAACCTGGGGAGGAAGGAACCAGCAAGGTAAAGGAAAGGGAAGAGTATCTGTAATGCATTCATCTGCTGTCAGTATCAGGATATATCTCATCTTTCCACTGCATCCCACACCTCAGCAGAGTGGAGGGAGCACTATATAAAGATCCAGAGACTCTACCCCAGCTCCCGAGAGCTGCACAGCACCAACTGCCAGCGTGCTGGCACAGTTCCTCTGCCGCCTCCTTCACAGCCACTCTGCCTCCTTCATCGCTCACAGAAAGATTCTCCCTGCAAAGGAGAAAGATGTGGTCCTCGAGGATCCAAAATTAGGTGACTTGTAAGGATGTTTCTAAATTATTGAGCAAATTAAAAAAGGAATTGCTATTTTTTTCCCATCATGAACAAGCACGTTATATGCGCTGTTATGACCTTAGATCTCCAGCACATATTATTTACTGGCTGTCAAGAGCCAAGACTCTTGAAAATTAATAAAAAAGAGCATTAAGGCCACATTCCAACAAAGGATTTAAGTAAGTGACAATTTCCTTTTGTTTCAAAGAGAATATTCAGCCTCTTACCTGTACACATCTCTTTAGTGAGCAGGAAGTACTGGTGCAGAGTGGTGTTTGTACGCTCCATGGCTACATGAAAACAAATGCCTTGGAATCAACAGCCTCTGAAAATGACATAAACTGCCGACCAAGTCAATACAGCTGATCTTGACACAGGACAGAATCACTCTATTTTCAGGCAGCTGCCTTGGTCACTAAGGTTATCTTCTGCACAAGTTTTTAATGTGGAGCTTCCAAGCCCAGCAATGGTTATATGTTCACTGAGGTCTCCTTGGCTGTTACCCCACTCTTCACAGTTCAATATACCTTATACATGTGGGAAAAACAAGTGAAATGGCAGCAAAAATACAAGCTTTCATGCTCAAAACCTGGTTTACATTAGGAGAAAGGTGACTGCGCTGATTTTGTTGTTGAGGATAAGAGGAGGAACTGGGCAGTCCCTAGCCCTGATTCCTACTGACCTTACCATGGTTAAACATTTAGGTCTACACAAAAGGAAGGCCAAAGAGCTGTAAAACATCTTCTGGATAAAAAAGTCTACAGATCCCATTTGTAAAAGTGGGACCTGAGTCCTTCATGTCTGTCACTGCCTTCCCTCACTCTGCATATGTAAATAAAATGGAGAAAAAACGTATTAACATTTTCTTTCCTCTTCCAGTCTCAAGGAGCCATCACACCCAGATAAATCAGGAACTCCAAGCTGTACTGTAATTTTATATAAAATATATAATACAATGGGTCTTCTGAGGTGCAACCAGTTCCAAGAAGAAGCAGATTCACCTTGTGATTATTAATTTATTCTAACATTTTTGAAAGGAAGAGATGGGGAGCGATATTGATATGTATGGCAGGTACTGACTAATATCTAAAACCTTTGGCATTACCATATGTTCCTGGAAATAACTGCCAGTGCTATTAGTTGCTGTCATGGATGACAGCATGTAAATGACTATCTAATCTGCATATACAATTAAATAATTAGATGCCATATGTAAGAGCAGTTATTTATAGGTGCAAAATGAGAGAAAAAGTTCAAACTCCATTTTTATAATATATGTTCTCTCAAATCAGATCGTCTTGACCACAGATACAGATCCTTCATTACTGAGTGCCCTACCTTAGGTTAAAAATAATTAAAATCACAATTAATACCTCATAGTATTGATTTTCCCCTGTGCTGCACTGATTCAGTAAAGCTTCGAGCCTGCTGGCAGGATGTTATAGCTGCTGTCCACAAAATGTCTGTCAACTTCTGGAGCTCACTATGAACAAAACAAGCCAGGGAAAAACCCATCCCGCTGAAGGTCCGTCCGCTGCATTCAATGAAGGCTTGATCTATTCTTATGAGCAGCTGACCTAGATTCTCTGCTTGAATGAGAGCATTTCCTAGTATCAAGGCTGCTCAGAGTCAGAAATTCATGTATTGCTTATCATGAGAGACGGGGAAAAAAAGGAAGAGGATATAAACTTAAGGGAAAGCGATGGCATCCGTTTGCCATAAAAGCTCTATCCGTATCCCCACAAAGCACTCCCCAACACACTTCTGCTCTCACTTCAGAGTCTGGAAAGGGCTACAGCCCTCCTTACAGCACATATGACAGACCAGGCAGCCACGGCTCCGTGGAGAGGCAGAGATGTACCAAAGCTGTGAAGGACACGCCCGCACTGCGGGGTGGCCAAAGCTGCCCTGGGGCCACCTGCAGCTTTCCGGCAGCTCGGAGGCAGCTCCTGCCGGCCGCGAGGCTGTGCTGGATCAAGGACTGCTGCTTCACATCATGCCAAAAGGAAATGAGCCAGCGAGGGCTGCTGAGCCCTACACTGCCAGGTCGTGGTGGGATCCAGCTGCAGACACAGTACATCCATTACCCTTGGGAAGTTAGGGAGGCCTCAACGAGGCAATGCCATGTCCTACTGGTGGGCCATGCAGGACACTTCTCCTTCTGCCGGCTCTCCAACACATGGGGAGTGCATCCTGTGGCACTCAATAACGTAAAGATAGTAGTAGGCTCAGAGGGATAGGAAGTTGGGTCAGCCCTGGGGAAAGGACCTTTTCATCCTGCTTCTGCTGCTGATCCACTTTGCCCTCATCTCCCTGAGATCCTATCCTATACAGCCACTCCACATGCCTGTATCAGAAATCTTGCATATTAACCAATAATACTCAAAAGACCACTGATCTCTGAGGGTGATCTCCAGGAAATCCAAGGGTGTCCATCACTGTGACAGGTGCTACCTTGATACCAGCCCTTGATGGCTGCTGTCACTGCTGTCATTGATGCTGAGCTGCCCACAGAGAGCAGTTCCAGGTCCAGGCCAGGGCCTGAACAACATCCACTCAGATGGGATGAGAAGGACTTGGCAGGCAGGGGCAACTCTCTCACGTGCCCCAAGGTACAGCTCCTGCCCCAGGGCTATGCTGCAGTGCTGGCCTCAGGGACAAGGACAGGAGCACAGACTGAGTCCTCAGGGTGGGCAGGAGCTGGGCAGTCAAGGGTAATTTCCTTCAATACCAAAATGTTTCAATCTGCGCCACAGATGAAGACAGAAAGCTAAACTTGCATACCTGAATTCAGGTCCACAGATCACAGAGGTATTCCGCCCATTCTGCAGACATGAACATCCCAGACTGAGGTGGCAGAAGAGGATTTCTGCTCATGTGGACCCTCACTGACTGCACCACACAGATGCAACTTACACATCCAGCCTACACAGAAGGCAAGTGACTGCTGTGGGCCATGCTGCAAGTGAGAATTCCCCCAGCCCCTCTCCTCTGAAACCTCCAGAGGGGCCACCAAGAATCACAGAATCGTGGAATATGCTGCCTTGGAAGGGACTCACAAGAATCATCCCCCAAGAAGTCCAGCTCCTGGCCCTGCACAGGACATCCCCAAGAGTCACACCATGTGCCCGAGAGTATTGTCCATAGAAGAGACTATAAGAGCTGTTTAATCACCTCTCAATTCAGATCTGGTTCAGCAAATGCAAAAACTCCACCAAGCAATGGGTTTTCCTCACCAACTTTTTTTTTTTTTTTTTGCACATGGGCAACATGCAAACTAGGTCAGTATTATTCCTACCAAAACACTTGCTATGGGTGTTACTTTTAGAAAACCATGTGATTGTCTGACTTTTATTTATGAGCACACAGAAAGATCCACTGTATATTTTCCTGTCTGTCCTGTTTGGGGTGGTTTGTTTTTTTAGTTCTTTGGGTAGGTTCCTGAGATCTGGGGCCTCTTTTTAAAAGGCAAATTCAGACTATCAAGAGACCTTGCAGGTCGCATGCCTTGGCAGTCAATGAAACAAAGCACAGGCAGCAGTGAGCAAATCAAACCAGACAAGAACACAGAGAGACTATGAAAAAGCAAGACAGTGACACAGGTAAAAAGGGATGAGGATATGGAGCAGAAAAGATGCCAGGGGTCATGGGAGATGGGGAATCAGGCAGAGTTGGAAGGATAAAAGAAAATGCATATCTTCACAACTCCTGAAAGGGTATACCCAAGACCTCAGCAATCAGACAAAAGTCAGCAGGAGAACCCAGTTCAGTGGACAGAAAACTTGTCCAGAGATTCAAGTTTATTTTCTGAGAGCTCTTCTTACCTCCTTGGCACAAACAAAACAAATCAAGGAAACAAAACCCTGCACCAGCTTTTCATTCAGCAGGTTAGTGGTCACAACCCTGACAGATATCCATCAGACAAACAAGCCAGGGGAGAGGGCCCCTATAGCCAGCACCTTCTGTGTCCAGATATCTACTTGCCTGGCTTTCACCTGGCCTATCTGGGGAATCCAGAGTTTTTGTCCAGTGCTTAAGTCATCAGACTATCCAAGTTCTGAGGAGGTGAGTCTTTCCACAAACTGCATGGCCACGGCCAGTGTGAAGAAGTGTGCTTCTATAAGCAGAAAAAAGACACGGGAAGAGGCACTGTCCTTCCTCTCAAGTGAATACAGATACCTAAAATAGGCCATTCAAGCAGCACACCAGCACTGCCTCTTTCTCTTCATCAGCAGCAGAAGGAATTCAGAATGCGTAGCTCAGGCACTAATGTGTGTATGTCAGAGCAGATGAACCACAGCCTAAATTTCCAGAAATTAACCACAACAAAGAATGTCAGGAACCTGTCTCCAGGCCCCAGGAACCCGTCACCCGTCTCCACTCACATGAAAAAAACAGATGTATGTGATCTGGGACAGCAGGGTCAGCTGTATGGCTCATGAGTCACGGCTGTGATGGGCTGCAGATCACACAATGGAATGGGCAAGAGTTGCTTGCTAGGGTGAGTCACCTCAGCAAGAGGGAAGTTCCACATAGAATCCTCCTTGCCCACCTCCCCAGAACATTACCATCAGCCCAGAGCTTCTGCACAGCTGGGAAACAACTCTGGTTCTTGGTTTCAAAGCTGAGCAAGGAACATCAGAATTTGCTGCTGAGAGGATGAAAGCATGGGGACAATCTTCTCCTGCCACAGAGAAAGGGAAGAGGTTGAGCTGGCTGGGAGAGTCTGGTGTTTGCTGACACCTTTTCTGTCTCTGTCTCTGCCCAAGACCTGCTGCCCCAGAATTAGGGGCCTTTTGGGGTCTCAAGTGCCTCTTTGGCAATCCACCACACATAGCAGACTAAAATTCATTAAAGTTGCTTTCATCTGTCCTTTGCTATTGATCTCAAGCCCTGAAGCTCCCATCCCAAGCATCCTGCCTCCCTCAGGTAACTGCTGGTACCATCTAGGTACCTGCAAAAAGGAACAAGAACTTCAAAAGAAACAACACAGGCAGAGACAAAGACAACTGGAGCAGATCCAACTCACCTTCCAAACTCCAAATAACATTTCTTCCTCCAGCAAGACCATGCTGCCACAGAGCATCAGGTACACACTGCAGATGGAGTTACACAAACTACATCTTCCATGCAGGGCAGGCAACAGCAGGTTATCCTGCAAAGAGAAGCAGCACAAATGAACAGGGAAAGGGCAGGCCCCTTACACATGGCGCAGCGTGGGCACTCAACTCTGTGTCTGAGGCAGAGAGCAAGAATGATATTCAGGAATGCTCAGAGGTGTTTTAAGAACATGGGACATATTCTGAAAGCTGGAATGGCCTGGTTGATACAAGCTGGCTGGAGGGTTAGCCATGCTTCACTACATTCAACTAACATTGATGTGCCACATGTTTGTAATATTGCTCCTGGGGAAACCACTGGTTTGGGACAAACATTATGAAGACAGCTTCTTATACCCCAAATTTTCCATTTTTTTCCACCCCTCATATAATACTCACACACAGAACACTTCTGCTGTCTATAACCTGCAACACCTCGCATGTGATGTTGCACTGAATTTTCTGTAACCATATTTTCAGGGGGATCAATTAATTCCCATATACTTAATCAGTACATGTTTATATAATTACACATGCATTCTCTATCTTACTGTTTAAACCAGCAGGCTAATACTCCCTTGAAAAAGAACTGAAAGCAGCAATTATTCACTGCACTCTTTAATGGCAAAAACAGATTTGCAGCCATTTCAGAAATTACACAGTCAATAGTTGGTGCCAGAGTCCCATTTAGCTCAAGAGCCTTTTGTAACAACAAACAATAGCTTCTTCCTCATTTATCTGGCTTCCCTTAAGAGGAAGAATTCATGTTACAAAGGAAGGGCTACATAATCACGCCTTACTTGCTCAAGGTACACAGGACTTTTACAAGTCCCTTAGAAATTTCAGTAATCACAACACCCATGGAAGTTATGAGCAGCCCAAGGAAAACAGTCTGATCTTGGTAACAGAAGAAGTACTAATGAGTGCAGGACAATAGGCACAGGCCAACAAAAAGCAGAAGGAAAGGTGTAACGGGAGCTGGGTTATCAGCTGTGCTGTAACAGGAGAGCTGGTGCAGGCCTGCTCTGTAGCCCACCAGCACCATGCATGGTGTCTCTCAAGGTCACAGAGCCACCCCAGAAGCTGAAGGTGGTGCAGAGGTGAGAAATGCAACTCCTCTACTCCTGCTAAACAGAAAGCACCAGTCCTCTCCTCCTCTCACCAAAGTGATGTTCCCCTCACTGTTACCTTTCCTCATGGGAATGTTCATGTGTCATTCCAGTACAAAGCTGCTGGGAGACCAAGTTCAAAATCACATTAGACTCATTCTTTAAATATCCCTTTTTTCTTTCTTTTTTATTTTTTTGCAAGCATGAAATGAAGACTTTGTGTCTTTTTCAGAGAGAGCAATGTTTTATTTAAAAATGGCCTGCCAGCACCATGAATTTTACATGACAGAAGCTCCATCCCACAACATATTTAAACCTCTCCTCGTTAGTCATCAGAGCTCTGATCAATCAGCCAGAAGATGTGGCACATCCCACCAGGACTCCTGGCACAGGGTCCAACTAATGTTGTTCACAGGCCTATCCCTTCTCCCTACTGACCACCCTTGAAACACAGCCTGCCCTGAAGCACTGCCTTAGAGGAGACAGATCTGCTGCATCAGCTCCTGCCTGCAATGTGTCCCACTGAAACGCCCCCCCACACAGGCTGTCTGGAATACACAGATGTGAGCAGAGATTTGGCAGGTCTCGCGGAGCATCCTATCTATTGCAAGGCCTCTGTAGGTCACAGATAAGCAAACCCAGGCAAGGGTAATGCTGGGCACATAGATATACAAGCAAAACAAGACAGGCAGCAGATGTCTTCCCATGATTTTGCATCTAGTGCAGAACTCACTGGTGACTGTGGAGTCATCCTTAGTAATGAGTGTCCAGAAAGCCCAGATTTTACAGTAAACCGAACATATTCAATTCTCAATTAGCCATGGACGATTAGCTGGGTTGGGGATTAACCAGACACTCCCTCCCCATAGCAACCACAGCTACAGCACCAGGGCACCACACATAGAACACGAGCCCCTGGGCTGTGCCCCACTTTCCCCTCAGCAGGGTAAAGCTGTCCCCACTCAGGACAGAAACTGGCAGGTTTCTCACAATCCTTTCACCTGTAGAGGACCTGAATAAGTACTTATCCCCCAAATAACACATAGCCTGTACAAGCCAGGATCTGTTTTATCTAGGTTACCCATGCCACGTTTTCTTCAATGGCTGAAAGCTGACGATAATTACATGAAGCAGCCAATACTAAAACAAGAACACACCACATAGCCTGCAAAAGCTGTCCCAAGCACTAGGCAGCTGGTGTGCTGACACTGTTGCCTATGTGCTGAGTAATGATGTCTCACTATTTCTTTGTGCTCCCTTACCCATCTCTTTCCATCTGTTGTTCCTTGGCATCCATTTGGATCATATGCTGCTCAAAGCAGGGCTTTCTGTTAGCACCTAGGAGATAATCTGTGACAGGGCACTGCAAAAATCAGTCTGGTTGATTCGTGTGAGTAATTAGTGAACTGGAGTCGATGCTGTCAAGGACACGTGTATGAATGGGTTAAATATGCTGTGTCTGGACAGAAAATGTGACTCATAAGTGTTACTAACATTATTCTTTCTCATGTCCATAAACCTATGTAAGAAATGGGAGAAATGGAGTGGGTAGAAAAAGACAGCAGGCTGGCGGGCAAGTATCTCTCAAATACAAATGCACTAAATTATGGGTACATAGATCAGATGCTGAGGAGAGCAGTGCATTTGCAACTCCTACACACAGCCCCATTTCTTCTCTTATAGCTATTAACTTTGCGTGCTTCTCCATTTTTTTTTCCTTCATCTTTCACATACATAGCCCAAGACTTGGATCTTACCTGCACGTATCCCAGTGACTTCCTGGCATGTCATGTGCATGCACAGCTACACCCACACACTGAGGCATCTCTTTCTCTGCCTTCTGTACATGCTGATAGTGCAACTACACCAGTCACCAGGACAACAGTCACAGCCTGTCAAACTGATAAGAAGTTGGTTTGTTGGGTTCATGCTCTGAAAGAGGGCAAGACGGGGGCAATAAATGTAATAGCAGAGAACTACAAATGACATTTGGTTTTCCCCTTAGGGAGCTGAAATGAGAACGAACATGAGAGTAACAAAGAAAGAAGAGAGTCTGAAGAGGCTTGCTGTTTAACTTTTAAAGCTCCACAGTTAATGGGAAATGGAAAAGATTCAAGTAAGACACAGGGTTGGAGCTCAGACCTGGGGCTTATCTCAGCCCTCTCATGAAAAGGCAAATAGTTCCAAATTCCCAAAAGTGACCAAAGCTACTGTCACACCAAGGGGCTCAGAGGTTGTCACTACCGGACACCAAAGTAGGGGGCAACTAAAAGAAATAAGCACTTACATTGCTAGAATTGCCTCTCACCAAGAGCAGCCAGGACTGCTATAGGACTGTGCCACCTCAGGCCAATGCCCAACATGTCTCTTGGCTGGATCTGAATGAACTGCAGGAGGAGGAAGCTATCTCTTCCCGCAAAACAGCCCCGCCAAACAGTGCCGAGCTGCATACAGAACTGGGGCATGCCATTCAAGAAAACTATTTTGCCAAAGAGGCATTTTGTAGTTATGGAAGTCAAGTTGTCATCCAAATTTCTGAATGCTGTCAAATCTCAGGGAAGCACAGAACTGGTATCTCTCACCTGCAGTCTTACAACTTCAAGGTCCATAGTCTGACCATATTGCCAGTGCAGAAATAGATATGAAAGACAGTCTGAAAAGAAAACCAGTTGTAACTCCAAGTGAAGTCTATTTTATCATGTTATCTATGGCCTATGGCAGGAGTAATTTATCAAAGTGTCAAAGCCTTGTCACAACAAAAAGGAACTGCACATATCCAGGTGAAGTACAAGAACTCTAGTAAGACTATCCCTCTAAAACTGATAAGAAACACTCTCCTGTCTCTTTGAGAGATACTCATGGACACAGCAGGGCTTCAACCAAAGCAAGACTTGCACTAGCTGTGCTCAAAATAAGGTCTGAAAATCCAGGTCACACTGGTTAAGCTGTAATCTAAATGGGAACAGAGAAGCAATACAAATACTGGCAGACAACAGCTGGTGATAAAGGGGTAGGTGGTGGTTAAACGTCTCCTCTCCACTTCTTCCTCAACACAGATGAAAAACTTGAGTATCTATATCCTGTCTCTCAGCTGTGATTCAGCTGTGAATTCTTGAGATGGAAAGGTGCCCCAGCATTCAGAAACCCTCTCCATCCCATAGCCTGCATGTAAGGGAAAGGGGAACTTCAAGCCAGCTGCACAAATATCTCTGATTTGGCTGGGGATGAGATACACACTATGGTCCAACACATTCAAGGCCTTTCTAAGCACAACAAACCAATGCCAAGAAACAGAAAAATGTCATCAAGGCCATATAGTTTGGTTTCTTGCATTTGTTTTGCATCTCACTCAAAACAGGCAGGCAGAATGCAGGGAGACAAAGAGGCCTTTCTCAGTGAGCAGCGTGGCATGCAGTCCTGGATCACCTCAGGCAGCTGTCTGTCTGCCCAGTCCCCTTTACCCTGTTTAGATTGTAGCTGCATCCTTTCAGTATCAAGATGTGGATACTTAATGCATGCTCACCTCTGCCCCAAGCCACACACTGTTTCTGCTTAGCTAATGCTTTTCTTGGCAGGCTCAGCCAGGCAAGTCAGAGTTCAGCTTGCACCCTGATCAGCTGAAGCACAGATGATTGGCTCTGGGAAATGCTGCAGAGGCACGGCCAAAATGAACTGAAATCGCTTACAAGGAGCTGCAAATTGCCCTGTGTTGGTACTCAGCCAGTTTGATTCTGGCCCATGACTGGGCATCCAGCCACAGCCAAAGGACAAATCAAAATAAACAAACCAGAGGTTTCTTTCAGGGACATATTATGAAGAGATTTTCAAAGCAGGATTTAAGAACAGAATACTGTCTGTCCATGCCTTAACTGCATGGACAGCACAATGACAGGCCCTCTAAAAAGCTTTAAATGCAGTCAGTGCCAGTGGGAAATGGACAACATAAAAGACACAGAACAAGACTTAAGACATATACGGCTTTTCACAGCTCTGGCACAGCTCTCCCATGCAAGCAATGCATGCCAAGCTTTCAAGAGTGGTCAGAGCAAATGGCTGAAGCCTAGCTGGTCCTGAGTACAGGCTTAAGACTGTGACTTTGTTTTGTCTGATATTTTTATTTATTTATTGAGAAGCAGTCATTAGTTATCACTCTATGAAAGAGACCGCTGTGGGAAACCCATGACTACTGACTCTCCTTTGATTCATGTGTTCTCATCAGCAGGTCTTTGGAAGAATACATTGCACAGCCTTTTGTGCAATAGCCCTGTGCAGAGTCCACAGATGTAGGGAGACAGACCTCCCCAACACTGATCATGTCTCCCAAAGATCCCTAAGGAGATATGCTGAGGTAGGTTAGAATCAGCATGAGAAACACAACACCATTTGCAGATCTGGAGCACGACAGGTAAACGCAAAACTCAGGCAAATCTGCCACAACCCGAAGTAAGCTACAGAGCTGCTTTTAAGACCTTTGCTAGGGTAAGAGAAGCCCTGAGTGGCTCACTCTATAGCAGGTTTGTGCTGACTCTCAAGCAACCTAGCCAGCAGGCTGGGACTTGGCAGCCCACCAGTACTTCGCCTGTTTCCCTGCTGCTCCAGGATGTGAGTGAGCTGTGAGCGATCTGCCTGCACACATCCCAGCATATGCCTCCTGTGCACCAGAGTTAGCACAGCGCTGGACAAGGTGCAGGGGACAAGCTGTTCATGCTCCTGCCCACTCAAATGTTTCTCAGGGTGTAGAACTCAGTAGCTCAGGACTCTCTGCAGAGGAACTCAGTGGGACTCCCTCACATCTGTGAGAGGAGAAATTTCAGGCTTCATCTTTATGACTCAGCTGTTTACTGTAAGTCTCTGGGATTGAGAGTCACAATTCATAATCTATCAAATGAAAAGAAGTTTTATCAAATGTCTACTCTGAACATCCTTCAGAGCACACAGACCCACACAGAGACTTACCCTCAGAGCATATAGACTAAAGTATCAAAACCCCTTGTCGCAGCACTCCGTGTCTCAGTGCACCACTAAGAAAAAAGCAAGCAGGGAAAGTAAAGGCTTTCTTTAGCCACATTAGGTGCAACCAATCAAAAGAACTGGATATCTACTAACAAAAAATAACCATTTATATGTCTTTGAAGACAGAAGTATTATATCTATATGTCCACAATCAGGGATAAGTACACAAAGCTAGTGCCAGGAAAGATATCTCAGAAGTAAAGCCTCTGAGTAAAACCAGCATATTATCCATGGGTATAAAATGCTGCATCTCCATGGACTTGAATGAGCTCACACATATTTACACACGACCTTCAAGATCCCACCTGCACACACACACCCGCTTCCTAACTTCATCTAGAAGACACTATTCATCCATCACCTGGTCATCCATTAATCTGTCAAATGCCTGTGCTGGTTTCAGCTGGGATAGAGTTAATTTGCTTCACAAGGGCTAGTACAGGGATATGTTTTGGATGTGCAAACAATCAGAAATGAGAGGAGCTGTGTATTTATTACACATTTCTGAATAAGTCATGCCAAATATCTAGGACAAACAATACATTAAACCCTAAAGAACCCTTTGAAAGCTTTTTGTCTGCTGGAGGCAACAATGAAAATGTAACATGATAGAAAGAGAACAGTAAATCATTCATGAGAATGATTAAAAACTAACTGTGGGTGAGATGCAGCAAAACAGCACTGAAAACAGCCAGAGTATTTTTTGAGCGTCTCATCTTTTAAAGGTTGGAGTGGTTGTGAGGAACTTTAAGAAGTCCTACTTTGTGTCCTTTATTGCAAAGAAGACATAGCAGATACAAAATCTGTGGAGAATTGTACAGCCACAAGTTGCAGCTTATTCAGATGCCTCATGTCCACGTCAGGCACTGAAATAAAAATGCTACTGTGCCTGAAATAAGTTGTGCAAATAAGTCTTAAGAAAAAGGGATCTTAGGGACACTGGTGAAATAAGTATAAATTAGATTAAGTGCTGAATAATGCTTTATACATGTGACCTCACATGCACACAATCATTTTGGAATCCTAAAATCAAGTTCTGAAAGAACTACAGTGTCAAAATGTTCACAGCTACCACATAATGTAATGCAGTTGTTGGTGCCACAGTTTCCCAGATGAATGTGGTAGCCACAAATTGTGTTATCATTAGTATTTATTTTAGACCCCTTCAACTCTATGAAAAGGCATGTTTCAGGAAAGCTTGTATCCTAAGACTATCCCAGGTAAAAAACTCAAAAACAATCAATGTGGATAAGATTGTTTTCTTCAAATAACACCCTTGAGCTTCAAGGGAAAATTCACCCTACGTTATGCCTTTGAACCTTCACTGGCCCAACTGTGTGTCTTAAGACTTTTGAAAAACTGATTTTGGAAACAACTCAAGGCAGTAAAGTCCTTGTAAAAAAGTTTTGCCTTCAGTGTCTCCTGGATTATTCTCAGAAGAAAAAGTCTACATCAAGTCAGTAAAATCATGCCAGACTTCATAGTCAGCACCATGTTTGACCTGGATTCGTATTCAAGGATATTTTTAGCCTCATTTCTTAAACAAAGAAGAAAGACTTATGCAATGGTGATGTGTGTGTTTGTGTGTGAGTATACACTTGCCTGTGTCTTCAGCACCATTTACCTGTTCCTGAACCCCCTGCATAATTCCAAACACAGTGACATTCACAGGTAGAGTGAGACATTATTAGTGCTTCAAGTCGGCTTTTATTAGGTGTCAAAGAATCCCCACAGGCCAAAACCAGACTTAATTTATTACACCACTCTTGGAAACTATGTGTGTTATTGGCTATTTTAATATTGCTACTAGTCTGTGTAATACCCTGAGCATACATAACTCTTGGTATATGCAAACCATAGGACAAAGTTTCTGCCTCTATTTTCCTATTTAAGTAGCATTCCCCCTGCTTTGTTTTGTAGTTTGGGAAATAATTTACTTTAGTAACATAAATATTTGAGCTGCAAACCACCAGAGCATTCAAAGCCTTTGGCACTGCATGGCAGTCATGTATTACTTGCTTCATTACAAAAGGTAATCCCTGTGTTTTATTAAAAAGCTGGCACCAGCTGTACTCAAGCTGCTGGCCAAACATACCAAACAAGCAGCAAATTCTCAACCATGATGTACAAATTCAACATTATCCTCTAAGACCTGTAGTTCCCTGCAAAATACCTTCAACGTTGCAAGAGAGACAACTCTTTAGGGATTTAAAATCAGACTTCAGAGAAAAAAGTATTTTCTATGATGTGTCTGTCTGTCTCCAAATGCACAGCACTGCCCTATCAGCCAAGCAGTGCCTTCAAAGGTTTTGTTTTGGAGAACATGAAAATTTTCCTTTGCCTTCAAAACTGGCTTTTCCTTTCCTTTCAGCACAAGCATCGGGGATAGCTTATCCTCTTCCTAGATCTGCCAGCAGAAGCACAAACGTAACCCCTGCATGGGTCTCAGTACTGCCTCCAAACCTCAGCTCTCCCAGCAATGCCCTCATATTGTCGTAAAGAAAAGAAACTCCTCCATGCTCAAATGGCTGAACAGATGAGCAAAACTTGCTGCACCTGGCAGCACAGACCCCTAGAAACAAGCTCAGCAGACACATTTTGGCTCACAGGAGAAGGGCTTTGATGGCACTTAAGATCTCCAGGGTCTCCCCAGACTGGGAGGGGATTTGGAGACAGGCTGTCAATACCAGGGGCTACCACACCTTTCCCTTAGGAAAAGTAGAAAGCCAATAGGTAGCTCTAAGTACTCATTACTTTTTTTTACTACTTAGAATTAACATCTGCTGGGAAATCTATACTGATAATCACAGCACCGGTTTCCAGACCATAAGAAGCCAAAGAAAAAGGATGAAGGAGGATTAATCTGTGGAGGTGTTGGCAAAGCACATGACAGCTGCAGAGAACGCAAGCAATTCCTTTAATGAAACAGAAGTGCAAATTGCTAAAATGATACTGAAAGAGAGATTTAAAGCAAGGGCAGATTTTGATGTCTGAAGCTTGACTATGACAAGAAGCAGGGAAATGTAGATGCAGTGGTTACTAATGGGCATAATGAACAGGCAGGTAGCTTTGACAGCATGTTCTCAGCTGGAAGCTGTATTCCCAGGGACTCCTTATCTTCCATATCCACTTCTTTCAGCAACCATATAAATGTAGCAGGCAGATTTGCCAACCACAGGCATGCAGCTGCTGGATTATGGTAGTGGTTGCCAGTTAGGCCTGTAGCCAAAGCTGCTACCTGGACAAACTGAGAAAACCTGGATTCCCTGATTCCTATCACCAGCTCTTCCACCTACTGCTGAGACACACAGAGAAAAGACAGGTCTCCAAGGCAGGGACTTCACTGCTATCAAATACTGGTTTATATTCTGCAGAGAAGCTGTTTGCCTCTCCTTGCTGACGTAACTCCCTTACATAGGCAGACATACACCAGAAGAGAAAGAAGGAGGGTACAGGGAACCTCACTGGTGACAAGACCAGATTTGGGGCAGAGTTAACCTCATGCTGTCAGCTGACACTGACGCCTTTCAGGACACTTAGACTCAAACACTACCTGGGAGATTTTAGCATTTCTGCATAGTAATAGAAGCAACAAAAATAACAACCATAAATAATGGCTACATGTGTGTCTAACGTCACACACTTGCTCTCATGTTTTTCTCTGTTTAGTGATTCCTGAGCTACTAATAATAGCTAACAGGAATGATGGTGCTACAGAGCATGGAAAGGAAAGCATTTCACAAAGTGAACTTCCCCAAGATGACCAGTGAGGTGCCGGACAGAAATTACTGTGAAGCTCCTGAACAGTAAAACCAGAATTAACCTCTGCCCTTGTGACTGATCAATGTCTAGTGTCAACCCCGATGTATTTCAGACCCACCCTTCCCTAAAGGTTACCTATTCCAACCTAGTATGTAAATAATTAAACTTTCTCTACACATTGCCAAGATAGGAAGAAGAAAGGCTATTTCTATTCCGCGTAACTATAGATAAGCTTGGCCCTCCTTCTATCTCCTGAAATTACAGCCAAAGCTGTGAAGATGGCATGAGGAGGAATCCCTTACTCAGGTGCTAATGTTCCTGCCTGCACTGGATGAAATTAAGAGCTCTGACCCAGCCACTGGGAGGTAACACACGCAGCAGAGACAAAACATTCTTCAAGGCCAAGGTTACCAAGAGGGCATTGCATTACTGTTATGTTTACAGCCAGCCACACCACTGAGAGTGGACAAACTTGCTGAATAAACCACAGACAGGACACAAAGTTGCCAATCAGAGATAAAAAGGACACATCATAACTGTTCAGATTACCACTTTGTGAAGATTTTAAATATGTTAAGATTTTCAGTAGAGTTTTGATTTTGCTGCATTGTCACAGTCATTGACTCTTGGTTATTTCTAATAAAAACTGGCTAAGGCAACATAGAACAAACTTGGATTGTTCAAGGCTGAACTCAGTAATAACAAAGCATTTCTGTGATAAGGAAATGCACCCTAAATTCAACTGTGGAAAACTTCCTATTCTTAGAGATTAAACCATTTGCAAAACCTGACTTACTAATGTCATTTAAAATGTCATACCTACAAGAGTATACATAGTTTCTGTCAATAAAATGCAAAGTACACAAGCAGTCTGGGTTTTGAAAGTCACACAAGCAATGTGAACTATGAACTTCAGGATTCATGAAATCATGATATTTTAAAGTGGGAGGAGAGAAAATATTTTTCTGTCTTGTCCACACCATGAAATATTAAAATGAACAAACTGTAAATATTAAGATTCAGTAAAAATATTTGGGATGCAACATTCAATATTAATGAATTTTCTGCTGAGGAAAAAATCAACAACGAGGCACCATGAAGTCAATAATCCAGTTTTAGTCTGGTTTGCATAATCCAGGAGAATGTCATGTGACTTCACCTGGATGAGACCTGCTCTTTGCAGAAGAATCACCATCTTAAAAGGGACCTCTTTAACTTTTGTCAATTTATCTACTATATACAAAAAAAGTATCTTTCTTTATGATGGTAATGGTAAGGGTTTTTCATTAAGTCAAGCAGTACCAAATCCAGGGTCTCTTTCCAAGCAGCTCACTAAGTGGTGTTGGCAACAGTACACTTTAACACTCGTAATTTATTAACCCCCTAGGTGTTGTAACACAGAGCTAAAGCCACAGACAGGAGGCATTTAGCAAGTTTTATGTGCTACATATTTTTACAGCAAAGGATTTCCTGAGGTGCTTTTCTTGCCTTCCACTTTTTTATGACTTTTTTTTCCCTCATGGTAACTGCCAAGCCTCATAAACTTTGGAGATGCTTCCTTATTTTGCCCTGACACTCTCTCTTGTTTCAGAAAGTGTTGCTATGCATTTATCAAGGAGACATTTAACATATCCTGAGGAATTTTTACCTTTTTCAAATGCTGATTGTGAAGCCCGAGACAAACTTACATGATGGACTCTCCATCACCAGAAGTGTCCAAGGCCAGGTCGGATGGTGCTGGTCTGGTGGAAGGTGTCCCTGTCCGTGGTGAGGGGTTAGAACTAGATTATCTTTAAGGTCCCTTCCAAGCCAAACCATTCCACGATGCTTTACAGGGCAGTGTCTTGGCTAGAAAGACCAGCTATTCCATATGCTGAAAGGAGACGTAGCAAGGGCAGCTGCCACAATGAGGGGTTTTATAGAAAACACCAAGATGTGCACACTTATCTCTGGTTGCTCCAGCTGAAGAAACAAGATTTTTTATTGTTGTTGTGTGCCACTGGAAGTGGCAGTAGCCCTGCTTTTGTGACTTCTAAGAAAGCCTCGTTTATCAGCCACCTTCCTGAGTGCAGTTCTTCTGCATATCAGACCAAAAATGTTCAGTATGCACTTCAAGGTTCAACAGGAGGGGTATCTCCTTTGACCACGCCAATGTGATATCAAAGTCAGCCAGGAAAACTACGCATCAAAACTGCCTTCAGGCAGGAAGAGATTTAGAGTATATAACACTATTTAATGTCACTACTAGTTTTATTGTCGCTCCCTCTCTTTTCCTCTATACTCCCACGGAGCCATCAAGAAGCTTTACGTTACTCAGTAAGACAGTGACAGGAACTGAGGAGCATTGTTCTGCTGGGGAGTGTTTATAGGGGTAAGACAGGTGGTTATCCACTCAATTCATAAAGTCAGAAAAAAATTCTTTCCCACTTGAACATTATTGACACTCTAAAATACCCAAAACATGTAATTCCTGTGATATTGGAAGAGTGAAGATGGAAGAAGATGGGAAAGAATACATAACAGGGAAGAAAGGACGCATGTTTTCTGCTTCTGACGTGAAAATAAATCCAAACATGCATTTCATTCAGGGCCTCAATTCAGCTACATAGGGCTGGCAACATTTTCCACTAAGAACAGAGTACATGCATATGACAATTGTGTCATCCTTTGTAAGGCAGCCCAGAGCCACCCAACGCTGAGCCTTTATGACTCCGGGGTTAAGTAACAGGCTCATCCCCACACCCCAAAAGCCGGCTATGCAGGAAAAACACAACTTATTCAGCAACTTAATTGCTTTAATTCACTTGTAATATAACTTGTAACATAGTTGCTAAGATGTCAAGCATTGGGTCACTGCCCTCCCGGGAGCAGCTCGCCCCCCGGGGCAGTGTCCCGGCACTCCGGGCAGGACGGAGGGGCCGGGGGAGGCCCGGAGCGCCCTCAACCCCTGCCGGCCCCGCCGCGCCGGCCCGGCCCGCGCAGCCCGAGCCCCCCGCCCCGCGCTCTCTCGCGAGACTCGGTCGCTGTAGACGCGATGTCCTTTGGGGCACCGGCGAGGGGAGGGCACGGGGGGAGGGAGGCAAAGCCTTGATTGATAGCGGTCTTCACCAATGGGTGGGGGGAGCGGCGGGGTCTTAGCCAATAGCTTCGCTGCGAGCCGAACAGCGAGCCAATAGCGATAGCGGGGGGCGGGGCGCGCCGCTGGCTGATTGATCCCAGCTCTGGCGTTGTTCAGTCGGAGCGAGAACATTCTAGAGGTGAGTACGGGGCAGCCATTGCTGGGTCCCGTCCGCCGCCCCCTCCTGCCTCGGCTGCGCGCCGCTCGCCGCCTCTCCCTCCCCCCTTCCCTCTTCTCCCCCCTTCTCCTCCTCCCTCTCCCTCACAGGTGCCGCCGCTAACGATGCTCCTGATTGTGTCTTGCCCGCAGATTGCCCGGCACCGCTCTCCCTGGTGATACCGCCCGCTCCAGGACGCCGGGACCCGGAGGCTGCGGCGTCCGCCTCCGCCTCCCTCTCCCGTCTGGATATAAGCGCCCCCTCGGCCCTGTTCTCCTCTCACAATCGGCTTCGTCGCAGCCCGGGGCGAGCAGCGTTGGGTTTATGTCTTTATTGGACGAAAACGGTGAGTGTTAGTAGTGGGCTACGGTGGGTAGGGGCAGCGGGGTGAGGGTGGGAGGAACGGGCGGTTGAGGTTGGGCTGGGGCCTCAGGCTGTCGGTGAACGGTGGATATTGGCAAAGGTTTTGTGTAACGAAGCGTCCGGGACTTTGACGGGAAAGAGAAGCAGTGTGGGGGGCGGCGGGAAACAAACAACAAAAAAACCCACAACAAAATTTAAATCTAAAAGCCGTAGATCTTCAGCTGCAGGGTAACTGTTTGGTTTGGTGGGGGGCGGGGGGGCTTTTTTTTTTTTTTTTTTTAATTATTTATTTATATTCATTTCGCCGCCGCCATGCGACGAGACAAGATGGCGGCGGCGGGGCCGCGCCTCCCGCGCTGTGGCGGAGGGGGGGCGGTGGCGCAGTTCCCACCGGCCGCGGGGGGGGCGCTCGGCCCCTCTCCCGAGGGGCGGCCCCGGGGGACACGCGGGGGGCGGCCCGGGGCGGGGGGGGGGCGGTGGAGCGCCCCCGTCCCGCGGCGCGGCGCATGCGCGGCCGGGGGTGACTCCCCCACGGCTCCCAGCGCTGACTCAGTGCTTAATTGCTGCATTTATGACTCACCGCGAGAGGGGCGGGGACGCGGCGCTGTGCGGCAGGGAGTCGGTCTGCCTTCCCGCTCTCTCCTCCGTGCGCGGCATATAGGGGGGTGGTGCATGGCGTGAGGTGTCGTAGGGACCAGGAGAGGGAGCTTCAGCCTGCAGCAGACAAATGCTGTACTCTGGAAGGAAGGAAAAACGGCACGCTTCTTCTGGGAACTCGGTCACCGAGAGAGCTGCTTCCTCAGCACTTCTGCAAACGCGTGGTCAGGTTACGTGGTGGTTCTTTTTAGACATCCTGGGGAAGGAAACCGTGTGTTTTAAACGGAATCCGCAGTGTACTTTTTGCTGAGGAAGGGTAAAATTGCATCAGGGTTAATAATGTAGACCACAAGGCACGTACCAGTCTATCTGTTTATTGTGTAAAGAAGTTGTAAACCTGACCAGAGGGGTTCAGATCGTGTTGCACCATAGGCACGCTCTTACACATAAATACAAAGAAGGCTTTTTTAATGTGCCAGCGCTTCTGTCATTAACGATAACAACGTGATGACGTGTCAGGATAGCCATGCTCTGTAGTTAGGGTTGCCTGTGTAGTCAACCGGTTGTGGCTTAAGTACTCTTGGATCTGATTATAGAGGCACGTGTTAATTTAAATATGTAAATACTGCTCAAGGCAACGTTAATAATAGGATTCATCCTCCTTCCCCTTCCTCCCCTTCCTCCCTTCCCCCAAGAAAAAAATCAACTGGAAAAGCTGCTGCACTGCTCTGTACCTCTGCATTGCTAGGCTTTCTACAGTGAAGCAACTTCTGTCAGACTTTATCAGGCTTATTGTTAAGTCAGAACTCAACAGAAGCTGCTATGAGAATCCATAAGTGAGAGGGAGAATTACGTAATTTTCAACTCTTTTCCACTCCGATCCAAAAACTGGTAAGCCATGTACAAACTATGTTGGGCTACAGATTGCTGCTGCTTCATCTTATATTTCTCAACATTTTGGCAGACTTCAGTTTGTGTGATAGGTTCATGCTATGATACGGAATTTAAAACGGATTTCCAAATCTTTCTCCTGATTTCCTGTGCCCTTCAGTCTGAAACCATACCACATGACCCTTATGGTGCAAGTCACTGGTCTGCATAATAAATCAAAGAGTGTGCCCTTCCTTAGTGATCCCAGAACTCCTTCAGGAGTTAATTGTATAAAAAAGTAGTCCTAAGCTGTTTAGTGGTTTTAGGGTAGTTAGAGAGGGTGGAAAGTTTTGTGGTGTAGTTAAAGAAAAGTTCCTTAGCAGTACAACCCAAGGCTGTTGTTTTCAGTTCCATAGGTTGAAGAAAGCCGTAGCATAACAAATGTACTTTTCCCTTTTTCTCACCCTAGATACAATCCCTTATATAGCTTTGTAGCAAAAGTAGATTGATGTACATCAAGCTAAACTTAAATTTTTTTTATTTGTTAACACTTGCAGAGCTGTTGCGCAGCCACTGGTACCTGTATTGGGGAAACATAGCGTACAAGCAAGAACCTTACAGCCTCAGTGGCGAAAATTTTTTCATGTCAGAGACCGAGAACTCTTGCAGTCGTTTATGTCATCCCGTCTTCTCCAGACAGAAGATACCAAAAAACTGCAATCAAAGATCTCTTCATCTTATTGATAAAGCTACTAATAAGGCAAAATGTCTGTCAACGTCAACCGCAGTGTTTCAGATCAGTTCTATCGCTACAAAATGCCCCGTCTGATTGCCAAGGTAACTTCCTAAGCAGCTGTAAGCAGGGAGTGTTCTCCCATAACTGGTTCTCCCAGGAGGGCAAAGAGGCAATGATAATGCTTGGCCACTCGGGAGGGAAGGTGTCCGCTCCTTCAGTCCACATAAGTGCACATTAGGTCCTGGAAGGAGATGCACTTCAAAGCAGAATTTTGGTGTAGTTTAATGGGAAATGCATGCTGGGCTTGGCTGTTGCAGGCATTTAACCTTAAAACATTATTTGTTCTCTAGGTGGAGGGCAAAGGAAATGGAATAAAGACGGTTATAGTCAACATGGTTGACGTTGCAAAGGCGCTTAATCGGCCTCCAACGTGTAAGTAATAGTGTGGAATGACACAGCATTTTTTAATGCTTTCGTGTTTGAAGTGGTAGTGTTAATTAGCTAATAAAGCATTAATACTGTCTTCAAAGATTTGTAAGAAAGAAACATGATTATCTTGGGATGAAATAATGGACAGAAAGAAGCAGTAGCCTATTTACTTGCTGTTAAAGAATCACAGTGAAGATATGAACACGGCAGTGACTATAATGCTTTCTTTACAGATCCTACCAAATTTTTTGGTTGTGAGCTGGGAGCACAGACCCAGTTTGATGTTAAGAATGACCGTTACATTGTCAATGGATCTCATGAGGCGAATAAGCTGCAAGACATGTTGGATGGATTCATTAAAAAATTTGTTCTCTGTCCTGAGTGTGAGAATCCTGAAACTGATCTGGTGAGTGCTCTCTGTCCGCATCAACAGTGTCACTATGGAAACACTATATTAAATGTTTGTAGAAGTAGTGCAAAGTTAAAAGCAGACTTAAAAACAGACATAGCAGTATCTATGAGCAGAAAACCCAAGTACGCGTTCTTGCACTCTTTGGGAAGGTTTTACATCTCTAATAGTTCCTAACTTAGATAAATTGTTACTTTTAAACTTTGTCTTCAGGGGTGATAACAAAGTATTTAAACCTCTGCCTTAATAATTTGGAGATAATCATGTAGACATTAGGTTTAGGTTTCAGTGCATAATTGTTCTGTAAGATCTAAATTCACTGGAGATTGTTGTCTCTTACAGCATGTCAATCCTAAGAAACAAACTATAGGTAACTCTTGCAAAGCCTGTGGCTATCGAGGCATGCTTGACACAAACCATAAACTCTGCACGTTCATTCTCAAAAACCCTCCTGGTAAGTGCCTTTTCTTTACTTCTGGGGATAAAGAGAACTTCTGTATTGGTGGTGTTATGGAAGTAGAAAAATAAGTGGCTCGCATCTAATTGAAATGTAAGCAGGCACTAGCATACTCTAGAGTATGTTTAAGGATCAAGATGAAGTAGCTGTGCTGGTAGTCTCTTTCCTCATTGTACTGTGTCCTTCCCAAGTAGAGCTATTTGTTAAAAGCTGGGTTTCCCTGTGCAGGACTAAACTTAGGAGGAAGGAAGGTAGTTAGCAGTAGCTCATGGCAGTTGTTCCTTTAAGTCAGTGTTAAGTGTGAGAGTAGGTTGTAAAAACTGTAGTAAATGCAAACTGTAATCTGTGCAAGCAACACTCTGTAGTAAGCATCCAGTTGCCTGCTGCAATTTGAGCTTGCTAGAATAGAAAAGTCTAACCTATTCCAGGGGTCTCTGTTTTGTGAGGTCACCTGTTATATAGACTTGGACAATCTTGGTGACAAGCAAGATTTTGGCTGCAACTGGGGTTTCCCCACCAGATGTACATCTTCCCTGAGTGTGTTTTGGGATGGGTACTACCCGTAACTTACAGCTAATGAAAGCATCCAAACCCACTTGGGGATATGGCAGAGGTGCAGGGACTTTCTAGTTTGCTCTAGTTCATAGAACAAAACATTAAAATTCACTTGCAGAAAGTGGTGACACTGGTACAGGAAAGAAAGAAAAGGAGAAGAAGAACAGAAAAGGCAAGGACAAAGAGAATGGTTCTGTGTCCAGCAATGAGACACTTCCACCCCCACCACCAGAGGAGATTACTCCTCCACAGGTTGTGGTAAGTAGAAGGGAAAGTGGGGAGATAAGGGTGTATGGTGTCTTGCTCCGATTTAAACCTTTGAAATCACTGGCATTCCTTGCTGGTCAACATTGCACCTAAAGGTCTTACTGTATCTGGAACTTAGTGCTGGAATAGAAGGATCCCTGATTCTCCTCTATAGCAGCTTTATCAGCTCATCAGTACTAGGGTTTGTGCTCCTTGTTAAGTGAAAGCTGCCTATCCTTTATCACTTCTTTTCAGGCACCTGGATTGTCTCTTGTGTACTAGGTAGAATGGTAGAACTGCAGTTCAAGTAGCCCTACAGATGGCTATAGACTCGGGTCTAGCTTCCATTACTTCTTTCCTGTTTGCACTTTCTCCATGGTCTTTGACTTGTAAATTGTACTATAAGCATTTCTTTAGTTTTATAAAAGTGCTGTCGTGTCTGTATAATTTCTATCATCACCTAATACTAAGCCTGCAGTAATATTGTGTGAATCTCCTGTTGTACTTTTGTATTTTAGGAGGAGGAGGATGATGATGACTGGGGTGAGGACACAACAGAAGAGGCCCAGAGGCGTAGAATGGATGAAATCAGTGACCATGCAAAGAACCTCACACTTAGTGAAGACCTGGAAAGAACTGTGGAGGAGAGAGTCAACTTACTATTTGATTTTGTAAAGGTAACTATTCTCTGGTTGTTTGCCTGATATAACCACTCAGGTGTAGTGGTACAAAATGTTTGTAAGGAAACTAAAAGCAACGTGCTCAAGCTTCTGCAGAGTACTGGTTCTGCCAGTGGTGGGAAGGGAAGAGTGCAAAGAGTATTAATGCAGACTTCAAGTGGCATTAAAATGTTTCTCTCTGCACCTGTTTCCCTCTAGAAAAAGAAGGAAGAAGGTGTCATCGATACTTCTGACAAAGACATTGTAGCAGAAGCAGAGAGACTGGATGTAAAGGCTATGGGCCCACTTGTTCTCACTGAAGTCCTTTTTGACGAAAAGATTCGTGAACAAATAAGAAAATACAGACGTCACTTCCTTCGTGTAAGCCATCTCTTCTGCACTCATTGTGACAACTGTTTGGAGTTTTGTAGCAGTTGCTTGGTACTATGGGCAAGAATTCTTGAGTTTTTGTAGTGTTTTACTTTTAAACCCCTCCTTAGCTGGGGGCAACTGCTGGGAAAGATTGTATGAACTGTTGTAAACTCCACAATCTCATAGAGCTGCTTCTGCTCTCTATTTCAGTCTGGAGAGAAGGTAAAAAAGCTCATTCAGTCACTTTTGCTTTTATCACAATTCTAGTTCTGCCACAACAACAAGAAAGCTCAGAGGTATCTTCTCCATGGCTTTGAGTGTGTGGTAGCCATGCATCAGTCTCAGCTTATTTCGAAAATACCACATATTTTGAAGGAAATGTATGATGCAGATCTTCTGGAAGAAGAAGTCATCCTTGGCTGGGCAGAAAAGGTAAAGGGCAGTATGTAATGTACTGTAGCAGTTAAACACCTGAAGGTAGCGTGTTCAATCTGGCTTCTCCATTCTGGTGTAGCTTGTGCAATGAGAAGCCTCCTTTGCAAAAACAGGCTATGGAAGGCAGTGGGTGAGGTTAGAGTTCCAATTTAAGCAGTTTGGGTACAGTCTGGTGTAAACTCCTTCAGTGTTCACACGAAGTCTCTGTCTTTCAGGCCTCAAAGAAATACGTTTCAAAGGAGCTTGCCAAAGAAATCCGTGTCAAAGCAGAACCATTTATTAAATGGCTAAAGGAAGCTGAAGAAGAATCTTCCGGTAATGAAGAAGAGGATGAAGATGAAAACATAGAGGTAGGAAAGGCTCATTTACTGTCAGCAGCTCCAAGGTTGCACTGTTCCTGCATGCTTAAGTCTTGTAACCTTGTCCTGGTGCATTCTGAAAGGGATTACTTGGGGTATTACTGTGCATGTTGGGAACAGGAGGAACATTCCATTTACAATGCTTTGTCAGCATTGCTGCTAATTGTTGTCAGTTGTCTGTCTGACATCACTGTAATAACTGAGGTGCACCTGGATAGCCCAAGACTGTCACTATGGAATGGTACAGTCTCTTGCACAGTAGCAGCTCATGTAGTGTAAGGTTGACAGGAGGTATTGAGCATCGAGTCTCATGTTCTAGATGAGTTGGTGAGGGTGTGTTTGTCAGATAAGCTGATGGCAGAATAACCAGTTTCCTCACAGTTCAGGCCTAGGTAAAATTTGTTGGTTACATTCCAGCTGGCTGTGGCTGGGAGTGTTTTCACATGGGGGTTGGTTGGTTGTTCTCTTCCCAGCATTAGATTATTCTGCTCCGGGGTATGAGATGCTTCTTCCTCCCAGGTGCACGTGCACAGCTGTGCCTTAAAAAGCAGCATGATGAGTGGTGCATGGCCGTGGTCAGGAGGGTGGTTGGGTGTTGGAATTACTCCAGTGCTTAGTGGCAGTAGGTGCTGTAGTTAAAGGAATGCCTTGTCTCCACAGGTGGTGTACTCCACAACTGCCAGTGTACCTAAAGTTGAAACTGTGAAGCCTGCAAACAATAAAGATGATGATATTGATATTGATGCCATTTAAAGTGATGCAACATAGCTTCCAGCATAGTAATGCAAACTTCTCTGCGTTTTCTGCCAGAAGTGTGACTTGTATGTGCACAAGCTGAAATGGCTTAACGTCCTGCTACTTTGTACTCTAAAATGTATCTTTTTACTGTGACTGGTCTTGTGTAACTAAGCCTAATACCAAGGAGTCAGCACGTCGGTGAACTGATCTAGTTTGCAACTGGCATGTTCTATTTTGTTTTTCTAACTTGTGTTGGACACATACTTGGAGCACATTTATACAGTTGTGGAAATAAAGGATTTGGTTTTGGTCAATCTTCATTTATGCCTCAACCCCCTTATTGCTTTTCCAAGTAAGTATTTACACAGCTCGGTGAAATTTGCAAAGCTGGTCACACAGTGACAATCTCCAGAATGAGACAAAAAAACCCCACCTTAACCCTCGAGACTGTTCCAACAGTGGAGATTTGAAACCTGGGCAAGAAGCACGTGTTGGGTAATCAACAGTGTGCAACTGACAGCTTCTTAAAACAGGACAGCTGTCTGTGTTCTTATCTTCGCAGGCTTGGGTTTTTTTAAGCAAACTTCCTCTGGTGTTCACTACATGAGTTGCGTTTTGGCTTGGGTTTTTTTTCCTTTCCTATGGTTTTCAACAGCTCCAAATCCAGGATTAAAGCTGCAGGAGCTGCTACTGCTGCAATTGGTGTGTACTGCTCCTGAGGAGCCAGCTGTTGCTGTGTGTCCAGCTGTGCAGTGTCACTATGGCACAGGCCAAGCGGTGTCCAGCTCCAGCCTCATCTGGGGAGGGAGGGGCAGAGGAGATCTGGCACCTCGAGCCCAAGAAGTCCCCGAAGTTCACTTGCTTATCTCTGGAAGTGAGTGTCCTAAACGCCAGTGTTGAGGAATCAGATTATTTTTAGAAATGGTGAATGAAAAACCTGGGCCATCAAAATCAGGAACCTGGTGTGACATGGTGTGTGACAGGTTTTGGCCAGGGAGGAGCTAAGGGTTGGGGTTTTGTTGCCTTTCACAGCTGCCTGCTGGGAAAATTGAGTGGCAAGAGAGTGGGTTTGGGGGTTTTTGTTAGATTCAGTATGAGTAGTTTTGAGAGATCAAGGCTGCACTGCACAGTGAGCTGCTTTTTCTAGTCAGGTTATTCTGGCAGAACTTGGACAAAGGCAAAGAGTGTGCTTGGATAATTACAGCAGGGGTGACTTGGGCTGCAGGTTCTGCTGTTCTGCAGTGTTGTGTTGCATGTGGCCCTGGCAGTGAGTCATCACTTGGCACTAGCAGGTGTGGCAAACAGCGCTAGAACGATGGGGTAAAGCCCTGAAGCATTTGAAAGTCCCCTTTTATCTTACATGGATTTTTATTGCAGTAATGTAAAAAATACAAGAATTAACATTTTTAATTTAGAGACAGGTTTATTCCTGGCTTCTTTTGTCTAAAAGAAAATCTGTTCTCCACTGGGTTTAAACCAGGTTTGTTTCCGAAGTGTCCATTTTCATGCATGTTTGGGAACCTGGAAGATTAATTACTAACCCCTGTGTGCCCTGGCAGGAAGACCTCTGTTCCTCCTGGTGCAGGCTCATGCCTCCCTTGTGTAGCTGTTGTGAGCACATGCTGATAAGTGTTACTCTCATGACCAGAAGGTTTCTGGGTGAAGGTTTTTTGTGGTGTTGGCTGTTCCCAGTTGTGACACAGTGAAGTACCATTTGGGGGTGGTCAGTCCCATTTCAGGGCAGACTCGGTGGTAATTGAAAGCTGCCACCAGTGGTGATAATCTCTGGGATTTTGGTTTTTTGCTCTAGGATGTGGAGACTAGCAAGACACACCGGTTCCTTACAGCAAGGAAACTAGGAAATGAATCCACCCAAAAACGTTTTTCATAGGGTCAGTGAACTGATGATGTCATACCAAAGCTGTAGGATGGTAGAGTTGGTGTAAACGGGGTGGGAGCATGCAGGGAATGAAAGTGTTCTCGTCTGTAGTAGCCCACAGGTGGATCAGAGTGAGTGTATCACGAAGTGGTGCCCTAATTTCAGTCATGGTGGAGGCTTCTAGAAGTGCTGAGGCTGCTGCTATGAGATTCCTGGTGCTGAGTTATACTTCTGACCCTATTTTCACATTCATGTTGCTGTTTCTGTCTCAGATCATTAACGGATGATTCCACCAGCTCATAAAAATTTAGTGTTTGTTGTGTGACTATTTCTCTAGGGAAGGAAGTCTGACTTTAAATTGTTTCATGAGTCTTTGAATGTATTGCCTCTGCTATGTGATTAAAAATAACAAGTACATCTTCAAAAGGCAACTTGGAGTTCAGATAAAATCTGCTCCAAGCAAGCTTCAAAGGTAGACTTCTGGCACCCGGGAAGGAAACAGCATTGGGTGATTTCCCTCGCTTGGTGCTGCACTATCTCCCTGCTAGAAAACCTGTGTGAGCACTGCCTGTGGGCAGGTGGAGAGTCTTGTGGCAGGTCCATCAGCCTCGGCTTTACAAACCCTCATATTCTTGCAGGAGCTTAAATTGGGAGCTTTGCTGCAGCTTGGCAGCCTTTGGCAGTAGCTGCTCTTCATCCAGCATGACAAGGAGGTGCTCCACTGCCAGCTGTGCTTGAGGCTCAGCAGCTTCAACCAGGGTTTGAAATCCTGACTGTTGTGCACATAAGAAGTAAAGTTGCCTAGTGTTACTTCTATCTGTTAAAGCCTACAAGTTGTCATTAGAGGCCAGTGCATCTGGTAGGACACGTATTAGATAAAAGAGTGCTCTTTGCTCCTGAGCACGCACAGCTCGGGCTTGTAGTGAGGCAAGGACTAAAGATGGGTAAAGTGATTTGAAGGGATTGCAGTAGGCACAGAAATGTGTGCTTTTGTTTTATCTTGCTGTGGTAGTGGCTTCCCTTACCAGTGTAGCCATGATGTGGTGCTCCCACAGAGGTCACCTCTGCTGGGCCACTTGCATGAGGCATTACCACAAGGCTGTCATTCCTCCCCCCTAAGATCTGCCCTGTTCCTTGGGGTAAGAGACTTGCCAAAAGATCCCAATCTCCACCCAAGTCAAACAGCTTGGTTAATTTGTTGCTGTCCAGATGCACCGCAGAATTTAAAAAGTTGATTTTTAGATAATGCTTAGCACATGAGTGTATTGCAGTTGTGCAAGTTCTGAACCTTGCCATTTGAAAAGGAGAGGTACCTCTGAAAAGTAGTTAACGTAGTGACCTGTAATGAAATGTCCTTTCATTTGAGGGCTCCTACAAAGCTGTAATAAAGATAACGGGGCCTCTGGGCTCTCAGTGAAAGCAGCAAATGGAAATGGCAAGAGAGATGGAACCAAAGTAGCTGACCCACCAATTAGTCTTTCCAATCTGTGGCAGCTGCTTTCTTCACAAACTAATTACTCCCAAAGAGCCTCAGCGGCCTGTTGCTGAGGCTCGACTCCTTGGCCTTCGGTAACACCACTGAACTGTGAAGTTCTGGAACAGAGAACCCAGAAGTAAAGACAAAAAACAGCGGCTTGAAAACAATGCTCTTCTAAGCCTTATCTGTGAAACACTGCATGGTTAGATTTCAGCTTAAGGTTTATAAAGTTTTTGGAGCTGTTGGGATTACTTACACGCTTGACAGGCTGCTGGCATTGTCTGTGTTTTTCATTCTGGAGATTATCATCTTACTGTCACAGAGGTGTCAGAGTCTGTCTCTTCACCTGGAATTGTTGAGGAGCTGTTCTGGGGCCACGGAGCAGCTTTCCCAGGACTTCACTTCCCTTCCTAGTGCAGACCAGCACCAGGGTATCTCCACAGCTTCCTTAGAGCTGCTGCAGCTGACGTCCGTTAAGGTCATGGCCCCAGTGCCCAGGTAATGCTGCTTTTAATTCAGTAAAACTCTAAAATGTCTCAATTTTTTTCAGAGGAAAATCAAAAAACATCTTTAGTGTTCTGGGTTAGGAACCTAAGAAACAGATTCACCCAATCCCTGTCTGTAAACAGAGGGCACTCTTCTTCCTGTTGTAATTAGTGTCAGGGAAACCAAATTAATGCTAAACCATCTTTTCTACACATCAGTTTTTCTACTTGCGTGTGCTTCAAAGTCTTACTCAATAGTTAGGGCTCTTTAAGCTTTTTGTTGTGGCTAAATTACCAGTTCTGAGTGTCCTGTGGATGGGATGCCATTCACTTCCAGTGCTGGCCACACAGATCAGCTGTGCCAGGACAGGTTTGGAGTGAAGCCAGCCAGCTGGGTCAGTACGGCAAGGCTGGGACCAGCAAGGCCCAGGGCTGGGCACAGATCTGCCCATGTGGGTGCACAAGCTTTACAAGGGCCCTTGCCCACGTGCCAAGGTGTCTTGGCCCCAGCTGTCTTCTCCCAGGACTTTCTCACTCTGTTCCTTCCACATCACTCAGCTCCAAGGTTACTCGCTGCACCACATTGGAGCTTGAACATAGGCTGTCCTGCACCTGCAAGGAGGGGAAAGGTGTTGCAGAGCCTATTCCTACTCCCAGCTCCCTGCGGCTGGAGCTGTTTATTCTGGTGCTAATCTCACCCCATTACTGTGGTGTTAGAGGCATTTTCTGCACAGTATTTTCTCAAGGGGAAAAGAGATGATTCAAAGGAGAGCTCTGGTCTGAGCATAGAGTCGTAGGGCCTACAGCCATACATTCCAAGTAAGGTAAGTATCAGCACAAGAACAACTCAACGGGAGGTTTGTGTGGGTGTTTTATTATTCTCTGTGAGTTTTTGCTTGATACTGTTTTTTATATTTATCTGATATTAATAAAACCTTGATAACTGCTCTGACGTCAATGGAGTTTGGCTTTGATTCTGTGCAATTAAGGTAGACATCTGACATCTTTAAAAGAAACATGAGGAAAGTATACTTCCCCAGGAGAATCCCATCCCTGTGTTGTCAGGGAATTGTTAATGAATTGTTTATTAATTAATAATCACTCTTGTGGACAAAGTCACAGGTATACAAATTGTGAACAGATTAGTTCACATAGGAAAAGACTAAATAAAGAAGTATAATACTAAATGAAAATTCTAAGGGCAGTCTCTGGGACTGGGAAAACTGGATTTAAAGGCTTCCATCTTCTGCTCCTTTGTTCCTTCAGCCTGTGCTCATATTCTCTATCATAAGCCAGAGGAGCTGGTGGTCCCAGCTGGATGTGCTGTGGAACTTGGAGTGGTTGTGGATGGTGGGCAAACACACTCAGGCAAACAGGAGCATAGCTCCAGTGACAGAAAAACACTGCTCTGCTCTGTGTGGGGGGAGTAATGGGATTTTTAACAATCTTAAATTCTTATTTATTAGCTGACATTTAGTACAGGATTTGCATTCTCCATGAACAGGATTGGCTGTATTTTAGTTTTGATTTATTCTGCTGAAAGATGCCTATAAAAGATCCAGAATTCAGAAGGGCAATTTTAAGGAAAAAAACAAAACAAAACAAAAACCCTTGACTATTGGTGGATTTCATCAAAATCCCAAGAAACAGTTTCGATAAGATGAACGATGTGGTAGCTGCAGCCAGCTGCAGCTGCTGTCAGGAACACACCAGCTCCAAAGAGCAAAACCCCTGCTTAGGTGGAGCAGTACAGAAACATGGAAGGGAAACCTCTCTGTGAGGAAAGCACGTTGGATCCTACTCAACAGAGGTCACTGAAGAACAACACCTTCACCTTGCAGTCAGATGGAGGAGCCAAAGTTTTAGCAAGTAGCACAACTTGCTGAAGGTGAGTCTAGGGATAGAAAAAACGCATCATAAAAAGCAGTAACATACAGAGAGAACTAATCAACTGTGCATTCCTCGTGCTGACTAAAAATCAAGGAGATGGAGGTGTGTTGAGTCCTCCTAACCAGCTCCTGGTCAATCCTGATACCAGAAGGTGGGAGCAATGCATTTGACTTGGGCAAAAAAAGGCTGTAGGAAGCAAGCGGTGTTCCTGGAGTCCCCAGAGCTGTGCAGATGGATAACCAGCCTCCATGAACCTCCTCACTTGCGTGGGCCTGGGGATGCTCTCAGCTTTGCCTGGCCAGGTTTGTGTGCCCGGGTGAAACATCTGCTCCAGACCCGTTCCTTGGAGAGGACAGGAGCATGTGGGCTGGGAGGGAGACACAGGGAAGCCACACTCAGCACCACAGGCATGGCTGGCTGCATCCTGGTCCGGGTCAGTGAGAGGGAAGCCAGGAAGTGAAGGTGGCTGTGGTGTGTGGGTGGTGAGGATGGAGAGGTGATCACTGAGGCCTTCCTGTTTAGTAACACCAACAGGCTTTTCCTGGGCAAGGGGGTGGTTTTATCTGAATCACCGAAGGGGAACTGAGTGTTCCTGGTGGGAGGAAAAGTGAGAGAGCAGGTACCTGTCTGTTGTGAGAGCCTTTCTGGGGGCGTTCAGGGATGTGCACTGAGGAGCTGTGGAGCTTCACTAAAACAAGGCACTAACTGCTGCAGTTGCTGGTTTTTTAAGTCTTTTATGATACTGTGTCTGCCGTCTGCCTTTGTTCTTTTTTTTTTTTTTTTTACTTCAGCATTGTGGGGTGGGACTGGGAGACAGAAAGAAGCAGTGGTATCACTAATACCAGAAAACCTGCTCTTCAGGAAAACCTGCAGATGTGTGCAGGATGGGGAAGGAGCGGCTTCACTCATGACCCAACCTGCCCTGCGTGCAGAAGGCCAGAGGGTGATGGGGATGACAGGCTCCTTCCTCTGTCTTTCCCATGAATCCATTCTCAGCTCTGGTCAAAGAGGTGCTGTTCAAGGCCTGACTTGATAACCTTCAAGGAGCTACTGGAAGGAAGGTTTCCTCCTGCCTTTCCTGCTCTGTGGGACTTGCTCTGCTGTGGTGTCAAACAACCTGTGCCTTGGTCCAGGGCTGGTCAGCAGTGGTGGGTTTGGAGTTTATAAGGGAGATGCCTGTAGCTGTCAGAGGGCTGACATCGTGGGCCATGCCCTGCGGAGGCACCTGGCTGTCAGAGAAGCCACCAGTGCTGGGAATTTTCCATGACCCACTTTTCCTCCTGAAATTCTGTTTCTCAACAGTGGCAAAGACTCATTTTCCAGGAACATCCGCAGGCGGCAGGAGGGATCCCAGGCAGGACTAACCTTGCTCCCCCCATCACCGTAACACATGCACAGTCCCCTCTGTGTCGTGCTGGGACACGGCCCAGGGGGGCACCGGGATTAGGAGGGCACAGGGGCAGATTTTGAGCCGCCACAAGCCCTGGGTGCCACCTGTGACCCCGAGCGCCCGCCAGTCTCGCCGGGGCAGGGCTGCGTGGGGCGCAGGGATCGTGGCGGGGACGGGGGATCAGTCTGCCGGAGCTGGGGCCGGGCACCGGCGCGCCTGCAGGGACGGCGAGGGAATGCGGGGTGCCGGGAACGCGGGGTCCCGGGAGTGCGGGGTGCCAGGAATGCGGGGTCCCGGGAGTGGGGGGTGCCAGGAATGCGGGGTCCCGCCCACGGGACGCAGGCGAGGGACACCCGCGGCCCCGGCCCCGCGCCGCCCGAAGCGAAGTGGCCGCCAGGGGGCGCCCGCGCGCCGGCGGCGCCGCCCCGGCCCAAAGCGGCCGCGAGGCCGTGACGGACACGGGGGAAGGAAAGGGGGAAAGGATGGAAAAACATAAACCAAACCAACAAAGCCCGAAAGATAAAAGCAAGGCAAAAGAAAATTTAAAAAAAAAAAGAGAAAGAAAAGAAAAACAAGGGGGGTGAGGGGGAGGAAGGAAACAAGAGAAAGAGAAAAAAGAAAAATATAAAAAGAAGAAAGAAAAGGAAAACAAAAAGAAAGAAAAAACACACCAAAAAATCCTCCCCTCCTTCCAATTTTCACACTCCTGTATATTGTCTGGCTACAGATCTACCAGGGTTGGACTTCTCTCTCCCAACACCCACTGAGTTCATGTTGCCTGAGGCACATTTTTGGGTAAGTAAGTGCAAATTTCTCTGTGCTGGATGGAAAGGGGGTTCCAAGCGCCAGCCTCGAACTGCCCCTGCTGGGGTCACACCTGCTGCAGGGCCTCAAGAGATGGAGGAGCCTCAGGACAGGGAGGTGGCACGGTGGCTGCCTTGTCACTCTCCGCCCTAGGATGGCTCAGTCACTGTGACGGACATGTCTCTCTGGAAGGAAACAGTGGGGAGCCATGTGATGGGAAAGGGCATAAGGGTAGTGAAATAATGCTGTATTGAAAGTACTGTCAAGAAAATATTTGAGAGAGAGAGAGGGAGAGCTGCAGCTGCCTCTCCATCACACACAGTCCATGGGTATATCCATGTTACACTCAGGGAGAACTTGCTTTTTTATATCCTCCAGCCTGTGTCATTAGGATGCTCTTAAAACCCTGTTCCATGTAATCTCAGCGCACATGCTTTGAGGGCAAAGTGACACCTTTGACATCACTGGAGAAAATATTCAGGCCACATGCAGCACTTTTACCTGCAGGAACAAACTACCTCATCTCCACAGGTCTGTTACCTGACTCATTCCCAGTAACATGTCTTGCAATGAGCCAGCTGCACTCACCCAAATGTCATGTGAGGAGATCCTGCACACGCAGCCAGCTGCTCCTTTGCCTGCATGGGTGCCTGCCCTGCCCTGCTGATGATCTTGGGTGTTCCTCCTCCAGCACGGGATGTGTGCTGGGAGGAAGATCATCCCCTCTATCACACAGCAGTGACTCACCATGCAGCACCCTGCAGCTCCATGGTCTCCCCTCCCTCTGCACTTCTGGTACCCAGGATGTTATAATGAAACACCTCTGAAGAGCTGTGTTAGCATGGGCATACCCAGAGCTGCAGGGAGCCACAGAGAAGATAAACCTAATGGCAACACCATCCAGCTCCCGCCCAGCAGTCCAATAGGCTGAATCTGAGAATCCATTTATTTTTCTTCATTTTCCCATGATGTTATTTTTCTGTGATCATGTTGCTCACAGCAAAACTGAAATGAAAAGCAGAACAGCTGAGAGTATCAGCAGTGCAGGAAGAGAGAGCTCCCTACAGGATCCTGCCTCAAGCTGCTCCTGGGTTGAGCATCTTGGCTTTGCTTGGGCAGTGGGGGAGGTGGTGCAGGGTGGGATGGGTTGGTGGAGGCTGAGTTGTCCAAAATCTTGTCGTTGGCATTTGGCTGCATCTATGTAGCTCTGCCAGGCACGGTGGAGGGACAGACCAAGCCACTACCCAAAAATCATCTGCAAATCATCAGTGGGTGCAAATCCACTTTTCCTTTCATTTCACAATTCCTTACAGAATTATTTTTTCCCAGTCTTCCTAATTTCCTTAAAGACAAGCATACCCTTCTTGTGGGAGAGCTTTAAGGTAACTGCCAGACAAGTGAATTTATAGCCTTGCATGTGTCAGAGAAGCAAAAACCTGATTGCCTGGGTCAGATTGGGGGAATTTTGATGTATTTGAGCTCCTCTTGCTTGACACCTGCAAGATCAGATGCTCAGGGAAAGGCTGTGTGGCTGCAAGACTCTCCATGGGACCAGCTGGACACCAAAGGCAAAAAGGTGGGTGAGGTATCAGCCTGGAACTGGGTGACGGATGCTGTCTGCAGGGATAGGGTGAAGACAGTGACTCGTGTCACCCCCAGCAGCAAAGGGTGGCTCCAGAAGGGTCTCTGCAGGCCCCTCCCCTCTGCTCCAGGGCTCTCCATCACAGTCCTGCCCCAGGAGGGGCCAACCAGACCCTGCAAATCTCAAGGTGGTCCCCACGTTTCTAAGAAGCAGATTTTTTTTTTTTTTTTTCCAAAGCAGGAATATGGTGAGAGTTGGGTCTCTGCATTCCTATTTTCTGGTTTGGCTCTGAAACATTATACCCAGGTCAGGGCCTTAAACCATCCTTTGTTTAGGCTTTCTCAGGCAGGTGATTTCTCTGTGCTGGGTTGCTGATGGGGATGGCAGGTTCCCCCTCCCTGCTTTCCCCCACCTCCCCAGTCTTTGATCACAGCAGCTCTGGAAACTAAGCTTTGAAAATACAGTCATTTCATGGATGTGTTGATTAGGAAATGAAATTCCAAGAAGCAAATGACAACCCAGCTGCACTGCCTGACTCTGCAAGGCTGGAGCTCCCCACCAGGAAATGTATTCTCATATTTTTTTTGACACATCCAGGGTGTTGTATCATTAATAAAAAATGCAGACAGAACTTCTTAAGAGAAAATGACTTCCAAAGAAACTGCCTTTTTTTCCCCCAGTTTTTTCTGTGAGACTGTAGGCTTCCTTGAAGACAGCTCAGTCCTTTCTCTCTTTTGCAGAGCAAAATGAAGCATAGGTTTTCCCTGGAGCAGTGCCTTCTGGGCACACAGTAAGACCCCAGGGATTTATCTCTCCTAGCAGGCTGTTAATCAAGGTTTCCAGCTGCATAGGAAATTGGTTTTATTGGGGGACAGAGGGATGCTGTGGGCCTTCATGGTTAATTCCACAGAAAAATAACCCCATCCCTGCAGTCCTGTGAGGACTGGATTCTGTCTAGTCCATCCAGCTGGGATAGGGAGAGGTCTAGCTGATGTGCCTGCCTCCACAGCAGCCATAATGCCATACACTGACTCCAAGTAAGCCTCTCTTATTCAAACATCCTCAAATCCATGTCTGAAACACAATCCTTTTCCCCTTTCCTTCTGTATTAATAGCACTGTGCTTTTTTGAGTGCTATTCTGAGTATATCAGCCCAGGGTGGGAGAGTATTTTGGGGCTGATTCATCTCAATTTTGTTGCTGAGAAAGCAGGACATTCAACAAGGGTGATGGCAGAGGCTGGGCTGATTTGGTTTCAAAGTGGGTTCAAGGAGCTCCTTGAGGCTACTCAAGGCTCACAGAACTGCTGCAGGAGGGGAAAACCCAAAACAGGCCATGCCTGTGTGGGGCAGCCAGGTATGGGGCTGAGAGGTGGTTCACACCCACTGGAGGGTCACAGCTGCAGCAGCAAGTTGGACTTTCCAAGTCTCTAGATTTGCTTAATGTTTAAAGTTCAATGGAAGGTTGTTCAAGAAGGCCTGAAAAGAGGATGGGGTATTCGGAAGAACCTTTTTGTGAGGAAGAAATACCTCTCCAGGAAGAAGATTGTTTGCTGGGACACAAAGAGCACTCAGTCTTTGGTTGGCACTTCAGGTGTGATGTGAAAATGTTGTAAATGGCCTTCCTGTAAAAGGCAGATCACTTTTTCCTGGATGCAAGGAAGAAAGAAGAGCCAGGGAACTGATACAAAGAAAGCCTGTCAAAGCAGCAAGCCAGGAAAAGCAGCTTTGCAGAAGTGCTTTGAACGGCTGCATGTGCTTGTGACAGGGGATGTATCAGAGCCAGAGAGGTTAAAGCATGTAAGATGAGAGATGATGTTGGCCTAGACATGAAGGACCATATCCTACTCTGCTCTAGTTTGCATATCCAGAAATAACAAGCAGACAGGGTCTGACTTCTAAACATTGTGAACAGAGGTAGACACCAACAGTCTTTATCCCTGTAGACCTTCTTTCCCCCCAGCACAGAATAGTTAAAACTATTTCTCTCTCAGTGGGCTGCCTCCTCTCCCTGGGTGCTGCTTAAAAATCACCCCAAAAAAATTACAAACAGGTCAGCCCTTACATCTGTAGCTTGTTCTGCACAAGTCACCCTTTTGGGAAGGGAGTTTTCCTGGTGACGGCAGGAAATCCATTTAGAGTTCCCCAGCACTCGTGCTGCAGCAGCCCCTTTCCCTGCCACTGCTCCAGCACACAGAGGCACTCCCACAATGCCAGAGGCTCATTCCCCTGCAGCAGTGGGATGCAGGCAGAAGTGCGGCCAGAGGTGGGGATGCAGAGTGGGCACAGGGTGGGAGAAGGCTGAGCAGCCCCAACCCTGACTGCATTCCCCCGTAGTATGAGGCTGCTCTGGTTCCTCCAGCTGGTTGCACTCACCCATCCCCATCCTACCCCCATCCCCATCCTATGCCCATCCCCACAAAGAGCAGCTTGCAGGTGACATCTTTGACACCTCCAGCTGTCTCTCTGCACATCGCAGCTTTTCATCTCTGGCAGCTAATGGCATAGTGCTGGGGGAAGGGAACATATGCCAAAGCAGCTCATCTAAGGTGCCTTCTTACTAATCACATTACCTGCCCCCCTAGCCAGAGAGAGGGTTTGATATATGGCCAGGGAGGTAGCAGAATACCTCCCCTCTCCCCATGCTACAGGGGATGCTTTTGCCTCTCCGGGTTGCAGGAGGCAGCTCCATGACAGGACAGGGAATGGAACACCTCTCTTTGGAGGGATACCACAAAAAGCACAGGCTGGAGGCAGCCAGGAGCACATGCTCCTGACAGAAGTCCATACGGGAGTGTGAGGGGTGGGCAGTTGCCGTGCAGCATGACGGTGCTGGAAGGAAGGCAGAGCCTGAACTGATCGGCAGAAAGAGCCACCTTCCATCACTGCTTCCTGCAGGGCATTTTCTGGAAGTAACAACTGAATCCCAACAGCCTGGGGCAGTTAGAGGGTATGAAGCTCGGGCTCAGCTCAGCTGCAGGGAATCTCACTACCCCCATTCCAAAGAACACCCTCTTAATGATGTATCCCATTAATGGCTGATCCTACACAGTGAATGCAGGTGTCAGGGATGCGTGATTCAGACAGCAGCAGCAAGGTGATGGCTTTGCCCATCGGAGGGAGGAGGTGTCCTGGTACCCTGGTACCCTGGGGAGCCCAAGGGAGGCTGAGCTGCCAGGTGATGCTGTCATCATCTCCAGGTCCTGTCTGCTCCCCACTGCTCCCTCCTGAGCTCAAATGCATCCTATCTCAGCCATGATTTCAAACGGAGCTGGTGCCCAGGGCCTGGTGGTGGGGATGTGGCAGTGACAAGCTATTGTGCCAGTGGGGGCTTGGGAGAGACTGCAGAGCACCAATGGGTTGGCCCATGAGCTTCATAACAGTGCCAAAACCCTCTTCTTGCCTTTTGCTGGCCAGTCTGATAGGAGCTGATTAACTGTGAAGGATGCACTGGTGGCCCTGTCCGTCTCTCAGTGCACAGAAAAACAAGACTTCTGCATCTTTTCCTAAAATACATGCAAGTGCCAAATGTGCAGGTCAGCTTCTCCAGAGCCAGGGCTTGTGTGACTGTTGGCTCTGGTGTGTGGCTGCTGGAATGAGCTGAGGACCAGCCTGCACAGGAGAGAGACAGGAGAGAGACAGGCTCTCCAGGTTTGCTTTCCAGCTGGGGGAATCCTGACCTGCTTCTGCTCTCTTCTGATGGATGACCTTTCCACAACTCATGCTTGTGTTTGGGATTCCTGAAATCCCTGCCAACAGTGCATGCTCTCACCTTTGCATGTCTGGAGCCCTTTGGGGTCTGTGTCCCGCCAGAGGAGTTACTACAGAGGGTTTTCCAGGGACTTGTCCCCTTCTCTACTCTGCTTGCCACAAGCCATTGGCTGGAGAGGAGGCACGGGCATGCACATGTTTCAGTATGTGTCTCTTTTTAATGCATTTATTTTTAGCTTGTTTTTGTGGCCCATAGAGGATTCCACAGGAAATCCTGCAGCCATGGGATCATGAAAAGCTCAGGTTCCTGATTGTGTTACATACGTTAACAGAGATGTGATCTATACAGAGTTTTTTAAAAAGCAGCTATAAATACTTCCTCCAGCTGCACCAATATCCCCTTGTCCCTCTTCCCTCCACGGCACCTGTTGACACTCATGTACCCTGTTAAGATTAGCTGCTTCACAGGAAAAGGGAGCCCTGACTCTGGAGCCATCCCTCCCTGCCCTGTAGCAGGAGCACCTGGCTGGCCTGTTTTGGGACACGCCTTGGGCTGTCAAAATTTGCACAACCCCAAAGGGCCGACTCCTCTGATGGGTTTGCTTGGCCCAGCAGTGGTATGGGGCAAGAGCCACAGGACCCAGCCCCATATGGTGTGGTGACACTTGGGTGGTTGCCATCTGAGTCCCAGGCAGCTCAAGGCTAGGTAGCCCCACCACAGTGGGGAGGTTGTCAGCTCTCAGCCCTGCTTCCTTCCCTAGCCCAGGCTGGCCAGAGAAGCAGGGGTGCTCAGAGCTGGTGTGCACATTCACATTTCGTTCTGCAGCTGTGGGGTGCACTGCCAAGTGCATCATTTCCCTCCAGCTGTGGAAGCTGATGGCTCACTCACACGACCCCTCCAGGCTCACCAGAATGAGTAATGCCTGCAGGGCTGGCCCATGTTTGTGAAATATGGAGATGTGCATGTATGAAGCTTGAGTTCAAGGCCTTCAACTGTGTGGGAGACCTTTGGGTTCTTTTGACTAGAAGCAGAGGGGCTTTTCACCTGTGAGAGGCAGCTCTCAGTCTCCTCTCTGTCTCTGAGCATTGTGGAGGAAAGGTGCTGCACAGGGCGCCCCAGACCAAGCTAGGACATGGCTGGAGGAGGCACCTGCTGGAAATGTGTCCCATCCATTACATCCATGCAGCCTCCAAACTCAACCCTGAAATGCTTTCCCATGGAGAAAAAAACCCAGCAAGGTAAGAGGGAGTTTGCCAGGGGCCAGTCCCTGCTTCCCTGCAAAGATGCCAGCCTGTGCTGGTGTCCATGGTGGGCACTACTCTGCAAAGTCCAGCTCCAAGCTGTGCCCATTTTTTCCCTGTCCATGTGTCATCGTTCCTGGCTACTGGTGAGTCAGCTCCTGGCCCTGCTGGGTGCCTCCACAGCAGCCATGCTCTGCTGCTCTGCAGAAAACCTCAGCCATCAGGGGAGCCCATAACATAGCAGCTGCAGGCGGTGTTCCCCTTCCATGCTGGGAGGGAGCCAAGACTTTTCAAAAGTCTTTCAAAGGTTTGTTTATGCAGAAATTATCCAAATCATAATGAGAGACTCCTTCATTTGCCACTTTCCCCCCTACACAAGAAGCTAATGCCATAAGCCTTCACACTCCTCTGGCCCTGAATGTGCCTGAAGAGTCCATCCTGGAGCCAGAAGAGGTGTCTGATGAAACTTTAGTTGAACATGAAACATGAAACATTGGCTACACTGTGAGACTTGATGTGGGAACTGGAAGATGTATTCAGTTCACAGTTAAAGCAATCAGAAATTTACCCCATCACTTGGAAACTCTTCTGATCCCCACCTACACTCTCCCAAACTACACCTCTGAGTGTGCCACACTCCCAGGCTGGAAGCTGGGTTGTGTCCCTCTTTGCCAGTGTGCAGGATGGACTGCAAGCCAAGCAATGTCTTTCTGCCCAGGTAGACCCTGCTGAGACCCTGACGTGGGTACAAGGGGGTTCAGATGTGTGTTGTCGGCCCTGCTATTGCTGTACTCCAGTAGACCCAGAGCTTGTACAGATGGGATGGCAGAAATCCAAGGAAAGGCTCATGACACCAGCTCAGAGGAGAGCAGAGAGTGAAAAACGGGATTATGCGGGCTCAGCTGATGGAGAAGGCAAAGTCAGAAGCAGAAGACAGAGTGTTTAGAGGTGAATTAATTCTGTTTATGTAGATTTGAGGTTCATCTATGGTATGGTCATCCAAAACACTGCAATGAAGCCCATCCTGGGGAAGATGTCACACACCACGGGACACACAAGGACTGCCCTGGTCCTCTGACTGACCAAGGCCTGCTGGATCTGGAGAAGGTCTTGCCAGAAGGATCAAATATAAGAAGCAGAGGAAAAGGAAAAGCAGTATTTGCTTTCTTCTGCCCTGCTTCTCCCAGGCTGTCACTTTAGCCAGGCCTTCTGACAACCCCTTCAGATGAAGTGTACTCCAAAAATGTGTGCTGGGTTTACGTAAGACTCCGGTACCTTTGGTGACTCACACGCCTTGTCCTAACATGCTGTTCCCCACAGCCATTGTGTAACCTCACTGAGAAAACACGCAGTAGCCAGCCCCAGGGAAGGGGAGCCGTGGCCCTAAAGATCTTCCTTCCCAAGGAAAGACAAACTCACTGAAGGACCATCCCATTCCTCTCACATATGGACATAAAGGAGTCCTCCCACAGTGTTGGTCTTGCAACTCAAGGGATGTCAGGGAAATGAAAATTATGAAATTCATCAGACTAGAGAATTTGTGGTTGGCATCCAAACCTGTGGTTTTCCCTGTTGTGTGCTGTAGTGAAAGGTCAACTAGTACTTGTAATGAAAGGGTTCATAGGCAGGAGAGCAGGAACAGGGATATCTTCCTCACTTACCCAGAGAGCCTTCTTCCTGCAGTGAAGGAGTCTGAGTTTTCTCTTGTTTAAGCATGAAAACATCAGGATAGACTTTGCAGCCAGCAGTGGAGATACTGGCTGTTCCTCTGGCACAAAAGGAGGATCAGGCCTTTGAGGAGCTCCTGGAACTTGCAGTGGATGTGTGGGCACAGCAAGAGGCAGTGAGGGGTGCAAGCACCCAGGAGCAGCAGCATTGGAAGTGGGGACTATATTCCCAGCAGCAGGGTGGGGACAGACCAGCCCAAGGTTGTCAGGATGGATAAGCCCATGGGGGCAAATTGCACGTGTCTCTGTCTCAGTGTGAGAGGCTGTGAAGGAGAGGGGCTGTGCCTATGTACTGAGCAGCAGTCTGCCCCGGGTTCCTTGCAGACAGGTCCAGTCTGCCATGTTTTGCCATCTCCTGGGACAGCGTCTCCAGTGGCACAGAGCAGAGGGCCTCACCTTCCCTCCTATTCAGAGTCTGCCGTTGCTGGAAGGACACAAGTCTCATCTAGACAGCTGTACCTTGGCATTTTGTGTGGCTGATTTTGGTTTGGTTTTTCACCCTGCCCATATTCTGTTTGAATGTGTGTGCCATGAATCCAGCTCAAACATCTCAGCCCCTCAAGGCAGCAGAGTTACTGTAATGTGGGTATGTTGGAGGAAGGCTGAGAACTGGCAAGTCAGCAGCAACCTCTGCTTCTCTGAACTCACACTGCCAAGGAAGTTCAGACCTCATCCTGCCTCGCACTCACGTCTCTCAAAGAAATCAGAGGCAATGAACAGCATGCTGCAGGTTTGGTGCTGCCTTATGACTTCAGGGCCAGCTCATCAGCTGGGACAAGTGAGGGTAGCTGCCCCGAGGCAGTCCAGATGAGCAGGTATTTTCCTGACGTCTTGCCAGTCCTTGATTCCTGTCCAGGACTCCATACCTGCCCCAGCCTACCTTCTGGTACAAAAGTGATGGGTTTGAATCATGCAATGGATTTACAGACTGGTTCATAAGCTGAACCAAAAAACAAAGAAACTCTTCTTGTTCAACTAAGGATCTGGTTTCCACCGTTTTGTAGCTCTGCAATGGAGTGATAATATATTAGGGCTGAGTCTTGGCTTCAGGACGCCACTTTTAGACTTGTATAAAATCACAGTAATGCAGGCATCAGACTCATTATTTATGATACAGTTATAAATTATACAATTTTGCCCCCTCAGTCCATAGCTAGAAATCACCACTTCCCACATACAGCATATGCAATGCTTTATTTTTAAAAAATAACTTCCCTCTTTCTAAAGAGTAAAGGCAGAGCAAAAAGATGAATTAATGTGACCTATTATTAAATTATGAAATGCTTACAAGCCCACAAAACCATGCATGAATTCAGCTTCCTCAGGAAAGAGGGCGACTGCAAGGAATTTCAGAGCCAGCACCTTGCCTGATGGAAAGCGGAAGCCACCGGCTTCAGCAGGAATGTCTATTCCTAACTGCAGAACTGGTTCCCAGAACCAGCTCACCATGAAGCCCAGCCTTGGTGGTGTTGGAGGACACTCATGAGAAGCAAGACAATTATTTTCCCCGATTAATAACGGCAGAATGATTTGCAAGTCATGTTCTAATGGCTACAACCACACGGCCACCAGGAATCGAGCCTGCAGGAACACACCCTGCCTTTGCCAGCCTTGCAGGCTGCTCAGGCACAGGATGTCTCTGCTGACTGGCAGCACTGCCTGCTGTCACCATGGCACAGGGTTCTTTCTGTAAAACCTGCTTCAGACATATTTTGCCAGGCTCTAACCACCAGGGCCAGCCTCAGATGTGCCAGCTGGCTGCCAGGCCGGGAGATCTCAGTCAAGGTAGCTCAGCAAGGGTGAGGCTGGGACATGATATCTTTTGTCCTTGGCCTTTTGGGAAAGCTCTGGGATGAAGAGGTAAAGAGAAGAGATGTGGGCATCCTGGGAACAGAGGGGGAAACTCTGAGATGGGGTGGGATGGCTCAGGAGGGGCAAGTTGGGATAAGGAGCTGGGAGAAAGGAAGGAGTGGACCTCAGAGGACATGGGACAGCAGGAAAGAGGAGTCCCTTCTCCCCATTAGGATGTGTCCCCTGCAATATCTGGGAAGAACCACATATTCCCATTTGTGTTTCTCCTCCATTGTCAGCTGAAACCTTCAGATCCTACGTCTCATATGGGTTGATGCTTTGTGGATGGCAGCCTTCCACTGGGACAAACACATTGTTAGATCCCATCACACTTCTCCCTGGTGGTGTCTGTACTCTGGCTCTGCTGCTGACCCTGTCACCCCCCAGGTGGGCCGGCTGGGGACTCCCATGTGCTTTGCTGGAACCCAGGAGCACCCCTGCAGAAGAGAGTATGTGTGCAAGTGACCTTCAGCCAGCCACTCCAGGGGTAGGAGAAACCAAGTGAAGCTGCCTCTGCAGGTTTCCCATTTCACTGTTTCCTAAGGCTCCCCACACAGGCTCATCTCTGTGCACAAAATGGATGGTTCCTATCGGCAGAACAGCACCAGAGCCACAATCCTGCTTGGAGAGATACCTGAAGCAGCCCAGTGCGAGCCTTAAAGCACTTTAACTGCTGAGCTTAGAGGAAACCAGCCTGTTCTGTTGTGCTAATATTGCATTTATATTGCTCCTGGTAGAGGCACCCACTGTAACCCAGCTAACCCAGCAAAGGGGACTCCTCTCCCACACATAGCTCTGCTCCCACTGCAGGTCCTGTGTGCAGGGCCTCTGGAAAGGCAGCAAGCAGTCCTGTAATTAAAGCCTGGATCCTAATGTGCAAGTACAGAGAGGCCACATGCTGGCTGATTTTCTTTGTAGCTTGAATAGTGTTTCTTTAATGTAGGTGGGTTGTTTTTTCGGTTGGAGTGTTTTTCGTGCGTGTGAGAAACATAAATAGGCCTTCATCTTTTATGCATTTCCTTGTGCCTTCCAGACCCAGAGCTCCTCTCCATCATTTGACATCGTTTCTAGTTTTGAAAGATGCACTTACTAGAAAAAGATATAAGGGTGTTTTCATTGCAGTACATCATATTCACATACATAAAATATTAAAAGCAATACAGATGAACCCCAAAACAATGCAGCACTTCAGAAAATAGTATTAGTCTTTTCCCTAGGTGTTAGAGAATGCGATAAATCCTACTCTGTTAGACATTGCAGCCTCTGTGGACTGCCAAGGGGAGCGTGTGTTGTGCTTAGAAATACCAGGAAGGTCTCCTACGAGGGGAGAAGAAGATTTCCTGCTATATGCATGCAGACACAGAAGAATATCAATATATGCATGTGTGTGTGGATGGATGCTTACAAAGCATTTGTCAGCACTGCCAAGGCGCGTTGGTTGTGCCTGCCCCACACCGCCGTCTCCCACGGACAGAGCGCATGTCCCCAGTCCTCTCCCAGTCTGTGGCAGGTCTTCCCAGAGAAGACACGAGGTCCTGAAATCTATGGCACAGTGCCATAGAGAGGTCTACAGGACATGGCAGTGGATGGCAAATGCAGCCCAGTGGAAACAACACGTTTTCCTCTAATGGGCAGCTCCACTAAAGGAGCCCTTCAATGTCTTCCAAACATCCTTGCTCAACTCACTGCAGTCAGACTTTGGCCTCAGGGGAGCCCAGGCTCAGTCTCAAGTGGCTACAGGTGATGCCTCTGACCTTCAGCAGTGTCCCCTGGAGACACATCCCCTTGCAGGTCACCTCCCTCATATAAGAAGGCAAAATGATTTTCCTCCTCTTAAAGGGTGTCCTAGAGGCTCAGCCCCACAAAAACCAACTGCAATATTCACTGAAGCCCAGTAGCATGAGGAAACAAGAACTCAAACCATCCAGGATCACACCCAGTGTGGGACCTAATGTGGCCTCTGAGCTCACTCCTCTTTGTGAGAGGAGCAGATTTACTCAAAAGGAAAATTCTCCCAGGGTTAGTGCCTGCATGTTTTTCCAGCTGCTAGCTCTCTCCCCATCCCTCAGACCCATGTGCCTTTTGAGTCTGTCAGCTCTTCATTCATATCCACATGTGTGTTCCCTTCCTCCTTTCCCACTGGGAAGCCTCTCACAGCCCACCCAGCCCCTACAATGCCATCCTTCACTTCCCCTCCTGGGGCAAGGCAGCAGGAACCAGCACTGCTCCCATGTCCCAGCTTACTGTGGTTAAAACCATCTCATTTGCTAATGTAGATACACAGAAGTGCTTTCAGCAAAAGCTGTTTGAAAAACAGGAGCAAGCATTTACTGAACCTTTAAAAACCTGCAAACTCCTCTCCATCCTGTTATCTTCCCTTTTTTAATCTTCCTTCTTTTCTTTCCCTTTTTTCTCTTTCAAGTCATAGAAAAGTTTTATATTAATAATTATTGGTGCCTCTTTTTCACGGTATTTGATTCCATATTGCTGCTGGAAAAAAATGGTAAATATAAAAGGTTCCTAAAGCATTCAGAGTCATACACCCACATTTCTCTCCAATATTATCTTGCTTTTCAAAGTCAGACTGAAAAAGCTACAGTTATTGTGAAAGTTTTAAAACAAATTTAAAGGTCTGATTCTTCGAAGTTCAGGTGGTTCAGGATTCAGTAGCCACCAAAGAAAGTAAAACCAGAACCAACAGAAAATATGAAAATCCTTTTACAGGCAGAAAATGTTAATGGGAGAAACGTTAAAGGTGTTAATAGTACCAATGCCATATTCAGCATCTCCTATAAATGGGGAAGGGAATGTTACTGTTGGCAACCCTAGGCAATGACAGGAAGTATTTATTAGCTCAATGGGATCCTATATTTGCAAGGGTAAATCCTGCCAGCAAGAATTATCACTCTGTTGACAGACTAGCTAAGGGGCCAGGGAGAAGTTAGGTGGCAAAGTGGGCACTCACTGAGGGCTTGAGAGCCCCCAAAAAGCAGAACTCCCCAGGCAAGAGGGTTTCCAGGGCTACCCTCTTGCCCTGCTCAGAGCAGCTCACAGCTGTGACCACTCTGATGGTATTTTTATGAATGGTGAAAGGAGACTTTGGTCCAACAAGCCATAGGAGAAGTACTGGGCTGAAAGAAAGAAGGGCAAAAGGGAATAAAAGCAATGAAAGGTGATTAATGCTATGTAGTTGTAGGTAGATGCTTGCCTGTAAATCATGTGATGGTGTGTAACATGAAAAGAAAATCAGAGCAAGTTATTCGAAGGGAAACTCCGTGACACATGGAGAAAACTCTCCAGCTGTACACCACAGGCTTGATTATCTCCATTCAGAATACCTGCAGCATGCATGGACTTCACTGCCAACAGGGACTATTCATTTATTATGGTTATATAGTGTCAGGCACTTGAAGCAAGTCCTACAAAGCTCTGTGATTCATACAGACCACAGACCTAATCCCAAAATGTTTATTATCATCAGTGAAAAGAGGCTAAGCTGTGACAGGCACTCTTGGCCAGGAAGAAGCAGAGCTGGTGCCCTGACTATTTTGGGACAAAGACATCCTGTTCCTCCAAAGCCTGAGCTGGGAGTACATCTTTCCCACTGGGAAGCACCAGCCAGGCTGGCTGCAGGGGCAGCCAGGGGGAACCTGGCCCTCTACAGCAACTTCAGATGCCTGCTCAGATAAATACAGATGCAGATGAATAAAGCACTTGAGTTTATTATTTGTGTGTTTGAAATTATGATAGTCTTAATTCCTGCTTTTCATTTTGATAATATTAAAGCATTCCTTCTAATTCCTTTTGCTCTTCTATGCATCTTGAAAACTGTCCTGTGCTTAGATGATAGAAGATCCCCTCTCTCTCCAAAAGTGTTTTTACGTTCTAGTATGATGTGAATTATAATCAGGATTGGGGCAACAGCATTAATGTGATATTTTTCCAATTCAATTTGAAGCTATTGACCTTCTACCCTTTGCAGCCATAACACTAGGTTGTGATACAGAAACTCAGGATAGACATGCAAATAAAATATTTCTTCTTTGCTTTTGCAAAGGTTGTTTATGATTATAGAGTTAGTTCTCTGTTCAACCCCCCCTTGTTGCAGTAGCACATATAATGTTGCTGACTTTGTCTGGGTAATTATCAAGGATGCCTTCAACATAAGCACAGCAATACAGCTGTCTGTGATATCCAGTAACCTTTGGGGCAGTGGGGAAGCTCCAAGGGAAAGCAGATGTTGGAAAAGTTTTGGAAACGGTAGAGAGAAGGATCCAAGTAATTATAGGCCTGTCTCCTGACACAAGTCCCAGCAGTATAATGGAATGACTCATATGGATCTAGATTAACAAAGAATTAAGGGAGGAAAATATCATTAATGCCAATCAACAGGAGTTTATGGGAAGAGACCCTTTCAAACTGACTTGTTATCTTTCACCAAGGAGATTGTAATGTTGAGTGATAAACGTAACAAAGGTGATGTAAAACACCTGGACTTCTTTAAGGCCTTCAACTTGTTGCAGCAGGACATGGTGATTAAGAAACCGGAACAATCCAAAGCCAGCGTGACACATATAAACTGGTTGTCTAACTAATCATGCCCGAGACACCACCATGGGATTCCTGGAAGGGTGCTCGGGGCATTGTGAGCAGCAGGCACTGCTCCCTGGGTGCCACCCTGGGATCTTCAGCTCAGTGTCTCACCCCAACCATTTATTCAGTCCTCAGTCCTTGCACCCATTCCCTTTGCTTGCTGGCAGACCCCACTAATCAGCTGAGTTTTCTCAGAATAGTTTATTTTTTCCTTTCCCACCCTGGATGGCCTGCACACTGTGTGAATTTTCAAGATGGCAATTACTTATCGACAATTTTCTAACATCAGAAAAATGCAATATGATCCCATAACCCTGCACAATTGGTTCTTCATCTTTACCAACTGATATTTTATCAAGAACTGTAAAGAAACAAAAGGATTGCTGATAAGGTTTGTAGATGACACCAAGAGAGGGAAAAAAGGTAGAAATTAAAGGATGTCACCAGCACAAGCAAACCAGTTTGCAAAATTGCAGTCAGATGAACAATACACATTTGAGTACGACCAAACATAAAAATCACAGCTGTAAGAATAATAATAAAGGGTAGTTTCAATATAGGAGATACCACATGGAGGGGAAGGGTCAAAGATACTGAAAAGGGCACATGAGACATAGCTGAATGTGAGTTTCCAGAGTTCAGAGTCACAATATCTGAGAGGGCTAAATGGGTTCTTTGGCTGTGGCATCAGCAAAATAACCTACATCGTGTCTGTATTTGGGTTTCGTGTTATTACAGCTGAAAAACCATGTTCACATCTGGTATCCACAGCACAAACCAATGGATAAGGTAGAGATGAATCAGAAGCAACATGCATACTACTGCTTACAAACTGGAATAGGATGCCTTTTGATAACAGACCCCAAGACTTATTCTCTTCGGTTTCTTAGAGAGATGGATGTGGGCTGACCTGGGTCCTGATTTGGAGTAAAAGTCTGATCATCCATGACACAAAAGGAGGAAAGTTCCCATAGCTGGAAGATGTCATTAGCAGGCATATCCAGAGCAGAAGAAAAGGTTTCTAAAAGTGAGGAAGAACAATCACATGGACAGTCTTCCTAAATTGCTCACTGATTCCTTGCCTCTGGTAATATTTAAATAAAACATACAAACCATATCAAACACAAGTTACTTCAGGGGAATACACAGAGGGACTTCAGGGCTTGGTTCTGTTAAAACTTTGGAGACTGTATGAGCAACAACCTGGGTCCTCACCTAAAGTGCCTTCAGAAACTACTGAGGTTCAGCTGATGTCTGGACCTTGACACACACTCTTGTATGAACGAGGATTTAACAAGTGTGGGCTATACCAATTTTTAGGGAAACCTGTACCCAAAAGCCCTGGAATTTATCTTACTGCTACAAAACAATTACTTCCCACTATCGCCTGGGCACACCAGTTCTGAACTGGCACTTGAAAACATGACATGCTCAGGAGTCATCTATTCATTGTGAATGGAGTCTTTGATTCAGTATCAACCACACAGGAAATGGTGTAGGAGGCACACTAACATGCCTGACTTAGATGGCAAAGCATCTAGGATGCTGCTTTGGTGGGGTCATGTGCTGGTAGGAACGGAAGAGGCTTGCTATAAAACACCTATTTTAGCTTCAAACATATGGAGTCAAATTCAGAGCTAGCATCACCACCAACTGGCTACTTGTCCTTTGTATCACCTTTGCAACTCACATGGCACCAGGGTCATGGAAAGCTAAGGAGGTATTTTCAATCCTCTACTTCTCTAAACAGTGACCTTGTGCCAACCCATGAGAGCAATGCTCTCACCCGGCTCTCTGCAGCACTGTGATTCTGTCCTGGAGCTATGATCCATATAGGCATTTGCGTCAAATGGTGGTGGAATGAGTGCAGTTCAGGCACTTGATAGTGATCCCATCATGAAGGTTCACGTGTCATGCACCGCACCATATGGCTCTGCAGGCAAAGCACAGCATGCTTGGCCCTAAGGAAGGGAGTTAAATGAGGCCTGCAGTTCAGGAACCACCACTGTTTGCTCCTGTTTGCCCATGGTTGCAGCGCAGAACCTGAACCTCTCCTCACCTGAGGAATGCAGAGCAGTTGCAGTGCCACGGCCACTCTGCTGTCCCCAGGCACTTGTATGGACTAAAGGGAGAAATTAACACACACAAAATCTTCTCCCACCTCTCAGATCTCAGTCTCTACAGGATATGAAGTCGAGGAGGAAGATCTTTTCCCTTTCCAATCTTTTCTCTGCTGTCAATACCACATTTTGCAGCAGGTTGCACTTGGGCCTCATTATAACTGAGCATGGACTATTGATTCAGGCTGCAGACAGTAATCAGTCCTTTTCTATCAATAGCTTTGTCATTGATATTTTTAGAATCACACACTTCTTCCTACCATAAAACACTGTCTGGAAGTTAAGATTTTAAAACCAAATGCACATACTGATTTCAAACACAAGGAACTACTTCAGTTCTAAAGACAACACTGATGATAAAACAGTCCTGGAAATCTTCCACTGCATGGAATTATCTTAGAATTTCTACAAGAGAAAAAAAAGGCATTGGAATAAGAATGAATAATATTAGCTACATCCCAGTGGATGTAACATATTTTAAAATGTGATTTTCAAAGGCTCAAGGAAAAAAACAAAAAGTTTCATCAGGGCTAACAACTATCAGTCTAAACTGGAATTTTTGTATAAACTAAAATGATTTTAATACCCAGGCAGATTCCCAGCTGCTAAGTACTGCCATAGCTGCAGAGCACAACAAAGCACCTATAACAATTACATTAGCTGATTTTCTACCTGCCTCTACCAACTGATGCCTTTCGGTTCCCAGCCTTTAAAGAGCGGTGAGCAGAATACAAATTCTTCAGTCAGTTCTGCATTTGTAATCCTTCTTCCAGAATTAAGACTTAAAACCTGCGCATATGAATACATTAAACTTAATCCTTACGTTTTGCCCAGCAATTGTAATCAAGTCCAACAGTTTGTGCTCTGATTGCAAATGCTGTTAGAGTCTACTCTGTGCAGTGCAGTGTTAAGAGGTTCTTAGTGTGGCTTTTGATGTCCAGAAGAAAAAACTTCTAAATTCTTCACCACAATGATGTCGTTCTGTATCATATTGTTTTCTCTGTGAGGTGGCAGCCAAACAAGTGACATTAAAAAGGCACCTTAACTAGCAGAATCTGCTCCCTGTATGTTTTTGAGTCATATTCTCCAGCTCTACGGGCAAAAACAAGTTTTTATAATTGCTAGCACTGTAGCCAGTACAGCTCAAAGCGCAAATTGCAGCTTATTCTGGTAATATACATACATTATCAGCTAAGTCCCCCTTACAAAATCACTGTCAGTATCACTAGTGATAGCACAAGAATCAGAAAGCATGATAGGATTATGAGACTGCTTTCTGAGTTTTCAGAACCTTTACAAAAGAAAAAAAAATCACCTTCTGATTTGTGAATGTGGCTTAAGTAGTACCTGATAATACACAGAATATTTATGGACAACAAAGAAAGAGGAAACCCATGCAATCAGCTTTTTTCTACGGCCCACTTTCTAAGAACATGAATACACTTTGAAATTAACTCATCTGTTTAAATGGGAGAAGCAGAATATAGCAACAATGAAATACAGAAGAAAGCACCTGCTATGCAGTTGTCATTCCCTGTGGAAGTTTTGCTACACAGTAAAACCAGCTCTAATCAATGTTGCCATTTAATGGCAATAAAATAGCAAAATCAGCTACTATTATTTTTGTGGTCTCAAGCACTTCAAAAGTTCTTACTCCAAAATCACTTTGCCAATGAAAAACATGACCCTGAAAGATACAAACAGTCACCCCCCACAGCTCCCCGGCTCCCTGTGTCCCTTCCCAGCCCGTTTAAATTTGGACTGCAAGTATTACATGTGGACTTTATCAAGGGCAATAGTGGAACACCTACTGTATCAGCAGGCCCAGGAATTTCATCTGACTATCCACCACTGTACAGTTCAGATTTTATCAGAGTGACTACTGCTTCCACAGAGCAGAAATGCAAGTATGTAAAACACAATGCTAAGTTTAATGCCTCTTCATGCCTGTGCACAGAGCTTCCACAGATCAGGACAGGCACACTCCTAGGTGCGAACAGAATTACGTGTGCTGCTCACATGCTGCCAATCGCTCCAGCGCGGCCAGCTCAACCTTCCCATGCTGGCTGGAGTGCCCATGAGTGCAGGGTGAGAACACTAGGCTGGGTAACAACCCAAAGAAACCTCTGCTCATTTTTTGCCCTTTTTCTGACTCTGTCACAACTCAACTACAATTTTTTACAAACACATTGTAAAGAACATATTCTACTGGCAATCAAAAAGAAAAAGATGAAGCAGCAGCCCTGTGGCAAAAGCAGAGTCAGGAGATCTGGATACTTTTCCTGGCTTTGCTTTAGACTTCGTGACTGACCTTGACAAGTCAGATACAGACAAATCCCACTCCCTGCTCTGTGCAAAGGGTCCTGCCTGCTTCCCAGGGAGAGTGGCTCCACTACTTGTCTGAGCAAACACACACGTGGATGTGCATGTACACACAGAAATACAAACATTTGCACAAGAGATGAGTCCTGAAATCCAAAATTCCTGTCATTAACACAAAGCAAGACATCAGCTTAATGAGAGAGTTAGGAAGGAAAATGTGCAGGTCAGGTGTTGTGGAGCATTTTGATAATGAAGTAACAGATGTGCAACTTTACTGGGTGGTGTTCAAAGGCCATCTTTCCTTGCTCGTGTCTCTAAACGCAAGGGAAATATCGCTGACATCATAGGATGGATTTCAGGGCTAAGCTGGCAAATATTTATGAGAGCCATAAAGTTTGTCAGAGAAACTACACTTTAGAAAGACAAAATGTTACTGCTAGGCTGCCAGACCTGCAGATGTGCCAAGTTTCTATAAATCCCACCAGATCCAGCATTTTTTTTCTACAGAAGTTCATATCTTCTCTGTAAAAAAAAATAAACACCAAAGAGAAATAGGTTTGGTTTAAAACCATCTACATACTGAATATACAGAAGTTATTTCTCTTTCTCATTTCTCATTAATAATTAGATCTACTCATGACTATACCAAGATCTTCTTTATAGACTTAAAAAGGATTGTGCAGAGTAACTACTGGATATACAAAGAATGTTTTGATAGCCCAGGCTTCCACCCTCCTTCAACAAATGACCCAAGCATCAAGGTGGTACGAAAATGCAGTGCTGTAACACTGTATGGGCATCTGATGGCACCAGGTGAGATCTGCCAACACCAGCCTCAGACCCCTGCCAGGTGTGAGCTCCTTTCTGTACTACACACCATCCTCTGGGCTGGGAAAGCCCAAGAAAAGGGAGGACATGCTTTGGCAGATGGCCCAAGGGCCAAACCCTGAACACAGATGACCCATTCCCGGACAACCCATGCCAGTGTCCCTTCCCCTGGCTGTGAGTGGGCAGCAGGGTCTCTCCCCATCCCCAGCTAAGGGCTGGCTCTGCAGGGAGATCTGCCATTTCTCCAGCCACTCTTTGCAGCTCCATCCCCTCTGCCCCACGGTGCTCCCCAACACTTGAGCTCCCCACCCCACCTCAATCCGCATCTCCTCTCACGCTGGGGGGCCTGCAGCTCCCTGAGGGGCTCTTTGTAGAATCATAAAATCACAGACTGTTAAGGGGTTGGAAGAACCGAGTCCCAACCCCCTGCCAGAGGCAGGGACACCTCCCACTAGACCAGATAGCTCAAAGCACCATCCAAGCTGGGCTTCAACACTTCCAGGGATGGGGCATCCACAGCTTCTCTGATAACCTGTTCTGGTGCCTCACCACCCTCACAGTAAAAAATTTCTCGCTAATATCTAATTTTCCCCTCTTTCAATCTGTACCCATTACTCTTTGTCCTATCGCTACAGTCCTTGATGGAGAGTCCCTCTCCAGCTTTCCTGTAGTCCCTCTCAGACACTGGAAAGTTGCTGAGTTCCCCAAACAACCTTCTCTTCTCCAGGCTAAACAGCCCCAACTTTCTCGATCTGTCTTTTTAGGGGAGATGCTCCAGTCCTCCTATCAACTTCGAGGTCCCCTCTGGACTTGCTCCAACAGTTCCATATCCTCCTTGTATTGGTGACACCAGAACTGTAAGCACTGCTCCAGGTGGGGTCTCACAAAGGCGAACCCCACTCCAAGCTGTGCCGCCCCGGGGCTACTCCGCTCCCCGGAGGACAGCGGGGCCGGCACGGAGGGCAGGGGCCGATCCCCGGAGGACGCGGGGCCGGCACGGAGGGCAGGGGCCGATCCCTGGAGGACGCGGGGCCGGCACGGAGGGCAGAGCCGGTCCCGGCCCCGAGGCCCCCGCACACGCCGGGCGGGGGGCGGGACCTTCCGGTTCATGTCGGCGCTGGGCTGGCGCGGAGGAGCAGCGCGGCCATCTTGGCTCGGCCGGGAGCGGCAGCGGGGCGGGCGGGGGGTAGGCAGGGAGGGAGCGGCGGGCGGGCACCCACCGACCGTCCGCAGCCCGTGGGGCGCCGGCCTTCTCGGAGCCTGGGGCGGGCCGCGATGCGAGCGGCGGCGCGGTGAAGCGGGGCCCCGGCGGGGGAAGGAGAGGGCAGACCCCCGGGCGGCGGGCCTGCGCTAGCCGTGCCCCGGCGGCAGCGGAGAGAAGCCGGGCTGTGCGGCGCCCCGCTGCCGCCTCCACCCGCCCGCCCTGCGCTCACCCCCTCCCCCCCGGAGCCGCTCCCTCGCCGCCTCCCTTCCCTCGGCTCCATCCCTTCCCTCGGCTCCATCCACTCTCCGCTGGATGAGGCGACCCCCTCCCCGCTGCTGACCCCTGCGGACCCCGGCTGTAGGATGAGCCCGAAGGACTCGGAGGGGGCGAGGCCGCTCCGCTCCCCGAGGAGGATCTAGTGGGGGGGCACCGACGCGACGCCGCCCCCCGCCAGGCACCTCGTCCTTCATGGTGGCTCCCTGCGACCACCATCTCGGAGCAGACGCGCAGCCCGGGGCCCGTGTGTGTGTCTGTGCGCGCCGCCGCCGCGGCCGCCCGAGTGAGGGAAAATGTCCACTCGGACTCCATTGCCCACGGTGAACGAGCGCGACACCGAGAACGTGAGTACCGCGGCCGCGGGGGACCCGCCGCACCGCGCCCGGCCCCGCACCGCGCCCGGCCCCGCCGCGGGGGCATCGCCCCGCGGGGCGCTGTCAGCAACCGCCCGCCGCCCCTACGCTGCCCAAATTGCCGATTTATTCTGAATTGATTCTTTTTTTAACCCCTCCGCAGCGCGGTTCGCCTGCTCCGTGGCGTTTGCGGGCATCCCTCCCCCTCCCAAAGCCGGTGTCCCTTCTTTAATTCCCCCTGTACTATTCGAGTGTGGCAGGGTGGGGAGGATCGCGTTGGTTATGTCGGTAACGGGGATCCGCGGTGGGGAGGGGAGCTCTGGGGGGCTGCTGCCTTCTCCTGATATGCAAACTTACTGCTAAAGCACCCGAATAAACCTCTGGTAAACAGATGGGAATAATTCAGCTTGGCTAGGGGTGGGCTAGGTGACCTAGATAATAGGCCTCTTCCCTGCTTAATTTGCAGGGTTCCCGATGGTAATGACGCTGTTAGGCTAGTCACCTGTTCAGATTACATTAAAAGGGTTTCTTTATTGGAATTGCCCTTCGCGCAAGGGAGCCTATTCCCTTTACACTTTTCCCCCCCCCCCTTTTTTTTTTTTTTTTTTTTTTTTTTTACCTTGACAAAGCCAAGGTTTAGGAATTGACACTTTATTTACAAGATTAAGTCAGTCACAAAGGTCGTATACTAAAGGAAGAAAGAACAACAACAAAAAAGTAGTCCTACCACATGAGCATATAGCAACAAACGAAGCTCGGCAGGAGACTCCCTTTCTGCAGATAGAAACTATATTTCTCCTAAGTTAAAACTTACTTGATCCTGGTATATCCTGTCTGACCATTTTTCTGCATGGGCTGTGACATGTCCCCAAATGATAAACAGAAGGGAGTTGTCACTCAGTGTAGTCTGAAATGAGTTGATCGGTGAACTTTGTATTCAGCTTTTTGTAAAGGCTATCTGATTGTTCTTTACAAGATAGATGCTAAGGTTGATGGAGGAGGCTTTTCTATTTTTTTTTGCGCAAGGGCTTCTTATGTTTTGGACTGGCATAAAAGGTGGAAACTTTGGTTAAAGATCAGGAAAAACTGTTGGATTGTTCCAGACCATAAATAGTCCGAGAAAAGTGATGGTAGCCCCATTGTTTAAAACAAGACCAGACAAAGCGTTAGAAAACATGCTGCATGGAACAATTACTGCATTACTAGGGATTTAGATTTTATTGACATAATAGGCACTTCTGACTTCTGTGATCTTTATTTGTTTTAGCACTACATGCAACCTGCAGGCTAAGGGCTGAATTGAGCAAAAAGCCAACTAAGCATATTTGGTTGTAAAATTTCAATGAGCTTCCTGTCTTGTGGAAGAAAATAATTAAAATATTATGCGGCCCTTCCTATGCCATGGGGAGAGTTGAAGTTGAAACATACTCTACAAAATACTATGCAGAGTTTATTTGGATAATTGTTTTCGTGTATAACAAACCTGACTGGGGTTTTCAAGCTTCATGTGAATGTATGGAGGCCACATAGTAAACCATTTTAGAAACTGTTCAGATCAGATTCCCCAATTAATTCAAACTCAACTGTGGATAACTTAACAGTGGAAAGACTTAATATGTGCTCGAGGAGACATAATTATTCACAAGCTGTGTGTTCTAGCACTTGAAGTTAGATTTTTACATGTCTTCCACTTAAGGCACCTTGTTCTCACTTCAAAATATTGGTCTAACACTTCTGTTTAGTTATCTTCATAATTTGACATACATGGATTGTCTTGCTTGCAGATGAATTGCCTTAGGTTTAGAATAAGGCATATTTTTCAATTGCTGTATTCTGTGCTGGTGTCCACAGAAATACCTGTGGGTAGTGACATTGACAGGGAGTGATTAATCCAAGTAACTCACCAGATCCAGCGAGCCAAGCCCCCCCCCAGTGCGATACCATATTCCTCAGGAAGTTCTCTGATGTTTTGGCCATCAGCTGTCTAGAAATTTACCAAACTGTCTTCTGTTCAGCCTTGCTTAAAAACTAAATTTAAATCTAATATTTAGTCTGTGTGAATTACCCCTACAGCTGTGAACATCAGGTCTCTTTTTTAATGCCAAATGCAATAATTTTGATACTTCAGCTAGCTATTCTTCTACCCCAAATCTGGGTGTGTTGTATTGGCAAGTAAATTGAACCTTGATTCATTCTCTTTCACATAAGAGAAGTCTAATTAGTTAATATTCAGAGGACTCTTTGAAGAGGCTTAGGAGGTGCCAAGGTATTCAGCTCGCCTTTGGGCCGTGGTTATGGACCCCATTAATGCCTTCTCTCTGCTTGGAAGGTTACCACTGCTGACAAAGGCTTGGCTGGTGTTGAATCTGGTTGAAGTGTGCTGATCATAGCTTATCCATGCCTATACTTGCAGTTTTGAAAATGAAGTTAGCCTCCAGAATGACAGTGAGTGTAAATTATCATTGTCTGTGCTTGCAGTTAACCACGTTCAGCCGTTGGCAGGTCCTGTTGATTAAAAAAGGTGTAATTGCCAGTACTTGATTTTTATTTTTTTTTCCTAAGGCTTCTTATCAAGACATGCTGAAGTGGAAATACTGTCACAGTGACTGTCCCCAAAAGCTACTCAGAGCTACCAAGCCCTTAGTGCCTTTGAGATTAAAGAATTTGGCTCCGAGTCACCTGGTTTTGAGAGGAAAGGCATCCCAGATGATCTGTGATCATAGGAACTTCACACTTGGACAGTTGGAAGCTGGCTGTTGGCCTGCGATGAGCTGGCTCCTCACTGCAGAGACAGAGCAGCTCCTCTCTGGGCATGTCTTGTGCACGAGTGGCTGCCAGCTGCTTAGGGGACAGAAGTGCAGGAGAGGATCAGATCTTTTTCAGAAATATCTGAAATAATCCTACATGTGAGAGAGAAAGCAACAGAGACAGCAGAGACCTCCTTCATGCAAATCTGGGAGACAGGATAGCCACAGAAGAAGGACTTCAGATGACAGAAGAATGAGTAAACCTGTTTTACTAGTGATGAGAAGGAAGGGAGAGAAGATGGAGGAGAAAAGAGTGTGGAAACACTGTGGGAAAGGAAGATAGAAGGTGGAAAACAAAAGATGAGAGGAGTCACAGAGGAATGTGCATATGGCAGGATGGAGGACAACCAGTGACAAAGAAATAGGAGCAGAAGGAGCAAGATTGTGAGGAGTAGGATAACTATTCATTAAAAAAAATATTCAAAGAGTGGGAAGATGATAGCAAACTATAGATAGAAACAAGGAAATACAGGTGGTATGGAGGTTGGAAGATTACTTCTTTTAACAGCATGAAATAGAAAAGAAAAATCTTGGATTAAAGAGTTTAATTAAAACCTCTGTGTTCATTGCACAGCTGTGTTTTTTTGGGGGGAAAAAGGGTAACTGTTTTGAATGTGTTGGTTCTGCAGGCCAATCTGAGTTAAAAATTTAAGTAATTTGAGGAAAAGCAAGACTAAAATACACTCTTATCTCCATGACTGTGCCTAATGTGAAAAATTTGCTATTGAAAAATGCCAGCATGATGGCAACTGTGCTTGCACAAAAGGATTCTGTGCAGCAGAAGTATCACCCTTTATTTAAAAAAAATTTAGTAAAGGCAGGGTTAGGTACAGAAATGTATTTTAAGATACTGGGAAAGTTAGTGTAGTATGTCTTGGTTTATTACCAATTAACTATGAAATGCATTAGAGCATTTGCAGTCAATATGCAAGCTTGCATTGTTCTATGTATTATTTATCAGTCTTCTCCTATTACAAATAGATCTGTAATTGGAATGCTTTCTTCCGTAGCATGAAATCCTGTGGGTTTTTTTAAAGAAGGGACTGAGGTTCCTGTGGCCAAGAGTTGTGACAGATTTTCTTCTACACGACCATCTACATTCTTCCATATTTTTCACCAGTTGTAATAAATGTTCTGGTTTGAATTAAGTCAGGGGAAGGTGGCAAAATAACTATAAATAAAAAATATTTTAGGAATTCACCTGGAATGTATTTCTTAGTGTCAGAAGTCCCCAGAGCAGAAAAAAATGCTGATGCCTGATAGGCCTGGTACTGTGTACTCAGAAGATACCTGGTGAGGCTGTGCGACATTGCGAGTCACCAGCTGCTAGGATTTTCACATTTTTACAGTGAGACATTTAATTTTTAGCTGTGCTGAACAGCCTGTGCTGTGGTGTTTAATCAGTTGGTTTCAGTCAGCTCGCACTGATGGGAGGCTGCTGGGGGCATCAGCCTCGGATGCCTCTTCCCACCCGTGGTTTGTGCCAGCACTAATTATTGTGGGGCTGTGTGACGGGTCTGGTCAGCTCTGATCTGACTGCTATAAACCCTTGAGAAAAGTGGGGTTATCTCCATTCTGTGGCTGCAAACACAATGTCCAGTGCAGGTGGGGAAGGTTAGAAATGCTTCCTAGTGTTTTTGTTTTGGTTTGAATTAAGCCAGTCATAGCACAGCACTCTAGGGCTAAGGTAACTTGAGTTACATCTACAAACAGAGATACATATTTATGACAGTGTAAATTGGGATGGTTTGTTCCTGGAAATAACCTTTTTTTTTTCCTTTTTTTTACATTAGTTCAATAACAGATACGTAATTACAACTGCAAATGGCGATTTTTTGTTCCTGGAAACAAACTTTTTTTTTCCCTTTTTTACATTATTTCAATAACTCAGAAATAGGTTGCGGGACCTTACTTCAGAAAATGTTAACAAAGTTAGACTTAATTCATTAGTAGCACTGAATGTGACTTAAATTGTGGCCTTAGAAGTAGCAATCTGAAAAACAGAACACAACTACAGGAATTGCTGGAAGAAAATAAATGAGAGGAAATAGAGTATTTAGTACATTGAACTTCATAGACTTCCTTGCCTTTGTTACCCACTCACCTGGTATCCTTACCTGCTCGATTCTCCATTTTAGTTCTAGCCAAAAGACATATTCATGTTGATGTAAGCGGACAGTTCCTGTTGACAACATGTCTCAGGTGACTCAAGTCAAAGGAATTCAAAGAGTGGAGGCATTTGTCTCTCCCGATCTCCATTTCATATGATATATAAGTAGCATGTGTCTGCAACTTCCTCTTCTTTTCAGTCAAGTAATGCTGCCTCATGGGTGTCAGCCAGATCAAAAATGGAGGTCACTTTTTTTTTTAGGCTCATGGCATATCAGGGTTGGCTCTGCTTAGTGTGGAGATCATCTGCCACTAAAATTCTTTAGAACATATGATAAATAGGTGCATACTGCTCTTAAAATATAAACCTGAAAGATACTGAGTACACCTGTGATAAGGATGAAACCCCTGGGTTAAGAGGAATTCTTGCCCCATAAAGCAGCAAGTTGCTGAGCTCTGTACGTATATAAATACATATAAACAGAAATTGACTTTCAAATAAAATTTGTTCCTGCAGGGTTAAAGCCTAAGCAAAGTTTTCTATCTGCAAGCTCAATGTGGTTTTTGAAAACCAACTGTGAGGTGGTTGGGGTTTTTTCTTTTTTATTTAGCATGTAATTACTGACAGTGATGATTCTGGAAAAAACTTAGTTGGCAGTATTGTTGATGAAGAACAGAATATGGTTGGCTCTTTAGCTATTATTCCCCAGGCTGATGTCAATAAATATCCATTTTAATCAGCAGTAAAGGAACTTTGGCTGGAAAGATATGATGAATGTTAGATCCTGATAATGTGAAGCAACAAAAGAGCTTTTAAAGAGCTTTTGTAACTGGCACCAGACTTATCTTTTTGATTATATAAGCAGGATTTCTTCACTGTTGTGTTGTTCAGTGCTAATCATGGAATTACAGATTCACTCTCTTTCATATGCTGTATAGACCATGAACCAAATCCTGCCAAACACATTGCAGAGGCTGTAGTGGTTTTACATGGGAGGACTCTTGAGCCAGACCCTGTTTGTCTGCGGGGGGAGCATCCTTCCTTTGCTGACGACTGTTAGTGCTTTGCTGTCAGCACTTCCCCACTCTGGTCTTCAGGGCAGTGCTGCACTTGTCACTAGCAATTCCCACCGCAATTCCCACTGCTGGTCAGTAGCCAGAATTAGGAGTGTGCAAATGTTGCTTTGGGTAGCAGTGTTCCCTCTGCCAGGTGAAAGTGTTCTGTATCCCTACTGTCTGGCTCCATCAGCCTGCCCACTGTAGGGAGTTGCATTGCTGTGCCCAGTTTGAGCTGAAGCTGCTATGTCCTGAGTGTTACTCCTGTTTTTTTTTCATTAATCTTGCCTTCCCCACTGAGGTGTGGAGGAATTAGGAAATGTGTGTCAGATGTATAGCTTCCATGTGCTAAAGCCTGTTTACTCTTCAGGTTCCCCCTTTAAACTGGTGGTTTGACAGATCTGACCTAATTAAAATAGCCACTCATTTTCATGAATGTCATACCAATTACATGAATGAACACTATGATAGGCTGAGAACTGCACAGTGAAATCTTCCCCTTTTCACAATGGAAACATCCAAATTAGTGTTTTCTCTCCCTTAACATTTTATTGTATTTCTAGAAGGTCTGCTTTGTCTCACTTGATGAATTCTGACCCTTTGAGTTGTTCCACTTGATCACAACATCCATAATGGTTGGGCTGTAGCCCATGTCAGTGAATAAATCTGCCCTCATGGGTTGATAACTTCAGTGCCACTTTAGGTGGATAGCATTTTTCTGTGTAGGAGATCCTTTAAAATTTTGTGAGATGGAAGCCGTGACTGTTTACCCTTAAGATTGATTATGGAGCAAGCTAGTCTAAAAACTGCCTTTTAATTATATGTGTTGGAAGCAAATAATTGGTTATGCAAACATTAACATATGCATACTGGGTCTGACAAAATCCACCTCACTCCATATCCTGATTTGTGCCTTGGTCACTGGTAGGAGGGAAGTAAAATCAGGACAAGTACAGGACATCTTCACCTGACATGTTCCTGTTTTATAATCTAGGAAAATAATATAATATTTTATAATACATGATTATTTAGGGAATCCCAGAGCAGTAACTGGTATATAAACAATTGTGGTTGAGTGTTTGCTGTGGCACCTTTTGGTGGCTGCCAGAAACGTAAGTCTCTGTTTTGACTTCCCAGTAGAATTCCTTCGTCAGCAGTTGCAGGATGCCCTGCTGTGCTGGTTCAGGGATATCTGTGCTCAGGAAGATGCTACCTCTGCGCATATCCTTAGGGCTGCCTTTTTACACTGAGTAGTACTCAGCAGTTTGTGTGTTCTTAAAGATGCTAATGAGAATGGGAAATAAAATACAACACATTGTTAGGAAGGGCTGCAGTGAAATTTTGTCTTGACATGTTTGATTTAAAATATTTCTGAGTTTTTTAAAAAAACAAGCTATGGTATGTTTCCTGGTAAGTTTTTCTATAAATACTGAGTGCTGGTGGGGAGTACACAGCCAGAGATTACCATGTGTTTATATATTGTGTGCCCAGGCTAAGGTAATGAAGCAATCTAGTGTCTCAAATGTTCATCATGTCCTGGAATGCTTACATTATTAACATTATAGGTTTTAAGTAGTTTTTTCTTATTACAGTTAAAAAAGCTGAATGAAATGAGGCTGTCATGATAGTTACTAGTCTTGACAGCTTTCCAAGAAATTCTGTAATATCACTTTGTACTATTTCATACAGAGGTAAGGTAGCAGCTAAGGTAATAAACATTCCTAGAGACTTTAGTAAGGTTAAATTTTATTAGTTCATTTTGGCTGATCATAAGCTAGTTCTCACTATTGTATTAAATACATACTTTTAAAAAGTTAATGCCATTTGTACCCCCCCATTTCAGAAAGAGTTTCCTATTTACTGTAATTAAACATTGATTTTTGCAGGTCTTGGACATTCTGATTTCTTACTGTTTTTCAGCTCTTCAAATGGATATCAGATTCTGTCTCTTTCAGGTTTTTCCTCAACTTCTGGCACCTTCTTAAGCAGTACAAGAACCCTGATACTAGTCATGCCCTGCCCTCTGTGTTTCTAACACTCTGAATGTTAAGATACCTGAAACCATACAATACTGGATAAAACTAACATCTACCAAAAAGATTTCAGTTGTTGACACCCTCATACTTCATTTGCTTTTTACTTTTTTTCCTTTTCTTTTTTCTTTCTCTTCATGCTAATCATTATCTGGCTATGAAAGGATGTCGGCTCATCATTGGGGGAAGGCTTTTGCGAAAAGGTGGGTTTTGTGTTGTGTTCCAAATGTAGTTGGTCTTGGGTTCAGTCCCTTCCTTGCCATAAGGTCTCTCACAAACGGAGATGTTTTACTTCATTTCCTTCTGGGTTGAGTAATAATAGGGTGGGGCTGAGGGGAGGAGGAGAAGAATGTTTTGTTTGGGTTTTTTTTTAATGACAAAGGTTGTCCTGGTAGCTTGAAAATGGATGGTGCAAAAAAAAGAACAAACCTTTGAAGTGTTTAAAAGATTTTTAAATGGGATCTGATGCATGCCAAGATACCGAAGAAAGGGCTTTCTTGTCATGAGTGGATTTCAGGAAACTTTTAAAAGAGGTGGTGACTGGCAAACCTGAAGTCACACAAAGTTCCCAATCTCCTTGCTTCAGTTTCCCTCTACAGTGTAATGGTCTTGCTTTGCACGAAGACAGATATTTTGGGAGTCATTCAGCCATGGTGAGTTCATTAGCAAGTGTTATTCTTACACAGAAAGCACCTCCAGGAGAGGTGCTTCTACTCACCTACCACAGTGTTTGGAAACTTAATACAAATAAACACACGCTTATTTTAAATCTTACATTTTTAAGACAAACCCCGTTCCTTCTTAAAACCATATAAATTGTGGACCTGGAGAAGAAGCCTGAAATTAAACAGAGTTTGGGGGGGGTCAGTGTAGTGAGGGAGGCAAAATCTGCAGATTTGAGGGTGCGAAGACCTGCACCTCAGTTTGGAGTGCAGAAGATGCTATTACCATTTCTCCAGGCTGAGATTGGCGCTGTTAATCTGTTTGCTGAGGAAACTGCCCTGGGAAGTACTTGAGTACAGCCAGATGCTATACAAGCCAATGCATGATTTGAGCTTTTATTGGACCACCTATATTTTGCTTTTTGCCCACACCATTGAGCTTTCCATCTGCCTATCATGGCTTCTTGAAAATGATTCGGTTGGAAGAAACACTTTCATTCAGTTTTGAGTTTATGCTCTTCCTTCATTTCCATATGCAAAAGAAAATCCATGTTGAAATGGACAATCTGTTTTCTGTGGTTTTTAGAAAGCTTGTTGTCTATCCAGTATAATAATGGAACTGACAGAGGAAGGACTTGCTGATAGATTTATTTATGTAAAGTGGAACATAGTCTAAATTAGATATGGTTGCAAAGGGCTGGATTTCTACAGAGCGAAACATGGCTGTGAGCAAGTCAATTGGAGAGAACTGAACTGCTTAGGAACGCACAGCTTGATACTTAAAACCCACGGCTGAAAAAAGTCATATTCTTGAAAAGAAATAATCTGGGTTAGGGTGGAAGTGCAAACCTCCATACAAGGAGATTGTGTTCAGTTTATCAACCCTAGTCGATAAATTAGTTCACAGCTGTTAATTCCTCCCTTTAAGTGCAAAACTAGGAAGCATGAAAAAAATTATAGGACACACTAAGTAGTTTCTCAACAAGAGGACAGTGAAGCTCCCAAGACACATTAACTGGGTGGTTTACTATGTGGAATACAGTTTGTTAGTATAACAGGATCTTTCTTTTGCCTGATAGTGTTTGTGTGAAGTAGGGTATGAGTACAATCAATTTTGTCTAACCTGTTTTCTGGCTTGGGTATATGTGGTACCTGATGCCCACATCTCAACTGTTTCTTAGGCTAGCTCAGGACTAGCAGTGTTTTAGTTCAAGCACAAGACAGCACAGCTACTCTGTTTTCAGAGTCAGCTGTGTGGTTCAAAAGCAGTTGAATTCAAGTTGTTCAATCTGTCTGCTGGAGAGCCTAAGCTAACAAGCCCTGCTGGGAGGCAGTCTGGCTCCTACTTAAGCCAGCTTATGCTGAGTGCCCAGGTGTAGAAGGGCTGTAGTTCAAATAGTTCTGATATGCTTCTTTTTCTGAGGAAAGTTATCAACTCTGTGAAGTGCAATGTAAGTAGTACAGTTGTATTCCTGGGATGCTGTACTTGAACTGAAATGAACCTTCCTCTAATATATCCAAGAAATATCCTCCTGGCCCTCTACAGAACATCCTGGTCCCTGATCACCAGGGGTAGCAATGTAGGAGGATGTTAGCATCTAGCATCAGCAGTTGCTGCTTTTTTCTAGCTGGTCTGAATAATTTGACTAAAAGGTACAAACGGAGCTGACAGAGAAGTTCTCTGCATTGTATGTTGCAAGGTTTGTTAGAAGTCAAAGTTTAGGGAAATACAGAGGATTGACGTTGCTGTGCCAGTACACACAGGGGTGGCTAAAATGGCATGAACAGTCAGCACCAGCCTGACATTAAGGACATGCAAAATACTGAAATTGTTAATATAGGGTTTCGCTGGCTTTAATAGTTCCTTCAGTTGTAGACTGCTCGTCCTTCCTCTCCTTGAGAATTACTGATTGATAAAACACTTACCCAGTTGTTGTAGGTCCCAAGATATTATTGAGAACACTGAATTATTACCAAGTCTTGAAATTTTACTGGATATTGAACAGGTGTGCTTCTTGTTCGTATGCCAGTTATTAGTGGTTTGGAAGAAACATGTTCTCTTGCTCCTGAAAACTAGGATAAAATTGCTAGAATATGAAATAGGGCAGGATGGGCCACTCATCAGGAGCACTTGATACTCTGCATGAAGGGAAGCTTTGCATTTCACTTCAGCCAAATGTGATCGTGCATGTAAGGATCCAGGAATGGGAAGCAATAATTCTTGAAAGAGCTAGGGTTGGTGTTTGGTGGTCAGGTACAGACAGTCTTCTGCAAAGAGAGTTAGTTCTGCCCCTGTGAAATCAGTGGGGTGTTGAACAGAAGATGCAGCCTCTGTGTTCAGTCCTGTTGCACCTACTGTTGGTATAGTGGGTCTGTGTCCACCATGAACACCACAAAAAGATGTTGGAAAAATAGGGGAGGGTTCTGAATGGAAGTACAGGAAATGTTTCCTTTTCTTTAATCGTTTGTACAGCAGCCTGTTTAGGGAGCTCAATATACATATCACTTACTAAAGTGAAGGGGTATTGTGGTCGCAGAAATTAAGTACCTCTATGGGAAGTAGAAATCTAGTGGCAATGCAGTAGCCAGGCAGTAAGGAGAAGCTAAAGCCAGATTGATACTAAAACGTTGTGTGTGGTTTTTTAAAATAGTAACTATTGAAACAATTTTCCAGGAGTTGCCATAGGCTCTTATCAGTAGCATTTCTTAAATTAAATGAATGTGTTTTTAAAAATAATTTGATCACAGCTGTTGCACTCAAATTAACAAATCAAGGAACCTAAGATGTGAGAGTATATGGTCACAAGGTTACATCAGGCAAGTGAAACTTGCCAAGTGTCATGCAAGCTTGGATTTGTTCATTTGTGCCTGTACCATGGTTGTTAGCTCTTGAGGTGTGATCTCATCCTCATGCTACAGTGATTTTCAGACTGAATGTTGCTGTCTGCCAGTTTCTTGGTTGTCCCCACTGGGTTTCAGCAAGAGGAGTGGTAGTAGAAGAGCAAGATCTGGGGTTTCTGGGGTGACTATGAGTTTAACGTGTCATCTTTGGTGGACACAGATACTTGCTCCACATTTGCAGGCTCCTGAGCATTTCTAACTAATACTTTAATTAGTATGATTGCTGTACAGAGCTCAGCCATGATTTAAGAACATGGGAGGGCACCTGCTCTTTCATAAACAGCCTATCAGGAAATTAAAAAATACTTTAATCTTAACCATTCGATCTAAAGAGTAAAGACTGTTACAGATACAATATATAACCATTCTTTTTTGCAATTAGTAGCTGTTCAGGGAAACGGAGTGAAAGGAACTTAACAGATTGCAGTCAGATCTCTGTAACTGGTTTTCAGCCTATCAATATCCAGGGTTTCTGTACATTAGGTAAGATTTCTTCCCTTGTTCTCCAGGTCATCCTGGATATTTTCAGTCAAGTGGATCTGTAGGAACACAAGTTTAGTACCGCAGGAAAGAAAAAAACCCTTTTATTAGCTTAGTATAAGTTGTCCAGTAAAGGTTAAAAATTTGTGCTCTTGGAAAAGCTTTTTTTGTGTTTCCTTTCCAAAGGCTTTCCTGCACTAGTTAGGCACAGTAATGCAAATGGGAAATAATATCAAACACCTCCATGTTTTGTAACTGATCTGGCAGTCCATGTAAGTTACTTAAAAATGCTCAACTGTTGCTGCAGTGCAGGTGATGTTCCACTGTCTTTACCAGGTGACGAAGTGGATATTGTATTGTGAACTGGGCACCACTTTATTGCCCCCATCAGAACAAAGTTCAGTGTGAACGTGAAGTTGGAGTTGGATCCTTTGAAGGTTTCTTCAAAGGCATTGCTGATGTTTTTGAATGTTGTATGCTTCTCATCACTGATGTGTTTTGTCTTTATTCCTCAGCCTTACCCATGTATGTTTTTGTTGCAGCACACGTCCCATGGAGATGGACGGCAGGAAGTTTCCTCTCGAACTGGGCGCTCTGGAGCTCGCTGCAGGAACTCCATAGCCTCCTGTGCTGATGAACAGCCACATATTGGAAATTACAGACTCCTTAAAACAATTGGAAAGGGGAATTTTGCAAAAGTGAAACTGGCAAGGCACATCCTAACTGGCAGAGAGGTAAAGTGGTATGGGTGTAAACAGCAGTGAGTTGCTGTAGGTGTGAAGGTTCTCTTGGAATAGCATCATCTAAGCCTGTGAGATAGAGCACATTTTACTAGAGATATTGCCACTGATGTAGAAAAAAGCAGAAATTGAAAACTAATTTTTAGTAATGATTAGAAAACAATTTCCCTTGGAAATGGTTTCTTAAATTTGTATTTTTGACAAATTCTCTGTCCAGCTGAATTATGTTAAAGTTTGCTACTAACATTCTTGGATAAATCCTCCATTTTCGAAAAACAGATCAATATACAGCAATTAAATAAGCTTGTGGGAAGGACTGCCTCTTAGTGTCTCTATACTGCTGGGCTGTATTGGAGGGGAAGTCGGGAATGAGAACTGAATGTTGACTTAATTATGTTCCAGGTAGCCCAAATGCAGTATTTTCTTGCCAAAGCAATGTATCTCCCCGGAATCCTAGGGTGGATCATCCCAGGGTGTCTGCAGTGCCGGGCAGCTTTGGGAAGTTGCTTCAGTTCGTTCAGAGACAGTTTGTGTGTCAGTGACGGTTTGCTCAATGTGTGTAGTATAGACAAGCTTTCTCTTGCATCTCTTCTTGGAGTCTAACTCAGCTCCCTTTTTAGTTTCTGCGTGCCATTGCAATGTAATTAATCACTTGCACTTAATGGTGGTTCTGATTTGGTGAGCTGTAGTCCTGTTTGCTTGTTACAAGATGGTGTTTCTTGGTGCTGTTTTATTTAAAGCAACTCTTAAGTACTGAAAGAGGGAGAAACACCTTGCTGACCTTTTCTTGCCAAACCTGTCTGATGAAGTGAATGTTTGCTGATACCAGCAAGGACTTTTACAGAAGCTGTGTAGCTGACTGCAGTGCTTTAAGGGAATTTCTCTTTTCTGAGCTAATACACAGTTCAGTAGCAAGAACAGAGGGAAGAACAGAGGGGACATCGTTTTGCAAGAGCTGTTGGGAAGGATTTTTTTTTGGCTGACAGTTCCCGTTGTCTTCTGATGTTAAAGTTACTTTTCATTTGTTGAGAAAGTTTTTGGTTAACTCCTTTCCACTTAAGTTCCCTCCTCTTTTTACTGATACTTAAGATGGGATATGCAAGTAGTTGGTTAGTGTTTCTTTGCTGTTATTATAGGTATAGAACTTGGAGATAGAGATGTGTCGCACTTTGCAAAAAGCGAAGTACATTTTCCTTTCCTTGCAGATAACTGCGTTGACCTCTGGTTCATTATTTTCGTTCGAAATTTCTACAAATAAAGGGGACAGTGTAAAATCTTTGGCTAAATTTGGAAATGTTCATGTACTAAGTTTCTTCCACTCTCATGGAATTGATGTGGTTCAATCAATTCAGAGCATAAACACTTTCTGAGATGTGATCATTGGAATGAGTGTCATTCCTTAGAAGGGAATAACTAAGTTAATTTTATAGAAATGTCTTCAAGATATTTAAAACTTCTTATTTTTCTTAAGAGAGAGATGAGTAAAATTTCTCTGCTTGCTTAATGAACTGTACAATGTTGGTAATTTTAGATGTCTGTGACCAGAATTGTTCACAATATTCTGGACAGCAATTTCCCCAACGTCATTAGTTTACCCTTGCCCTTACAGAAGTATTTATTGATCAAACTTTAGACTGTGCTAGCCTTTCTCGTGGCTGTTAAATTGATGTGTTTTGCTTGTGATCAGCAACAGCACCAACCTTGTGTGTTGTTGAATCTCGGTTTCATTGCTAACTCATCTCCAAGGTTGTTTAAATCAGTTTTCCATTGTATTTGATGGTGCCTCTTAACTCCTTCAACAAACTTAATCATTATGGTTTGACATCCTGTGCCAAGGTTGCTGATACCAATATTAAACAAGATTGGTCCCAAAATCTTGTCCTTGAAAAACTCTTACTCATTTATTTCCAACCTAATATCTCTTTAGCCATCTTTTTTAGGAAAAAACCCAATTCTGTGCACTTTTCAGCTTCTCTAGTTGAAAAATTTCCATGCAGCCTCCTAGATGAGGCTTTGCAATAGTCCAGGTAGTCATATCTTGTGTGTTTCCATAGGGTACAATTAACTGTAGGAAAATATGTTGCATTTAATCCTTCTGTTTCCTTGGTTTTTCCCTGCCAGTTTTGAGTTCAGGAATTTTATGATAAATCGGAAAAAAAAATTGTCCGATCATTTCTAAACCCTGCTCTTCTGTTCTGTTCTTGGTAGATGCTAGGAACCTGTGCTGCAAGAATGCTTTTTTTTTTTTTTCTTTCTTCTTTAAAAACCTGCTTCTTGTAAGAATTTCAGGATCATATTATCAGCCTGGCCTCAGCCAGATGGCACTTAGCTTTCTGAATTTGTGATTTCCTGCTTTACACACTTGCTCCTGCTGCCTGTCCTGTCTTTGTTCCTATTCTTTTTCCCATCTTATGTATCAAAACCTAAATTAAATGCTTAGTTTGGGGAGTTACACTTAAATGAGTTTTCATCTCTGCTGTGTTCTTGCTGGTTTTGAACCCCACTTATCTTGTTGTTATCTGTGTCTCTGTTCTGAATGTCCTTTTAAGTGACCATGTCAGTTTCACTTTATGGCAATTCTTTATATCTCTGTGCTGAGGAGCTTCCAAATCTTGAAGCAGATCAGCACTTTTCTGTCACTTCCTGGGAGGAGGAGATGTTTGTTTAAGCATTCTTTTAGGATAGTTGCTCGTCTCCTTGCATCAGGAGTCCTTCCCTGTGAATTTTCCTGTTGCTTGAGATGAAGATTTCATGTTTCCAACTGGAGTAAGTTCTAGGACTCTTTTTCATTTCCATTTTTAGTGTGTCTGTGGGACGCATGATGAGAGCCCGTCTTCGAATTACAGAAAGGAAGAAATGTTTAGCCCTTCTGGGGATGATCAGAACATCAGCCTAACTTGAGGGGGTTGAATTGTCTTGCAGGGAGTGCATAGCCAGAGATTAGCTTCACTGCATTAGAGCTGGTGTTTGGACACACCATCCTTCTTGATCCTCTGCCTAGGAGAGTGTTATTTGTAGGCTGTCTGCCCTTTTGAAACCACAAGTCTTCATTGTCAATCTGCTTTTCTTAATTCTTTGACTGCAATCCATGTTATTTTCTGTTGTAGTTTTATCAAAGGGTATTTCCTCTGACAAGTTTTTTGTACTTGCCAAAATGAATCTAAAAGATAAGACTACCTTCTGCTCCTACTGAGGTGGCCAAAATTATTATGGATCCTTCTGTTCATTGAAGACGTGTGTTCAGTTAATAGCCAGGGAGTTGAAGTTTCCCAGTGAGGCTGAATTCTTTCAGAATCCAAGTCTGACTCCAAGGAATCTATTGTCATCTTCTTTCTGTTCTTCTCTTGGAAAAAGTGAAATTTTAGAGGGAGAAAACATTCTGAATAGTAGCAGTTTGGCCAATTTGCTCAGTGTCCCAACTTCTGATTTCTTTAACTCCCTTATTCAAATCATGTAGGAGGAATGTTTTAAGTCATGTTATTGTGAATGGTGAAAGCAAATTCAGTTTTAATTCTACTAACGATTTCACACAGAGTATCATGGCTGATGCAGCGGTGTAATAGTGTAGGTGGACTTGCATTCCTCCAGCATTGGCCGTAGCTCACAGTACTTGAAACCATTCCAAATGCACTTTATGGGAAAAGAGCAAAGTTTCTGCTTTGAAAGGCAATTCAGCGTTTTATTAACTGTACTTTAAAAATTCTCCATTTAACTTTCTCAGGCTTGTCAGAACTATTCTTGAGGGCTGGCTGCCTTTGCCTGTGATTTGGAAACCTTATCAAGGCACCTGAAATTGTTCCCTGTTCTGATGATGGGTTCAAGCTCTCAAAGTCCATGTTAACACATTGTACCCGCAGTGTTCATGTGGATAGGAATTCTCTAAATTCATCCTGCCCTTAAGGCTATAATTAGTGCACTGAACATGCCTGAGAGTCTGTCTTTTGAAAGACTGAGGTCTGTACCTTCCCTATATCCTGAGGGCTGAATTTGTTTGACAGTGTCAGAGACCTTTCTGGTCATCTAGCACCAAGTGCACCCTGAGAGAGGTGAGCTGGTTTTGCAGAAACACAGTACCTTAAGACTTTGTGGGTTCAAAGAAGTTTACATCTTTCAAAGATTGGCCAGAATGGTACAGCCCAGAACACAAATGCAACCTTTTCTGAGTGGAATGCATTTGCCAAGTAAACAGCCTTGGGTAGTCTTGGAACACCAGGTCGCTTTCAAATAACATTATCTGCTTTTGACAAAGGCAGTGGTCACTACATCCAGCATGGAATTATAAGAGATTGCAGGAAGCAAATAACTTTGAGCTATTGTCACAAAGTTAACAACAGGCGTAAAGGTAGAGATAAAAATCTTTCTTGGTTTCGAACACAGCTGCTAATATAAAAATACCTATTGCTTAATGTTTTTCTCTCTTGTTTGTATTTTTGAAGTGATTTCTCAAGGTTTTGCAATGGAATTTTGCCTTGGGAAATAGTGATCTTTAATATCAGTAGCTTGCCTTAGAAGAAAATACTCCCCAAAGTAAAAGCATTCTTAGATGGCTTCTCAGTCATGTCTCATCATATCTTGCATCTAGAAGAGCTCAAAATAAGTCTTGAATATCAGTTTCAGAAAACACCATATCCGTTATATAATTCCGTGATGCACTCAAGCGTTGAACACTGTTCCCTTTACCCCCTCCATCGTGATGATCCATCCCTGTGTTTTTGCACTTGAATTTAGGGATATAAATTGGCTTTGCTGTAAGATATTCTTTATTCCATATGTCGCCAACCCCAAGTTAATGAGGTGACAAAGATAGCACAAAGTGATGCAGGGATATGGGAGCTGTGGCATGGGAAGGAGCAGCGTCTACTGTTTGAGCCAAAAATTGAAGGGGAGTTGAAGGCCTTTGCTTTGCACCAGTGAGGTATTATAATCAGCTGAGTTGCAGCATCTTGCCTCTTTGAGAGGCACCATCTCCTTCTGTAGAGCTACTTCTGGTATGTTTAGTCTCTAATTTAGAAAGGAAAAATACCAATTGGCAAGTAATTCTAGAAAGATTCCATTTCCTGTTCTACCTCATCCAATATCCAAATTGCATTGCACTGAAGTCTCTGTTGCTTATTCATTCATTGCTTCAAATCTTCAGGTTCTGACCAGTTAGCATGGTACAGAATTTCTCTTTTGCTTATTTTGTGATTTTTTTTTTTTGGTTCTTTAATATTTCTGTGCAGCATTTACTGAAAAGATGAGAACAAGTAAAGGAATGTACTTACCCAAAGTGTTGTACTACAGCCAGTGTGTTTTTGTTGATTCCCAAGTGATACTTTTTTTTAATACCCATCAGGGAGCAAATTGACACAAATATTTAGTGAATTTCCAAAGATGAACTTACTTCTTGCCAAATTTTTGTGGAAATGCTTTCAATATGCTCTGAAATCTCTGTTTTTAGAAACTGCCAATGCTCAGTCACTACTGTGTAATCTGTTGTGTAATTATACTGTGTAAATATTATCTGTAGGCACACTGCTCTCTATCGGGGCACTGTCTGATGTTGGAGCTTCCACTGCTATGAGTGTGATGGTCTTAATGTCAAGTAAAAGACTCAGCAAGATTCTCTTCTTAATATTCTTAAAATACCAGGGTTTTTCCACTCTCCTGCTTCTAGTTTAAATACAAGTACATAATTTGCAGAAGGAACTTAGGCGTTTTTTGTGTAATTTTCATGTTTTCCATTTCTGTTGCTGGATTTGAGCATGTTGTAATAACGCAGCATTGTTCCTGTGGAAAATACTGATCATGAACTCTTCCTTTAGGTTGCCATAAAAATAATTGACAAAACACAGCTGAACCCAACTAGTCTACAAAAGGTATGTTTTTACATTTAATCTTTCAACTGTATTATAACTTGTTCACTTCCCCACCTCCTTCCATTAACCCTGAATGCCTGTGCAGGAGAATCCGAAGCATTGCATACCTTTGCACACATCTGACTACTGTATTTAATAGCTGGTTTTGTAACAGATATTTTTGACAACCCTGCAGTTGTTCAAGCTGAGCTCGTACGGAGCTGTAAACTGAGCAAACAGTGGTATTTGCCACTTCCTTTGTCTTCCAAGCAGAGCTGACTCTGTAGAGAGGACGTTTGTGGTTTGGTGTCATGCTCCCATGTCTCCTCCATGCCAGTCACCTTGTTAAACATAGAAATGCAAAACTTATGTTCTGTCCTCTTAAACTGGCCTTGAAAATACTGCCTGTGGACTGAAGGCCAGGCACTATCTGTGCCTTTCGTGTAGTTTGCAGCAGGAGAGGTGATGCAGTTGTATGAAACAAATTGGGCCATGGCTATTCTGGTTTCTTCCCTCTAGCTCTGAATGTTTAATGTGCTGTTACTGTTGTATCGCCTTATCTTTTTTAGTACAGAGTGATAAACCCTGCTCTTTCATTAAGCAAGCCAGTCTGTTTGGGAGTCCATGCAGGAAGTACATTTAAATGTTACTTTTACTTGGGACTTCTCTAACTCTGTCCTTTTAAGTGCTGCAGTCAAAGGCTTCTTGTTTACTTTTGAGTACTTTGATAAAAACCCCCTTGAAATATTTCTGTTTGAACAAGAGAACACACAGAATTTGCTTGCAAACAAAATGAAAGAAGGTAACTACGGTAAACTGGAGAATATATTTTATGCAAATACTAAAAAGATCATGTGACTAGATGTTTTTATCAAGATTAATGGTGCAAAAGTAAATTGGAAAAACACACAATTTCTTACATTGTATTGGGCTGAGAGGCAAAGAGTAACCTGTAGACAAAGGCTCCATCACCCAAGCAGGTAGCAACTTTGTATGACTCTGTAGACCAGGTAAAAGTAGATAATCTGGTTCCATTTTTCTCAGATTTTTTCGCAGCTTAGTCCCTGAGGTTATTGGTGGTTTCTGGGTAAGCAGGTTGAAAATAAAGTGCAAATTAGATAATGTAATGGATTAGATAAAATTTCTGTGGCAGATTGCAACTGGAAAAAAAAAAGGTTAAATGCATGAAGGACTTGAAAGTGAAACAAAAGCTGTGTGATATGAAGGGGAAACATCAGGGTGTGGGAAGAATGGTCAGAGAGAACTAAAGAGGCCATGTTTTCAGTTAAAAATGTAAAATCATAGTCCTTCAAATGGTGTTACTTGAGATTGGGCTGTAATGCCAGTTTGAGCTCATATCAGGGTACAATACAAACCTTTTACAAGTCACAGGTATTCACTTGGTAAAGCCACAAGCTGGAAGTATACATGATGGGCCTTTGGTAACTGGGTTTCAGCCAGCTCAGTGTCCACTCATGGCTCCATCTCTGTTGTAATTTAATTTTTATTTATAGTTTATAAAATTAGACTGTAAAGTGTGATTTGTAGTATGATCTTGTCAATCACTGGATTTCTTAACTGGGAGTCTGGAAGAATAGTACAAAATAGCAGGGTAGATATCAGATCAGATTTGTGGAGTGAAATTGCTAATATGCTTTCCTCTCTAAGCTCATTTGTTGTACAAGCACAGAAAACATTTAGCAAGATATGTAAGTTTTCAATTCAAAAACTGAAAGCAGTTTTATTAAAATTAAATGCCTGCTTGCCATAGTAAGGAGAGTGAATGCACATGTTGCTTGCCAGCTTTGCCTGACCAAGGCTTTTTATTTTGCAAGCCTTTGCCCCTTTCCCCCCAGCACAGCTGGCAGTGCCGCACCCTCGGTGCCTTTGGAGCCAACTGCACACGCGACCTGTGGATGCAGGGGAAGCTAAGATGGAAGTGCTTCTGATCTTGCACTTCTGGAGAGAGAGATAAAATATTTGAGGTATGGTGGGGAGGGAAGGGCTGTGCCCAGAAGAGGGTGTGGTGTACAGTGTCTCAGCTGCGGTGTAGCTGCATACCCAAGTCATCCTTAGGTGGGGAAACAAATGGTGATTAAAGGCTGCCAGTTCTGACTTCTTTGTGTTCCATCTTCCACATCGATGCTTCAGCTGCCAGGAAGAAGTTAACCTTGTTAAGGACTTGCTTTGCTTTCCGGAGCAGTAATTCTTGGTATGCCCTCGCTGCAGCCCTGACAGTTTGATAATGGTACTCGGCAGCACAGCTCTTGAGAAGGGTCGGGTTTCTTGTCTGCTGCTGAGGAAGTTCTGTGGCAGCCACGTGCAGCTACTCTTCACTGTTGTTCTAGGACCTAATGACTGCTCTGCTGCTCTTGCTTAGTGAAGAGGAAGCTGTAACCGGTACTTCCCTGCTTTGAAAGAAAAGGGAATTCTTAGAGGTTTTTTCCCATGCTGGTGGAGTTAGTCATAATCACTGTTCTCCACAAATGGACTTGTGTACGCAGTTCCAGTGAGTATTGGTCTCACTGCAAACAAGTGCTGATGCTACAGAGTTCACTTCCTCCTAGACAAAAAAAAATAGTTGTGTTTTTTTTTTCCTTTTGAGTTAGCAATGCCATTATATGCAAGGGTTTTTTTAGCAAGCCTGTGTAATAGCACTAAATCACTTTTCATTTTCCTGTTTTAGAACTTGGCTCCTCAGCCAAATATTTTTGTTCATTATGTGCAGATGTTTTGCCACTTACTTGGGCAATATTTATTGTTAAAGCATTTGAGGGTTCTTAAACATCAATTTTAACATGGTTCATGTCCTTTCTGACCATGGGTCAATCAGTGTTTTAAGAAATGCAAGAGAAGGATGAGAATTTAAAATGCTCAGGCTTTTCTGTTTGTAATGTGTATCCCTTTCTGTTTTCAAGTTGTGCTTAGTTTGAGGCAAACTTGTATTGTGTGAAGGCTTTTTGCTTGAGGCTCTTTATTATATGTAGGGCATATTTCAGTGAGCAGTTACCAGGAGAAGCCTAATACACAGGTCAGGCTTGAGCTGGCTTGGAACAACATCCTGTGAAAAGCTTCCTCCTTTAAGAGAGGTGACCAGGAGAGGTTGGTGCTCTGCAGCTGGCACTGACTCAGTTTTTAGCAAACTTTTTCAGTAGTTTTAAAATAATTTGTTATTGACAGTCTTGTGATAGCTACTGCAGGAGCACTTCTAGTCTGTCTTTTGCTGTGTTCAAAGAGAGTTGGCCTAAAAGAACCAGCTTCCATTGCTGGTTCATTGGGGTTTTTTTTTTCAGTTTTTTGGCTCCCAGCATTAATTAAATGTCGTTCTTTTCCTGTATCTGACATGGCTTACACTCAAAGGACCAGACCACAACAAAGCTGAAAGCCATTTGTTTGGCAGACTAAGGATGTTTGTCTTTGCCTAGAAACATTTGTAGAGCTCCTGTTGACGGAAAATGAGCTGTTCAACAAGCTGGAAGTAGTTTTTAGTATCGGTATTAGAAATTAAACTGATGAGGACTGTTTTCAGTTGTTTGTCTGCCTTTATAGTCTCATTATGACAAGTAAGTTCCTAAAACTAAGAAAATCATTTTCTGTATTGAGAACCTTTGTGTTACATTTTCTGATATTACACCTTGTTCTGTGTCCCTGTGGGCAGGGAACCTCAGAGGTGTGAGGTTTTATCATACCTGGCTGTTTGCGATGAATTTTACTGTGTGATGATAGTTACTACCTCATTTCCTAGAAGCTGATGAACATAATATTTTGGGGGAATGAAATCTGTAAAACTTTTATCCAGCATACTTTGGGAAAGTTGCATGATATTTTACATTTTTTTTCTCTATCATTTTATTTCTCTATCTCTATCTATTATAGACTATAATACATCTTACAATGTCAGGCATTTCCAGATATCCCCATCTATGTCAAAATGTGACCTATAGCAGATAAACTGAGTAGGGGAGCCCAATCTGAAGTGCATTTATCCAACTGAACTTAAAATTTGGTGGTGGTTGTATCCTATTCTCAAGTATTTTTATTTTTAATTTCCTCTGAGATAAAAATAGTCTGTTTTTTAAAAGAGCTTGTTCCTAGTCACCCACTTGAACAAATGGCTCATAATGTAGAAGCTGCTTTTTGGCATGCTTCATTTGGGTTAGTAAAGCAGAGTAGTCATTTTGTGGACCAGTGTTTTGGTGAGGGTCTGACCCAGTAGCCTTTATCTGGGCATTGGGGGTGGAAGATATCAGATATCAATAGAGAGTGAATTAAGCAAACTCTCTTCAAAATTGTAAAAACTGATAAAAGGCTTTCAGTTATATAAGCTGTGATTAAAAGTATTAATGGAGTATTCAGAATATATTATACACCAGTTTAGCTGAAATGAATGAAAAGCAAGAAAAAAATAGCTGTATATTCAACTGCTTTTAAATTTCTGATGATCAAGAGAGAGGTGATGTAGTCTACCCTGTCTAATCACATATGAAAAAGTTCCAGAAATAACATAGTTTAAAAAAGAAAAGAAGGCAATTTTACCTCTCTGGAGGATAAAGAAAATGTGCATGCAGAGGTTTTGAAGCTATTTTGCATGGCCAATAATTTACTTGATCAATCAATCATGATTTCATTTAAACAGCTTGTCATCTAGCAAAGTGTCAGGCATAGACCTGGAAAACAAGATAATTAAAAGCATTTGGAAAACTGTTTGTTTTTTTCTCTGTGTTCAGGTAGTGTGCCAATCCCTGCTGTGGCTGTAGCAGGGAGAAGGTCTCCTGGGCAGCACAGTGAGGATTGCTCCCCAGATGTTGGCCTTTGCAGAAACTCTGTGATTCTGAAATATCAGACAGCAGAGAATGGTTAGAACAACCGGTCTTCAAATTGTGAATTTCTCCTATTGATTTATTTAAAACTCACCCTTTGCATTTTCTTTTATTAAAATCACAAAGGTGTAAGGATTTTGTTTTTCTGTTTGTTTCTAATGTTTCACCACCTTTTTTTTTCTATTACAAAGTTTCACCTTTTTTTTTGCTTTTATTGAGTAAATACACCTACAAGTTTTTGAGTTGTTACTAATATGTGTAGACATACCAAATTTCTTCACTTTATCTGAAAGCTAACCTGAGGCAAATCTTGCAGCAGCACTTTTTCTTCCTTACTGTTAATAAAAATGCTGCTATCCCATACTTACAAAACTCTTGGGTTTTTTCCTATGTCTGCATTCCCTTGGAGCTGTGGACTTCTGCTTCAGTCTCTTTACATTAAGTTCAGTATGATCTGTTAGGTTACTGATATTCCTGTAAAATTTTTTGTTAGGTTTCTAATGAAACCTCTTGATTACTCCCACTTTCTGAAGCATGCTGTTAGAAGGTAATTGACACTGAAGAACATCAGCCCTCTGGACTCTTGGGCTGGCATGGGGGAGCTGCAGAGGGAGAACAGCTACACACTCAACCACCATGTAGTGTACTGCATAAAAAGAAAATTCTTTGGTTGTCTGAATACAAGAGTATTTGTGCTTCAAGTTTTTTGTAATAATATTTTATCTTGGAATCGCTTCTAATTAATGTATTTACCAGCTTTGTTAAAAGCAATGTTTTATACTGCAGTAACACCACCTGTGGCATTTTTTTAGTTAGAAATTTATGTGTTTCTTACAATGGTCTTTTGCAGAAGAGTTTTGAGGGGTGAAAATAATTAACAACTGATCAGTCATGACTTTGCTTTCATTTGTAGTTTGTTAAATGTCACTCCATATTTTCATTCAATTGCAGAAGGACAGTTTGCTCTGTGTGACAGGCAAAGTTGAAATCTTCAGAAATAGTTACTCAAGCAAAGCCCTCTTGCTCAAAACACGAGTATTGGCAGTGAGAAAGGGACAGACAGGACATGGAACATGACCATATCCTTAAAATCAGTACACTATCTCTGGATTTAGGACAGGAGATATAATGTCATGCTGCAGCTTGAAATGGGCAGTTGTCCCTCACCACCATCCTGCTGGGGTGGGCTAGAGATGGAGTGCTTTTATATGGGGGAGTTGTGTTTTTTGTGAGATTTTTCTGTTAAATAATTCCTGCACCACATGTGTCAGTCAGGGTTAACACCAGTGCTTGCATAAAGGGAGGCAGCACGATGGGATCAGGAAAACACCGTTTGTGTTCTGCACTATTAATTTTGGCAAGTACGTTCAGCGTGTTGCACTGGCTGGGCAGGCTTGAGACTGTGTCTGGCAGTGACTCAGTGGAGCTGTGCTGGCAGACCCAGGACTAGATGCTGCTGTGCCACAGTTGCCTTGCAGGAATGCTTCTGGAAGGTCTGAGGGGTGGCTTTGTCTTCCCATCTCTCCTTAGAACTTGCTCCTTGCTGGTGTAGTTGGATAACACAATTTTTGCACAATATAAGCAGCTGGTTTTTCACCTGTGATCTGCTATTGTAGCACAGTAATTCCTGGGCTTTAGCAAAGTACTGAAGAATGCTGAATTCATACTGCAGTGGTCTTCTAAAGGTGTTCTGCTGGGGATTCACAAAAATTTGGAACTGTACTTTCTGTGAAGGGAGTGAAAGATGTGTGAGATGTACTGGTCAGCAGGAAGCTGCCTGGGCTCACAATGGTCTTCTGACCCCAAAAGTCTGCAAACCACAGGGCTAAGGTCACTTCTTTCCTCAGCTGTCTGGAGTCCTTCGTGGGTGTTTTCAGGTTTTTGAGGGTTGATTTGTTTGGGAGGGGTGTTAAGCAGGCATTTAACTCTTGCCTTCAATAAGTGCATATTTCATGAACATCATTGAAACGCTAATGATGTTTTCCCTTTGTGTTTCAATAACTATATTGAAGTCATTGGTCTTTAAGAAGAACGGCTATTTGTTAGTGATTTCATTAACTTATTTCATGTTTTATGTTTATTTCAGCTCTTTAGAGAAGTAAGAATAATGAAGATCTTAAATCATCCAAATATAGGTATCTTGTTTCTTTCACATAATTTCCATCTCTGGAGAAGTTTTACCTTTTTCTGTTAAGATTGTTGTGGCATGAGTTTAAAAGATTCTTTTGCACTGGAGTGTGAATGTACTGTAAAATAGCAGTAGTCAATGGTATTTCAGAACTCTGTGTTAAGAAAAACAAAATAAACTTTTTGGTCCCTTTGCACAGAACTGTTTTTTGCATAGCTAACTGATAAATTTTCTCTTTTTGAGTATAGTATTGATTTTTTACTGAATTCAGGGTCTCATTAAAAATTAGCATATACACCAAAACCAAGAAGTGGTCAAGAATTTTTTGAAGTTTATACCTTTAAATGATGTGGTATTGCTATGGGACTGTCAGCAGACTGACTGATAACTGATTTGTCACCACGTGTGTCAGTTCAGTGCACAAAAATGGCTATTGCCAATGCTCAGATCTGTGCATGTTCTGTTTAGTTATGTTCCTGTGTAACAGAAGCAAAGTATTGTTTCTTGAGAATGTTGTTCTGTATGAGCTGACCAAATGTGTTAACAGTATTTTCTACTTAGGAACATTAGACAGAAAGCTTCTTTAGAGTAAATAGTCTGATATTATCAAGTGACAAGCAAACAGTTCGGGTATTTTTCTCTCACAGAATTCTGTGGGGGGTTAACATAATGCTTCTGCAGCTAGTTAACTGATGACTAAATGTCTTTCTTTTCTAGTGAAGCTATTTGAAGTCATTGAAACTGAAAAAACTCTCTATTTAATAATGGAATATGCAAGCGGTGGTAAGTACCTCTCTCCTGGAGTGACACGCATAAGCAAATTGCCAAGTGAGAGAAAGCACTTGTTTTCTTGAAAGTTTTGCTTTCTTTTTCAGCAAATATTTATGTCAAAGTAGTGTAAAATATTAAGCAAAATCTTTAATATTCACTGGGACTTGTTTGGTCAACATAAATAATAAATGTAACTTGTAAAACCAGCTTCTGAACTTACTGCAACTTAGTAACATTTGCTTTGTTTTCACAAATTAATTGGGAATCTTTTCTTGGCCACTGATCGTTCCTGCCCATAACAAATACTAACCTTCTCAATTTATTATATTAAGTTCTCAACCTCTGGTGTCCTGTTTTATGTAAAATACTTGGTAAAAACATGTTCAGAAGAAACATTTCTGTGTTTCTTTAACTGTTGATTTCAAAAGCATGAGCACTGCAACTTCTGTTTTTAGATGTTGATGACATCTTACATCTCTTAATCACAGGCCTTCTACTGTCAACAATTGTTAGGCTTAGCCTTGTGCCATTTTAGGAGAAACTTACATGCTCTTCCTGATTGCAGAGGGGATGGAAAAGTGCACATCGTTAAGTGTCAGATATTTTCACCAGAGCCAGAGCTAAGGTATTGAGGCTTAAATTACTCCTTGCTGGCTAGAACTTAATATCACTCAGCTTGTCAGTGTGACCCTTGAGCACCAGCATCTGGGAATCTCAAACAGTTGAGACCTTCCTTTAGTTTTAGGAAGGAGATAGATGTTTTTTCAGAGAAAATTAGCAATTCAGACTCTGACATTAGAGTATGTGAAGTTTAATCAATTGCTACAAATAAGGCAAGATTCTGTGCCCACCTGTGTTTTTTTCCAGCAGCTTCCTAAATGCTCAGCCAAGATTTGCCTAAACAGGAACAGAGTGGGTATTACACCATTAAAATGCTGACTAGTACAGGTGTTTGTAGAGACACCTCTGTGCTGTTTGATGGTTCTAAGCTTAAAAGTGAAGTCCTATTGCCATCTAGTGATTGGCTTCTAGGAGGTAGAAAGGCCAGTGGCTCTCTAGAGGAGGGAGGACCTTTCATAGAGTGATAGGGGAGAGATAAATACTGTACTGGTCTAAAAGGCCAAGAGCCCACCTTTTGATGTGCCATGCTGTGCTAGACAGGAATGGCTGGTAATCATAGTGACAGGCATCAGTTTCCTGTATGTTCTCTTTATCAAGGCAGAGGTCATCGTGATGCACATGAACTCTGGCTGCAGGATGAAAGACACTGTTGCTACAGCTGCAATGCTTCACATAAATTGGGGATAACTTTTTCCCCGGTGTCTTTTTCCCTGAATTATGAAGAAGTGTTCAGGTTTGCTGCTTCAAGGTTTTTTTAAGGAAACAGCTGTGAAATACAGCTGAGAGAGTTATCTGAGTTGAGTATTAAAGAATATACTGCAGAGGGAAGACTATTTTATAGGAAGTCCTGGCATTCCCTCAGATGGCTCAGTTGTTGCTTTTCCTGCGGTGTGGCTCCTTTTTTTATTGCAATTTGGTGGAGTTGCTTCTTTTAAAAAAATAAATATGATGTTATTCAGCTCTTCCCTTGCAAGGTGGCTGTCTACAAAACCGTGTTTCCTTGCTCAGTAGGGAATGTTTAAATATTTGAACCACTTCTGAGGTTTTTATGGTTGTTGCATACTAGTGAGGAATTTTTAAAACTGTTATTATTCTGTGTTTGTAGTTCCTATGTACTTGACTGTTGGTTTTTAGTAAAGAAAATCTCCCATGCTTTCACAAACATGTCAGTGTTTTATGGGCCAGTGGTCTGCACCTAAAGCTCAAACATTGTAGTCTGTATTGATGTGCTCTAAAATGACTGTATTGATTAAAGAGGAGAAAAACTGAAACACAGCAGATCTTCAGTAATCTCTAGTCATCCACAGCCATAAACAGTGGGCTTGTTCAGTGTATTTTATAGGTATGATCGCTATGTGAGGGATTATATCAATGTGTCCTGCTGTGCTCATTCTTCTGACCTTTCTTGTGGATATCTCCTCCAAGCCTAGGTTAAAGCCAAGGTTTCTGATTTTGTTTAGAGCCATTTTATACACGTGCACAAATTAAAATTTTACTTTTGGTATGATGGTTATTTACAGGTACCGTCAACTGTTCTCATACATGAAGCTTTTTTTTTTTCTGAAGCAAAAGAAACTCCTGTGAGAAAGTCTGTGAAGGGGTAGATGTCATCTTTGTTTACAAAACAGAAGTATGCTGCTCAGTTTCTATCCTAAGTAATTGGAAGGAAATGGTTTCCTTTGTGTATATCCAGTCACTCATTATTTTCTTGTAAAAGAGATGATGGTGTAGTAAATTGCACAGCAGTTGTGCCTTGTTCTCTTGAGCTGTCCTGTAATCATAAACTTGAAGTACAGTCATTCCGGTGAAGCTGCTGTGGGCAACTGCTGGAGAGGAATCTCTACATTCTGAAATTGGCATTAATGTATCTCGTTATTGAATTGTAGGGGAGGTGTTTGACTATCTGGTTGCACATGGAAGAATGAAGGAAAAAGAGGCTAGAGCTAAATTTAGACAGGTATGTATAACATTCCCATACATCAGCTTTCCCCTCACCCCTGTTTTTAATGCTGAAATGAGTAAAACAGCTGTCCTTTGCATTTGACTTACAGCAGTGTTCAGCATGTTGTGGGCCTGCAGCTCTGAGTAAGAAAAAACTGAGGTCACAGTAGTACTTTGAAGGAGTCAGTAGTCTGTTCAGTGGTACTGGTTTCCTTAGTGCTGAGTGCCAGGGTGTCCAGGAGTGCCAGAACACAGAGACTACTTGGTTTGGAAGTGTATTCCGTTCCAAAATACATTTCCTCTAGGTTGATTTCATATGTCCTTAGCTCAGCAGGTCTGTAACATTTTGGAAGCTGTTCAAATGTAACAGGCTACAAACAGGCCAGTTTCAAAATGCAGACAGTGCATGTGATAAGGATCCATTCACATCCATCTGCTTACATGAGAAGATCCTGTTTAATAGTTGTTCTAAAAAGTCACAGAAAAGTCATTCCTAGACTTGCTAGTTTGGCTTTATTTATGATGGGTAAGTTAGCCCTGCCAAGATGTTGGAATTTCATTGATCTGTAAAAAGCATTTCCATTCTACAGTAAAGCAGTACTGAACATAGCCAGATATTTTTGCATAACTAATTTAAATCGAAATGTCTGCTCTTGTGACATACAGAGTTTCAGATCTGACCAGTCTGATACACTTGTTTTCTGCTCTTGTGCAGAAATTTATGAATGCCTATTCCCTTTGATCACTGGATAGCCTAGATAATGTTGTGGAAAATAATAAATGTCAAAATCATGCTCCAGCTTAGTGACACTTCAAAATAACAAGTAGGGACAAGAGTGGTTTTTTGAATGGTATGTAGGGGTTTTAAACTGCTGGATTATGGCAGTGATGTGTCAGTCAGTTTCCATGTTGGAAGGGGAGGCTCTGACAGTTCCACTTCTTAAGCACACTCATAATAAAAAAAATTTGATCTAAGATATGAGACTTCCAGGAACTAAATTAATAACTTTCCTTTGTTTTCTCTCATCTCTTTAAGTCTTGTATTTACCCTTTTTAATCTTTTGGGGGGAAAAACCCACGCCAAAACCACCACCACCAAGCAAACAAAACAACCCAAAAGCAGCTGCAGGCTTCATATCCCCAGAAGTCACTTGTGATTACTGGAGTTATGCAGCTTGATAGTAGAGAAGATTTTTCTTACTCTTCAGCAAGGTCTTACATGTCTTTTTAAAGCTGCTTCCTTCACTTTCATATTCTGGTAGGTAGAGAGCTTTCCTTTGTGATTGAAGGTTTCTGGTTTATGCTTCTGTGCTGTGTTGGAGTAGAAGTGGTGGGATGTGGAACAGTCGCTCCCACTTCAGCCATCTCTTCTAAATCCCAGGCTGTTGCCTTTGTAATGTCACTTGAAGAGCTTCAGAGTAACTTGAGAGGATTGACTGTTCTCTCTCAGATGTCAATATTGAAAACTTCTGCTGATACAGTCTCTGCTCTCAGTCCACAATTTCTTTTATCAGGAACTACATGGAAAAAGATCTTGCAGTAACTACATTGAAATTGCACGTTTCTTCAATTAATACTTATTTTTTTCTAACAGTTTAACTCTCCTTTAAGTGAAAACTTACAGAAACAGGTCAAACATGTTTTACAGGTACACTTAGTGCTTAATTTTATGGGATAATGTGGGTAGTACAGGATATATGTAGCTTCATTTTCAAAGAGAAATGTGGAGGAAAAGAATCTAAAAGGGAATTACCTGCTGAGCTGGTTATTTGACTCATCAAGAACTGGGTTTATGTACTCTCAGCTTGATGATTTTTTGAGTTGGTTTGTTGGGGGTTTTTTTTGTATTTCAGTAGAATAAGTGCTGTTTATAAAGATACATAGATGGCCTCACTTGTACGCACTGGAGTACACTTTTCAGTTTTTTCTTGCGAGTCTCCTGGTGCAGACAGCTGTGCTCTGTCCTCCCCCAACAGCTGACTTCCTGGCTGCTGAGCTCAAGCAGTTTTAGAGGACCTTGATCTCAAAGAAGGCAGGTTCTTGAAAGCTTCAAAAGCCTCAGTTCCTGGGAAAAAAGAGAGAACCCTAGAAATAAGCAGAGGAGAGAAACTGTGGCACAAGTTGATTGGGCTTTTCTAGAGAGAAGAGCATGCGTGCTGGACGAAAGTCAGGTAACTTTGATCAGAGCTTGGCATTTTATAGATGCTAAAGCTCAGGCTGAGGGACAGTGTCAAAGGAAACAAGGAAACTAGATCTTGCTGGGTTCACAGGTCATAAAACTATTCATTTCACCTTGCTGTAGTCCCAGAATAGCTTTGTATTGCTTTTGGCCATTGTTGGAGGAAGAATACACTCTGCAGACCTTTTATCTGATGTAGTGCAGCTGTTCTCTGTTAGATAGAGACTTATGACATAATAGTCTCTTTTTTTAAAATTCGTTAACTGTTTTAGCAGACAGTGGCTCTTTCTAAACTGAAAAACAGTTGTGCCATGGTACTGAGATTAATTCTTACAATAGGTTGTATTATATCTTGTTTTCAGATCATGTTTCTTCTTTCAGTAGATGTGATTTCTGGGTCAAACACTTGTGTTTTGTCTGAGGAGACACTTCCTTTCTAGCAGGCAAAGAGCAGAATTCAGTAATTCTCCCTTCTTTGCTTGTTAAAAATAAAAAGGAACTATTTTTCAGTCCATTTTGTTACACATATGTAAGGTGTTTAGCCAGAAAATAGAATGTAAAAGACAGTAATCATATTATTCCAGTTGCACTTGACAAGGAACACAGGAGAAGGTACAAAGTCTAAAAATACGATGATGCTATACAGTTCTCCATTTCAAACTCCTTTTGTGTAGCCATGTGTGAGAAATTCCAATTGAGAATGTTTTGCATTCGTAATGTCACCTTGTTCATCTTCTCCGTTACAGACTTCCAAGGAGTTCTGGTTCAGTCTCACCCTTTTTCCACAGAAAAATCTGATGTAGAGCAGCAAGTCTTAAATTTGTATATATTAAGTCTTTCTCTTTTCTGCAAGCCATGAGATCTGGCCTTCTTCAGTCTTCTCACTGTTTCCCTGCTGAAGCAGTTTAGAATTCTAATGCCAATAGATGTTAGGACAGATCTTGGAAAATTAAAAAATCCACAAACTACATCTTATTGGTGTGTTGCAGCAAAGCAACAGAATGCTCCTGGCAGTGTGAAAGGGGCCTTGAGAGGTCATTTAGCTATCCTTTTGTAATTTAATCCTTATAGAGAATGGTTCTTCTGCCTAGAGAGCTTCTTCTTCAAAACTTACATTTATACAGATTTTTAAAATCACTCTTTAGAAAAGTATTTCAGTGCTCCAATTGTTACTTCTAGCAAAAAGCTCTGATGCTTTTTCCTCTCTTCTCCTTACCTGCCAAGCATCAGAAAATTCCTCACACAAGAAGGTTAGGAGTGAGGGAGCTGTCAATGGAAACAGTGATGGAAGGTGGAATACAAGGGTTTCAGTCTGGTGCAGCCATGCTTTGTGCTATTTTTCATTCAGTTGTGACTGTTGTTCTTCAGTTATTAATGTCCTACACATAGCATTATTTCCCTTCATGTGGATTGGGCTCACTTCTGTGCCATCCTGTTGCAATGCAGAGGAGTTCAAAAGCATCTCCAAAGGAAGCTACTGATTGATCATCTGCTCAACCTCCGCTCTTAGGCAGTCACAATAAAGCAGTTCAGGAGTGAATGATGATAGTGCTGTGTCTCTGCAAACCTGAATAAAGCGTGAGGTGTTTGTCATGCTGTCAGCATTGGAAGCCCCTGCAGAGTGAGCTTGTGACTGGCACTGAGGTAATGGTAGCAGAGAGAAAAGGAAGGGAAACCAAAAGGATGGGACAAGTGGTGGCATGGGAGCACTTTGGCAGTTTCAGCAACTGTAAAAAGCTGAACTTGGAGTCTGAAAGAGGGAACCAGTACAGAAAGGAACAAGCAAAACCAGAATGAAGGCGTAGGGAATGGAATGGTACCTCAACTTTCCATAGTCTGCATGGTTTCTAAGGTGGCATTTTGCATGTGAGTGATTCAGTAATACAGGATGCAAAGATCACTTTGGTGCTTATGTTTCAAATACAAAATTTACTGCTGCATCAGTTATTTGACCTACCAAGAACCTACCAATAACTTTCACATGCTGTAAATAGAGGGAGAGAACCCTTGCTCCTTACCAATACAGGAGGATCCTTACACTAAACTGGTGGTCTGATCATGAGTTATTTTCTTGTAACGGTAATGCTGCCTCATTTTTCTGCCAGGGAAGTCTTCTTATGCTTGAATGAAGACTGAAAATACATTTATTTAAATGTAGTTACCATTTGTATGTGCAGTTCCACTTATTTTAAGTGCCTCAATTCTGACCATGCATGCATGACAAAATGCATTTGACTGCATTTGTGATCATGTAAGAATAATACTTTATCCAGCTTTTCCATACATGGGAAGTTCTGCAGCAATGCTTATGACTCTAAGAAGCAATGTACTAGGACACTGCACTGTGTAAATAGCTTATAAGGTTTGCTATGTGAAGCAGGAAAAACTTTACGATATTTTGAAATTATGATAGAAGAAATTATTCCGTTACACTGGAGAGATATAAGAGAGTTTTTCCACTGAGCTTGCTATGGTATAGAAAATACACTAAACCGTATGCACTTAGACAGCAGATCTCTGTCAGATGCACAGTTGCTTCTCATTGCATAAGTTTTGACAAACAGCCTCTTTCCCAGTAGTTTCTCAAGTAACTAAAGCCAATTTCTTACCCTTTTCTCTCTGGCATGGCATGAAAAAATCACCTTTGGAGAGGGCCTGGAAAACCTCAGTCCAGGAGGAAAGCTTTTATAGTTGTATACAGTATTGGAATGGAAATACTTCAGTAACCTTTCTGAAAGTCATTGCTTCTGCTGGTCTATAATTAGCCACACAGGAAAAACAAAATCCTCGTTCAAGTATAGGAGAAACCAAATAGATCAAATAACATTGAAGTTATTCAGCAGCTTTTTCCCAAATATGCTGGTCACTGTAGGAGTTGGTTATGTAGCTCTGACTGGAAAACTTCATGTCAACTTCAGTAATAAATGTTGAAATCTTTGATTAAAGCTCCTGCTTCTTTGAGATGTCACTTACATAATTTGGCTTGTTTTCTATCCAGATAGTATCTGCAGTGCAGTATTGCCATCAAAAGCATATTGTTCATAGAGATCTCAAGGTGAGTAGGAAAAAGTATGTGCAGTGTATGTGTGTCAGCTCTGTACCTGTGTGTGTGATCTTTATTGTGTATAAAATACAGTTTATACTCAGCTTTCTGATTTATTTTTTACATATGTTATAGCAAGTTTTGAGAAATATTTGCAGCTTAGAACCATTTTAAATAAAAGGAAGAGGATTTATAAGGCTTTTAAATGCAAACATTTAATGTCTGCTGAAAGATAGCCTCTCACACAGTGGTCACATTAAGATCTGATGCAGATCTGATGTTAGCTGAGAAATCTTTTTTTTTTAAAGTAGTAATTTTATAGAGATATGACAAGAGTTGATGTTGAACAGAGTGAATTACCAGTAGTGATGATGAAACTGAAGTATGGCTTCTTTGTAGCTTGACATGAAACAGCATATCTCTTCTTTAAACTGTGCCTTTTATATTAATAGTATTGCTACATAATCTGTTCAACCTGTCATAGCATTGTAACTTAAAAAAGCAAAAAGCAATACCACCACCAAAAAAAAGGAACACGTGAAAACAGTTTAAAGGTTATGTTTATTACCAAACTACTGCAAGAATACCACATGCTGTCAAGTATGGATTGTGAGACTATATCTTATTTTCATCTGAATAGATCAAAATGTAAGATGCATTTCTGTGGAGAAAACAAATAGATGGTAAGAAGTTTTCAGGTAGTATAACAGCTCCCATAGTCTGAAGCCATTGTTCAGAGATTTTTAAAACAGGATATGCTAATGATTGACTAAAGCACACTTAAAGACCTGGCAAGGCATGGAATGTTAACAGGCATTTCAGCTTCTTGCCTTTTAAGAATGAGTAAAACCAACCCATAGCATTCTAAATTATTTTATTAATCTTACAAAGCATTCTTTCTCTTCCAGGCTGAAAATCTATTGCTAGATGCAGATATGAACATTAAAATAGCTGACTTTGGTTTTAGCAATGAGTTTACAGTCGGAAATAAACTGGACACCTTTTGTGGCAGCCCACCATATGCTGCTCCAGAGCTCTTTCAAGGGAAGAAATATGATGGACCTGAAGTAGATGTTTGGAGTTTAGGTGTTATTCTTTATACTCTCGTGAGTGGATCTCTTCCCTTTGATGGACAGAACTTAAAGGTAGCTTTTTGTAGAATATATGTTCATCTAATATTTTATCTAATATTTTAAGTGACTTGCTGCTTACAATTTACTGTCCATTCTTGTTCTGTTACCAAGGAACTTAGAGAAAGAGTGCTAAGGGGAAAATACAGGATTCCTTTCTACATGTCTACAGACTGTGAAAACCTCCTCAAACGTTTCCTGGTGCTAAACCCAACAAAAAGAGGCACTCTAGAGGTAATGGCACAAATAAGGTGCATCACAAAGCAAGACTTGATATTTTGCAAACTGCATTTTTGAGCTGTAACTTATTATTGCCAAACTGTTCCTATGCATAATTGGAGTGGGCTCTGGAGGTGGGATTGTTGACAAAAACACATGACTCTTTTTAAAGATATTGTTTACTGGGCTTGTAACACACCTGACTCCAGTTACTTTCAAAATCAACGTGTCGCTACACTTTCTATGTCACATAACTTTTCTTGGTGGTTAGCTTGTGGATTCCTGCATTAATGGATGATCCACCACATTGTTTTCCACGTTTTCAGTTGTGAACTGGAGGTACTGGCTGCTGTAGTTGCCTTTTGCCTGCCTTTTATACCATCATGGAGGAGAAAAGGCCAAAACAGGGCTTCCTTGGACTTCTGTTGGTGGAGCTTGGAATTCCAAGACATGTCGAAGTTGTCACACTGCTCCTGGTCTGCGTTGCAGGCTTTTGGCCCTCAGCTGTGAGCTGGAATACAGCTGACTGGGGAGCAGCCTGGCTTGATGTGTGTAGTTGGTTCTCCTCACTGGAGCAAAGCAAAACTGAATAAGTGCTGGGAATGTTCTGGAACATGAAAACTAGGAAAGACCTTAGTGTTTGTTAGATAGAGAAGTTGTTCTTCCCACAGCTTGTTTTCTTTGCTGGTAAGTGTACTGTACTAACAAAACCTTTTTTTTTTCATAGCAAATTATGAAGGACAGGTGGATCAATGCAGGGCATGAGGAGGATGAACTTAAACCTTTTGTTGAACCAGAACTAGACATCTCGGACCAGAAAAGAATAGGTAAGTGAGTACTTTCCAGAGTATGATACAATTTGCATGATGTGGGAGGGGCTTTTTTCCTCCACCACCACTCTGTATTTGTTTGCCATTTGGAAAAAGTAACCAATCCTTTAAAACTGATACTTGATCAGGTTTATGTTCTCAAAATTAATAATTCTGTTTTAATTCTTTAAATGTTCCATCCTTTCTCTTGAACACTCAGCCAGCCTGGAACATCAGAATTTCTGTTTACTTACAGAATGTCTGTTTGGTTTTAGATATTATGGTAGGAATGGGATATTCTCAAGAAGAAATTCAGGAATCCCTTAGTAAAATGAAGTATGATGAAATCACAGCTACATACTTACTGCTAGGAAGGAAGTCATCAGAGGTAAGTACCATTCTTAAAACTGCAAAGAAGCAAATCAGAAGGTGTCCTTAGCAAATTTAGAAGCAAAAATTAAGTCAGTTACTATAGGCATTGCATTCCTGCACAAAAATCCATTGCACTTAAAGTCATGTTGTTCTAGTCATCAGCAGTCCAAGTGATGCAGATTTGTTCTCACATGATTTTAAGCGAGTAAAGTCTTGCCTTTAGGCCCTCCAGAACTGCCCTGTTTGCTCAGCAGTTACTCCTCTGAAGAATTTTGTATGCAGTTACTGTCCTGGCAAGTCTAGGAGCTCAAGTGTGAACGTGCCAGCTGTAACTATTTTAAGAGAACCAAGGAGCAGGACTGACCAACCTGAAAAAGTTCTTGCATTGTAGATTACCTTTCCATATGCTGCTGAGAGGGCTCAGCATCAGTAAGCTGGTCTTGGTTCCTCTGCTGGAGGAGTTGGTGTGGTGGCCTCTACAAAGTGTATCATCTCTTCGTGTTAAAACCTTGGAGATTTTAGGAATCTGAGGGGAGAGTTCTGAAAGGACAAATGGATTTTCTTTACTGATTATCCTTTGAGGAGCTGCAAATTCCACTGAGTTTTACCTAAGACAGTTGTACAACCTCAAAGAAGGTGGGACCTCTTAAGCAACTGCCCATGCCATCACTAATTTCCCATGTAGCAGAGCCATCTTCCACCTCCCTGTTCCTGCTCCCAGAATGTGGTGGATGTTTTAATTTGTTTTGTCTGAACTCCTTGTTTTAATACTCTCGTTTGTATTGTAGTTGGATGCAAGTGATTCAAGCTCCAGCAGCAATCTTTCACTTGCCAAAGTTAGGCCAAGTAGTGATCTTAATAATAGCACTGGACAATCTCCTCATCACAAAGTTCAGAGAAGCATATCTTCTAGCCAGAAACAGCGGCGGTACAGTGATCACGGTGAGCATTTCTCATTTTCAGTGTTGCAGAGTACAGTGACTTCCAGTTCTGCTTGGTTTCTGGATTTGTCTCCATCCCCCAAGTGTAAGGAGGGTGACAACAGCGTGGTTCACAGCATGGTGGTTAAATATTTTAGTGAATAACTGATTTTTTAATTGGTTTTATTATAAAGCCTTCAAAAGAGCTTTTAGAGGAATGCTGAATACACCAACTTAATTCTCTTGTTCTGCCTTGTGTTGTCCCTTACATTCCTGACTGTGCTGGCAAAGTCTTGTTTCACAAATTGAAGAGAATGTTGCAACCCCTTTTTCATGAAAAGCACAGCACTCCTCCCCCATGCTCTTGTATGTCTGTTCAGCTTTTGTTTTCTTTTGACACTAATAGGTCAGCTTGTGTCTAAAACTTGAAGAAATAATCAGTTTGCCAATATTTCTGGTTTCCTGTTTCCTGAGGGTAGTGTCACTTGGTTGTCCTGCAGGAATTCAATTTCTAAAGAACAAAGACTCTGACAAACTTACAACTCTTCTGCTTAATGAGAGTGCAATATAGTAGATTAGGATTTTTTAAATGTCTTAAACATCCTCCTGCTCAGACACTTAACTCATGAAAGGAATCACCGTTTAGGCCTACATTGAAATACCTCGAGTGCATTCAGAGGTTGCTTTCCTTGGGGAGTCTTCTGGGATGCTAATTACTGGGGGTTTTGATACTTTTAAAACATGTTTTAGCTATGTATTATATATTTATATGTTTATGTATTTATATGTATTTTTTTGTCTGTGTATATACATACACTTTTTGATTAATTCTTATTAAAACATTTCACTAAGAAGTTGATATAACTTGATGTATCCTCTTCAGAGGTGTGAGATGTCAAGAAACACAATCCTGACACCACCCACAGGCTTTACCCAGTGTCCAGGAACCTGTTAAAGCAAGAGGGAGCTTGGCACTGTTGAAGGGGCTTCCTCATTCTCAGGTGTCAGGAGCAGTTGTCTGTTCCTGCACACGTGGGGAGGGTGGTGGGGAACCACTGCCACTTCTGGCTGTTGGAGGAGCACAGACCAACAGCCATCAGTGCTGCTGGTGCTCCAGGGTTGTGTCACAAGGTGCCTGTCTCAGGAAATTGGCTTGAACAGTGTATTGTGCTAATGGGGGATAGCGTGGTTTGAATGAGTCTGTTACTTGTTAAGTGTCTAGGATGACTCCGAAGGGTTTTCCTAGCAAGCCAAACTAGAAACCTTCATGAAATTAATGAAACTTTCATGGAAATCAAGTAGTATCTTCACCTTGCAAGGTTTTTGTTTTTCACAGTATTTTACTGTCTCCTGAAATACATCTATTTCAATAATTTTATTATCTTTTTGAAACTCCGATTCTCACTGTTAACTGTGTTGTTTCATGTGTGAATATATTTCCATTGTGGTGGAAAATAGTTACTGAACTTCTGAGAAGAAAAATCCTTTTCCTGTTTCTTTTGTTTGTTTTTTAAGCTGGACCATCCATCCCCTCAGTAGTGGCATATCCCAAAAGAAGCCAGACTAGCACTACAGACAGTGACCTCAAAGAGGAAGGAATTCAGTCAAGAAAATCCAGCAGTAGTGCTGTTGCAGGAAGAGGAATTGCACCAGCTAGCCCAATGCTTGGAAATGCCAGCAATCCCAATAAGGCTGATATTCCTGAACGTAAGAAAAGTTCAGCTGTCCCTAGTGTAAGTAGAAACGTTTATTTATCAAAACCATGAATTTTTTTGAGGAGTTAAAAAGTGTTAAACCTGTGATTTATCAGTGGTGCTGATACTACCTGTCATTTATCAAGAGTAAATGTAGGTATTTTCTACCTTGCAATGTCAGCTATTCAAGTTACCTCCTAACAGTCTTGAGGTAGTCAGTATTCATAATTAGCATTAGTAGCTCTTAGTAAACAGACATATTTTGGGTATTAAAAAAAGTAAACAAAAAAAAAGGTAGTTACATTACTCCTGATATCACCAACTACTCCTTTTTGGCCTCTGTACAAAAGAATGAAACCTCTATTTTTGTTATCCTCCTTTATAGTTTCATGTGTATAAGTAGCCACCTAATCTTTGTCCTCAAACATGCTATTTTAAGTCATAGTTATGTTGTTAAGATTATCAAAGAAATGTAGTTCTAAAAACTCTTCAAAGGTGTATTTCAGCCTGTATTCAAAAGCAGTGTGCCTGGCTTTTGTCCTTGTGGGCTTCCCCCATCTGCCTCTAAACCACAACAACAACAAGAAAAATATACAAAGGAGCAAAAGTAGGTAATATACATGGTTTAGCAATAGGCAGTGTGCCAAAAGAAAGAAAATCCTTTGTTCAGTTTGGATTTAAATGTGTTCTCTGTGGTCCCTCCCTCAAAGACACAGTTGGAAATATGTTTTCATATAATAATAATTCAGTCTTGCAACATTTAATTTCTAAAACTTTGGGATTTTGTATTGGAAAAAATCCTTCTTTTCAGAATAAAAAAATTCTCAGTCCTTTATTCAACTTGTTCAATTTGCAACAGAGTGATTTTTTTTTTTTTTAACTTATCCCGCAGAGCTGTCATATTTATTTGGTTGTAATACTCAGCAGCATTACTTACAACAAATGAGACAGAACTTCCTGAGCTGCAGCTTTTTGACAGTCTGAAGCAAAAGAAGTGAAATGGCACTTGTTTTACTTTATTGGCCCTGTATTGTCAGTTGGCTCAGTGGCTAGTAGTGACTTGGCTCAAGGATATCAGCCCAAGAGTTTCCTTAGAAAAACACATCTTCCACTGTAGCAGCTGTTATTCATAAATGTGGACAAGAACTCAGGATTTTGGAGGATCCTTTATTGATTTTTGTGGTCCCCCACACTTTCCCTTTGTTCTTATCAGTCCAAAAACCGTTCAGATTTGGTTTTTTCTTACATGACAGTTCTTAGCTGTTGAATCTCAAAATGGTAGGATAATCAAATCAGTTTTGTCCTACATTGGACTTCACTTGGTATTGTACAATGCCTTATTCAAAAAGATTTGTCACAGTTACAACATACTTTACGTTCAGTATCTTTTCATCTGCTGTTCTATGCCACTCCCAAATACTGGGGATTTATTCCAGTAGGTTTATTCCAAATTCCTTACTACTGTACCTGAAATAAAATTTCAGCTCATAACCATATGATGCTTCCCTGACTCAGTGTGCAGCTGATCCAGCTGATCTTTTACAAGCAGTGATACCAGGTGGTGAACATGAAATCAGACTTAATGTTGTCACTCAATAATTAGTGTTTAAAATTGTCTCTGTTTATAGCTCTTCACACCAGACAGTACAAACTCTTCTTTTTTCTTTCTTTTTTTTTCCCCCCTGCTAAAGATGAGTCTTTGGCTTTCTGGTTGTTGGGGGTGAAGGGAAGCACTGACTTTTTACTCATTTTCTACAACTGAGTAGGGAATTCTATTTCTTACAGTGTTGGCATGCATCTAGAAGGAAAAAAAATTATTGGAGTTACCATATTGTCCTGAGGTTGAAAAAAGTTTGAGGTGAAGAGAGTTTCTGTTTTACTGAGCACTGAAGTCCTAAAATCTGTAATATGACAAAAAAACCCTGAAGAGATGGAAAAATACCCTATAAAAACAATTATTATTTTGACAGAACAGCAAAAGCAGTAGAACCAGTCCTTGTTGGAGACCCTCAGTCAGTTGCATGCCACTCTTATTAAATAACAAAGCTTATAAGCCTGCACTTAAGGATGAGAATTGTGCCTGTAGAGCATATAGCTAAGTCTGGGACTGGAGGGAGGGGCTCCAAGCTGTACCTCTAAAGTTGACAGAGTGTTTAAACTCTTGTAAACCAAATAATTCTGCAAGCTGAACAAATACACATACGAAATCTTCAAGCTATTTGGGCAAATACTAAATTAATAATGAAAAGCTGCTACAGATGTTGGATAGTTAGCAGGAACTGGTATATCTGTGTTTTAATAATTCCTTGTTTATTTCCTAGAGCTTTGGGTTTTTTCTCAATGTTGTAATAAAGCTGCCCCAGAACCCTAGAATAGCTTTAAGAAAACTGGAAGAGGATAATAGGTGGTACATTTGAAAAATCATCCAGGACCAAATACTGTACTAGTGCTCTTAAGTAAATAGATTGGTTCACTATTCCAAGTCAGAAGCTTTTTTTGAAAGTTTTTCATCAGTCCTTGCCTTGATGTCTCTTAATGGGAAAATAGCCTGCCTGAGCAGAGCACACAGGACTCTCTCTAGGAAAAGAGGAGGGTGCTGTAACACAAATACATCATCTGTGCTGTGACTGGGCCTTGTGCATATGCTCACAAGTCCCAACATGTGCTTTTGCTGTGTCAGTTTCCCCTGCAAAGAAGGCAGACGATGCCATGAGGATGAACTTAGGCAGCTAACCCTGACCCTAGGGGTTGTCATTCCATCAGGGAGTGGGGTGCTGTTGACACCAGTTTCTGGTGCTGTGCACCTGTGCTATTTAGTCATGTCCAGAGATTAACAGTCTGGGGATTGGCTGAACAAAAAAGTCACAGCTGAAGAGCTTCTTGATGAATCGTGAAAGGTCATACACTAGAAAGTGTAAAGGCCCCAGTACCAAGACTATTCTTGCTAAAACTGAAATTTGAAACCTTGAAATGCTTAAATCTCTTCTGATCTCTGAAATCTGAGCCAAACAGGAAAAATTGCATACTGATGTTTCCATCTTTGCATTTCAGAATGAGCTGGGAAAGCATGTCCTTGCAGTCCTCTAATTTCAGATATTAATACCAAAACTTGTCCACTCCCAAACCTGAAAATGCAAAGTCATAAAAGTCTGGTCCAGCACAAAGATTGCAGTCTTGTCTTTCCAGATGTGCAACATGACAATACATTGTAATGTTGTCGTGTCTTCTCAAGGGAAACCGGTATTTCATGTTCAAAGGGAGCAGATGGAAAGAAGGAAGCCTCTGATTATTGTGCTTATTTCCCACCAGAAGACCAGTGTTGGATATTTTAGGTGCTTCATCCTCTAGTATGTTCAGAACATAGAACAAAATGATCTGCAGATACTAATAGGCAATATTTCACTGTACCATTGGTTTTTGAGGCTTCCACGAAGTGTCCTGCACAATGTAACCTCCCAAGAGCAGATAAACAAAACCTTGCCTTGGGTGCACAGCTTTCATTGCTGACAGGCTTAATAAAGAGAGGGGAGTTTGTACAGTGATAAATGTCAGGGGAAAGCAGAAGAATCAGTGGTGGGGTTTTTTTAAATAAATAAACATATATGAAGACAAGGGATGTACAAGGAATAAAGTACAAGGAAAGAGCCAGGAAAACTTCTGCTGATGCTTGGCACATGCCTATCCCTAAGGAATATCCAGTGAATAATACTTGAGAACCCTTCAGACAGCTGCATGCATCTTACAATTTAATTAATTGTTCTGCTGATCTGAAATACTCTTTGTCTTTGTACTTTTTAACACCAGGAGGTTGTGCACTTCACTGTTGCATTTTAATTTGTACATTTGTGTAACAAGATGTGTAACAAACAGGTCAGCAGTCTCTTAGACAAGATGGTTAAATATGCAGCTCTGGGAATGTGTTGCATGAGACTCCCTAGACAGCAGATATTTTGCCTGAAGGCACTGGAGGAGCTTTTGCCAGTTATTGAGAATACTCCACTTTAACAGTTTTATTTCAGGTTTGGAAACAAAAAAGGTTTGGCTACTCTGCTTTTGTGCTTGAACTAGTTTTTCCTTTCTTTTTTTTTAATCCTTCTTGCCATGACTCTCTCCTGTGACCGTTTATGCGAAACCTTTTCTTAATGCTATTTTTAAAATCCGCTGAATTTCCCCTGTCCGTCATAGCATAATTCTTCAAAGAACTCCACAAGGTTAGTTGAGCATGAAGTCCCCTGCCTGATTCTTAGTGGCCCTCCTTACTCAACATGTGCTTATCCAGGTGCTGACCAGTCATTCCCTTAAGCTGGCCTCCTTCAAGACTTTCCCCAGCAGTGATGTTTGAAGTTAATAGCCTTTTTTGCTTCCTGCTTTGCCCTGTGATCCTTTTCTTTAAAGAAAACTTTTAAAGGTTTTTTTCCACTTTTCCAACCATTTGCAGTTTCCTGTGTTTCGTTCTTGGGGTGGGGAGAAAAGAAATACAAAGGCTTGCCAGCTTCCTCTACAACCTGGGGGTGCATGTTTGTCTGGACCACCATGCTTTTCCTACAGTAATTGCATCTAACTTTTTATAATTCTGTTATCTGTGAATTACCTATAGCTTCTCAGTCGTTCCTGGAAAATTGACCGCCAACTTGGGCATATCTCCACCCTCTTTCTCTGTAAAGACAGAGGCAAAGTAATTCTATTTTTTTTCTCCCCTCTAAAGTAAGGTCTGTAGTTTAAGTTCCCCTGGTTCTCTTGTCCTCAATGTATTATGCTTGTATTTAAATGTGTATTTAAAAAAATGTCTTACTAAAATTCTCTGCAATTTGTCTCTTATTCTTCCTTGTTTTTAAAACTTGTCTAGTGTTTCATAGTATCTTAATATTTAAAAGTCCATGTTTACCTTCCCACTGAATTTTACCACATTTGTTTGTTAAGTCTTTGCTTTTCCTATCTTGTTTAAGGGTATGATTTTAACTTAAAGGAAAATTCTCCAAGCTACAAGTGGTAAAGTATTTCAAAAATAGGCTATAAAGACACAGGCTATCCAGATGAGGAAGAATGCTATATATACTGAGAATTTGTAATTCAGAACTTTTGTAATAAAAACTTTAAGGAATATTAATTTTGAGCCATCAATATGAAATACAAGAACAACTTGTTAGAATTATTTTTTTATGATTGCATTATTCCTTAAAGATACTAGATGGAGTTTGTATATTAAGTTATTTAATTGTTGTAAGTTTTAGAACTGTGTAAAACTAGCAGTAAGTAAAAAGCCTTCAATTATATGTAGACTTAACCTCGGAAAAGCCTTTTGTGGAGAATAACAAGCCTATGTTTTTTAATTGTAGAATAATACTACCCCTGGAGCAATGACACGGCGCAACACATATGTTTGTAGTGAAAGAACCACTGCTGATAGGCATTCAGTGATACAAAATGGCAAGGAGAACAGGTATATGAAATGTCTTCCTATGGTGTATGTCCCTTGTCTTCACCTTTCCAAAAAATTGTAATGCCTAATTTAAAAGTAAATGATATTCTAATGTCATTCTTAATGAAAGGTGAGTACAGATCTTTGGTTATGGAGTACTTGTAAGTATGTCGGAGTTGGGGGTTTTTTCCTATATTGAATTTTATATTCTATGCTTAGAATGTAAAAGGAAGTTTCTAATTTCTGGTTAAATACATGAAAAATTTGTAGCAGCCTTCATCTTAAATCTGTTGTGAACTCCTGTGGCCAAACAGCACATGCTTGCAGAAGAGCCTTGTTTAGTGTCAGACTGCAAAGTCCATCTCTCTTGAGCCATTCTCTCTTTTCGTTTCACTCTCAACTCTGCTTCACTGGGATTATTTGAAATACCATTTTTGCTGCAAAGTCTGAGGGAGAAGGTAATTTTTTTCTGAGCAAAGATGAAATAGTGATAGGCCATTGTCTTAGACTAGTAATGTTCCTTGCTGCTAGTCTGGCAGTCTAACTGTTTCCCAGGATTTACAGAATTCAGCTGCTTCCCTCCTCAGGGTATCTCCATATTCTGAGTGAAAACAGAGAAATAACAAATTTCTTTTTACTTTACTGAATGAAACCCTGAGTAGAGCATGCAATGGAACTGGAGCTAACCACTTCATGTGTTGGCACTGTGGTCATGTCTACTGCCATCCTGTGAAGACTGAGAAGAGCTGTTGGAAATAATATTATAGTGAAAGTAGATATCAGGTATACAGTAGCAGTTGGGAGGAATACCACTAGATTTCCTGGCTGGCTGAGGGTATTTTAATTTCCAGCCCTTCTTCTCAGAATTTTACTGCTGTCAAAAGCTGGTAACAATTAAGTAGTTAACCCTTGCCAGGAGAGCCATATAGCTGGTACTTAAAGGAATGTGTACCCTTCTCCTACCCTTCCCAATTTTCTCTACCCCTTCCTTATTTTATGATACTTTGTAAATGGTGGGAGGAAAATTCCTATTTTCTAACTTGTGGTGAAGTTGGCAGAAGATCTGCCACTTTTTGCACAAAATTTTTCCCCCTCCTTTTGGCAGTCGATTAGGAAGAGTGGTGAAATTGTGATGTTGGATGGAAAGCCTGTCTGTTCCCTGTTTGATTCCTGGAGCCTAGGGATGAAGAACTTGATTTTGACCCTGTCTCTTCCTCCTAGCTTTCTGCAAATGGAAAGTGATTAAGGAAGGAGTCAAGTATAAGTCTGAAGACTGCCAAAAGTGTAGTTGGCCAGCTGGGCCTGCAGTCACCTGTCTTGTGAAGTACAGCATAGCTACTTGGTACTGTCTCTTAGTGTGTCTGTCTCAGCCTTCATTGGTTACTCCTTATTAGTGTTACCAAATTGTTTCAATTAAAGCTCACCATTAATAGCTTTTTTTCTTCTCAAACACTCTTTGAAAAAATGAATCTTTCTGTCCATAATAGTTTTGATAATTTTTTATTACTTAACTACTTGGATTATTACAATTTTTGTTCACCCTTAAACTAGTATCTTTGCAATATCTTGTCTACAATTTCCGTATTACATTTTTAAAAGTTATTAGATACTGTTTACTAGGAATGCTTGAGATTTAGATGTTCCCTTAATTTGGGAGTAAGTTTATACTCATAAGGAGCTATCTTTTGAAGTAAATTTTTTCCCCGGCTTTGAGTTTCTCAGCAAACTGATGTTTTTCTGATTTGTCACATATAGGTCTTAATCTCAAAGTTAAGACTGAGTAGCACTAGACAACTACATTAGTTGTGTTTTATATTCATAATTGGTTATCCTTGTGTAATTTGCCTTTTATTGTCAATATTATATTTAAACATCATTTGCTTTTTCTACAAACTAGCCTTATTTGGGTCATTTGAAATGTCTGAGAATTTGTATTTTCACAGACAAGTAAAAAATGTCTTTATAGCTTTTATCATGCGTTTTTTGATCACTACATTGATTACTTTTTATAGAAGGTTTAAAAGAGAAAAGGTAATGAGAATGCATTGTTAATTTTATTACAGTTGGAGACTTGTCATTGTCTGAAACGCTTCAATACTAAACTGCATGTTTATTTTGGCACAGTTTCAGAATTACTGTGATTTGGCACAGAATTCAGAATTTACATTTGAATGTATTCTGTTGCTGTAACTGGGTAAAGCATTGACTGGTCACATGAAATGCAGGGACCTTTAGTGCAGGAAAAATCAACATGGCTATTGATGGGACTGGCTCTTCAGAATTAATCTTTAATTAATATTTTACTCTCAGCTTGGCAGAAAGTAACTCTAGAAACTTGGGGGTTTTTTTCTTCTGTGAAGCAAGATCTGAAGTTGAACCTGGGCTTTGTCCATATCCAAGGTTTCATTTAAAATTACTTCTGTGGTTTTGAAATGTCTATTGGTGGCAAATGTTACAAGCAGGAGTAATTGCTGTAAATGATTTGTTACAGATTGGATTTTAGATTTTCCATAGCTAGTCAGATACTGAGTGTGACCCACTGAAAACTTGGGAGACTTACCGTAAAAGGCAAGGTGCACACATCTAAAATCTCTATTTTTTTCTGTAGAGGAAGTGTTAAAACATTGCTTGTTCTGTTTTTATCTTGCACATTGAATTCTGAGAAGGCACTATTTCTGAAAGTATGAAAACTAATTTAAAGAGTCAGTAGTCAGTAGATCTGATGTTGGAGAGAGTAGTCTTGAAGACCCAGACTGGTAGAAGCAAAGAGTTGTAAGTCTCTCATCTCTACTTTGACACATTGTGTGGCTGACACAAGCATTCTGCTGGAGATGACTCTGTTGGCTTTCCTCCAAAGCCTGAGCATTAATTAACGCACTTGGGGACTCATGAAACACTCTTCATAATGATAAGCAATTGCTTTAAATCATTTGTAACACAAATGATTTACAACAGCTTCAGATTTTTAATAAGCCGTGGCACTAATTGGTGATTGTTAGTTCGCTGTTCCTGTGTTCCCAGGCTAGTAATCCAAGGAAGCTGATTTCTAGCAAAGCATCAGAGGAAGAGAAGGTCCCTGACTGATACCTTTAGATGTCACATCTTTGGAGGCAGGTGACTGAATAGAACTTGGGTCTTGTGTTGTAAAACTAGATTCTTTATCTTTTGCAGCAAATATAGAGGAAAGGAGCTGGAAGAGCTTGAGAGGCTAGGGACCAGTTATGTGGCTTCAGGGTATTAGTTTTGGGATGAATGTTCATTTTCTTACAATTTCTTAATACCCTGGGGTAATGTAAATGCTGGGCCTGTATTGAAGGCTTCATTGTAAGTAGTGCTTGTAGTTGTCATCCTGATGGATTCAGCATTGTTGAGATGTGTGCATGATTCAGATGAAGTTTTTCAGATCCAGGAAAGTTAAAAACAAACCAAAACCAAGTCTGAGCTGTGTGGTGTTTTGTACTAATGCTTTGGGAGCTGAGCCTGAGAAAGTGGGTGAGCTGACACTTGTAGCTGCACTAGCATTCTCCTCTCCAAAGCCTGGTGTACCAGAATTCGGTAACAGGACTTGAGTTTGTGTGTGTAACCATGAAGTAACTTGAAAGTGAACATATGGTGTCATGAAACTGTCACTGAGAATTACTGAATTCTTAACCTCGAGCAATATTTCTGAATTACAATTGTCTTACTTTTAAAGCAAACTTCAGATGAATGACATGGTGGTGTAGTCTGAAAGGCCCAAAACATCTTGTGGCCTCTCACTTTTCTCCTATCCTTATCATTACTAGGTAATGTGAAGGCTGCAAAGAGTATTTTGGCCTAAAGAAATAAGTAAATTTAATGCTCCTATTTGAACATATTATACAGCTGGCAGCTTACTGGCCATTCTGCTGAGACAGTGCTCTATACTTTCCTTCAAAGCCTGAATGGTAATTTGAAGAATTAAATGTTCATGGTTAAGCAATAGAAGATGCTCTTCAAAAGTCATTCCTCTTTCTTCAGAGAACAGCAAGCAATGTTCAGTGTCTACTACACGTACAGGTTCATTATTAGCAGCCTTTTTCTTTTGGCCTCTCTGGAGTTGTTAAAGATCATGATATTTTTGGTTTCAATTGTACCTGTGAAGTCCCTCAGTTATCTGATGTAGATTTGACAGCTTGCCCAACTTTCACTTATTTCTTTTAACATGGATGCATTCTGAAAACAAAGGATTTCACTGTAGTAATGGAGCTATCGTGAGTCTTTTGGAAAGTGCATTTGGTGGGGGTTTTAATGCATTGTTTACTGTTAAGAGCAATACAAGTTACATCAGTGCTTTATCCTAGAGCTTTGGCATAGAATTCTGAGTTATGCAGGTTCTGTACATCAAGGAGGGTATCACTGCAAACTAATGCTAATGGTAAGAGCATGGTCACTTATAGATGTCCAGTGCCATGTAAGTAAGGATGCTTTTTAAGGGGAGTATAGGGTAGTTACTGCTGTTTACATAGAAGAGGAGGGCTGTTAGAGTTCTTGTTCTTTGATAAACCAGTTAATAGAAGGAAAAGTTTGCTTTTTTTTTTCTATGCAGTAGTTTGTTGTTGGTCCATCATGCTCTTCTTTCTGCCTCTGCCTGAACCCAAACCCCCTCGCAGCCTGACAGAAATGTTCGCTTACGCAGCTAGCCCTGCTTCAGTTTGTACCACATCCTTCTCCAGTGTTCGGCTGCGACATCAGAAGTCGATGTCCATGTCAGCCTCTGTGCACACGAAGATGATGTTGCCTCCAATAGACAATGGCGCAGATAACTTCAGGCCTATGTAAGAACCAGAAATCGTTGTGACACTAACTTATACCCACTGCTTCTTAACTTTGTGCTGTGGAATTTTAGTCCTAGATTGTTCTAGTATATTTTGCCCACAAGATGTGTGTTTCCTCATTTTTTTAGTCTCGTTTACATTTGTCTTGTGGTGTGTCAGGCTGTCTGTGACATAATCCTGCAATAGTGAACCTTAATTTTTTTCCCATTGTTAGGAGTATTGGACATTCCCTATTGTCAAAGTTTGTGGGGACTTAAACTGTGTATCCTGAAGGACTTCACTACTTGGAGCGGTTCGCTTGTAGAGAATTTTGTGTAGGATACTTTCAAATTAGCAAGACTTTCAAAGATGTATGTACAGAATGCGGAGGGAGAGACATTAAAGTTACCTATTCTCTTTCCTGGGAGGAAACTTTACTGGTCTATTCTTTTATCAGTCTTCTCAGTGAAACATTGTAGGCCTGGTTTATCTGGTTTTTCCAGGATACTCCTGTTGCACTTTTCTGCCTATGTAGGTTTCTGTTTCGGCAGCCTCTTAATCCTAACTTCTTACAAGTTTTGATTCCATACAGTGCTGTAATAATGTTGGTATTTCCAACCTTGGCCTATATAAAAGTGTCTGCTTATGCTTTACTGTAGAACATAGTGTTTTGTGTTTCCTGCTGAGCTGCAGTGCCTGTGTGAAGGCGTTCTAGCATTGGTTTTTTTTGTTTTCTGCCCTAGCACTATTCCCGATCAGAGAACTCCTGTTGCTTCAACTCACAGCATTAGCAGTGCGACCACCCCTGACCGTATTCGTTTCCCCAGAGGAACGGCCAGCCGGAGCACGTTCCACGGGCAGCTCCGCGAGCGCCGCACCGCCACCTACAACGGCCCGCCCGCCTCGCCCAGCCTGTCCCACGAGGCGACGCCGCTCTCACAGACCCGCACCCGGGGCTCCACTAATCTCTTTAGTAAACTAACTTCAAAACTAACAAGAAGGTAAGCCTCTTAAAATGCCAGTGCAATGTTCCTGTCTTTTTTTCCTTTTTATAGTAGAAATACCTCATTGCTTTGGTGGTTTTGTCCACGTTTACTCATTAATAGCTTAAATTCTGCAACTTAAAATGCAGTTGCTTGTGATTTTTTCATAGTTCTATTTTGGTTACAGAAGCCATTTGTTTTTGGGAGTTGAATCAAATGGGATTAAATGTGAGACAGTTTAGTCTGTGCTGTTTCTGCTGTGCTCTTCAACCTCAAACGAATGAGGTACGAATGCTGCAGAGATTAAACATTTCAGCTCAGTTGAAAAGTTGTTCAGTGGCTGCATAGTCCATCTGTAGATGGCATAAACTGGGATCTAGTCTAGATACTTGATGTAGCATTAGAAGCTCAGGTTGTGTTTCCCAGTCACTTAGTCCATCAGTGTTTTCCGCATAACCTTGCTGGCAGCACAGAAATAGAAATACCACAGATGAAAGGGTAGGGGCAGGAGACAAAAGCTTCTGTTTGCAGTAGTGCTGTCACGAGCTATCTTAAAGTAATGGCAGTATTAGGATTTGAGTCTAGGCAGGAGTCTGGTCAAACCTTGAAAAGCTTATTCCTATTTTGGCCTTTAGTTCATGTGCAGATTCTGTGTTTGGTGTGAAGGCATTGTGGTCTAGCCAAAGTCTAGCTTCAGCAGGTGTTGTTCCTGCACTAACAGTTTTTAATCTAATTGGACTTCTAATTTCAAATCCATGTATGATTTACATTAGTTACTATAAACCCTGAAATTGAAAATCATGGTTTTTCCTTCTGTATTTAAAACCTGTCAGTTCCCATACCACATATGTCAGACCACTCATCTCCACAACTTGCATTTTAAGATAATCATCAAGCTTTTGTACACTCCTTATCAGGTGAAGTTTTTTGGACAAGAGCATTCTGATCTTGGCCTGCTAGCTTTTGTTTTAAGCTTATACCACATCAGCAGCAAGCCATTTCCTTCCTGTCTATTTTATGACTATAGGTGCCTCACTCTCAGTATCCCCTTTGCAGTCTCCCATTCCTACAAAATAATGCTAAGCCAGACTCCAGTTTTTCACAAATGTCTGTCTGAGTTCAGTTTAGAGAGTGAACTTCTTTAAAACTGTAGAAGTTGCTTCTGTGCAAAACAAAAACATGTCTAGCCTTTGATAAATGTTTTAATTTGCTCAGTTCTCTGCCAGGTAACACTTCCCTGGGAAACACTATTCTCTAGGAAATTTGGTTTGGGCTTTTCCCCCTTATTTTTATGTTGAGAGAGAGAGATGTTTAATTTGAATATTTTTTAAGAGTTAAGCCATGTGCTTTATGTCAAGTGAGGTCTTAATCAGCCACATCCTTTTGGAACTTCTTTCTTTCTGTACTTTTGTTTGTCATATCCTTGCTTAATTGTCCATCTGACGTTCCAAATGTGGACACTCAAACTGTGAACATGCAAACTTTTCACTCAGTTGTTTAGGCAGCATTCAAACTTCTATCATTACTTCTGAGTTTCAACTTGTGCAGTGCAGTGTGGTTTTCTTGAAGAAGCCTTTCCCCGTGGCTTTTGACAGTAGTTTAAATTCCATCTGGACTTGATTAAATAACATGCAGTTGTAACACAATAGCACAGTTACAGATGATTTGTTTGCACTTGGAGGATGTCTTGCAGTTAGGGCTCTGTTACATGCAGTGCTGTACAAACTACAGAGGAGGTGGATAGTGCCACTGAAGGACATGGTTATGTTTCTTCCTGTTAAATAAATGTTTTAAACTTTAAAACTTGTTAATTTATTGTAGCATTCTCTATGGGGAATCAGAATTCCTTTGGTTATAAACTACTTATATTCTGGTGTAGGCAATTGTTACAGCTTCTGCCGCTAAAATAGCTAAATATTTAAGGCAGCTTTTGGTACAACATGGCTGACCTAACGTTATGAAGAAAGGAAGAAACCTAACTCTGAAGATACTCAAGATATAATTATAGTAGAGTTACTGATTTTTGCTTTCTATGGTAAATATATGAAGAAAATCCAAACATATTTTTACCTGACCTTGCAGATTTCGAGTTTCAAAGTGTTTTGACACCAGTATATATTTTAATTCATAATAAATACTGGTGACATATTTCCCAGAAAAAATTGAAAGTAGCAGTGCCAAGAGTTTTTACTCTTCAGCCCCTAAATAACCTGCCTAATCTGAGAATGTATTGAAGTGTAATTTTTAGATTGTGCATTTTAAATGAGATCTTTTTGCATGTTTCACTCTAAATGCCTTTTTCAATTTATTTTGTACAAAATTTTTTGTTAATTGTTGTTTTGGCTTAATTTCTTTTAGAAACATGTCATTCAGGTTTATCAAAAGGTAGGATTTATTTATATTTAAAAAAAAGTGGCTCCTGCAATTAACAAAAGATTTGGCTTTTCTAGCCTTGGTTTTCTGAAAACTAAACTTCCTGCTGAGAACTAAATACTTTCTTTCTTCAGAGGAAAGCATAGAATAAATCCATTAACTCATGATGATACCTAAGAATCTGTGGCACCATCTGTGTTGTATAACAAGATGCTAAGCATGCCTTGTGAATTCCTCTTTCTTTGATAGAGTTGGTAGTGCCAAAGTAATTCTGTTCTCTGTACTAATACACTTAGCATGCTTATGTTTGAAGAATGAGGTGTTTGGTAACAATGATGAAAGTATAAACAAAACATAAGGTTGCAAGCAAATAAAGGTAAGTGATGTTAAATTATCTCTCTGTTTTATGATATTGAAGAGAAAAAAAGGTTTGAATTATTGCCTGCAGCTGAGCACAGTTGTGAGTTGAACAGTTTTGTGTGTTAGACTGAATGAAGATTCAATAGTTGTGTATTTATTTTAAAATGGGCTGCATTTGTTGAAGTGAGTTGCAGCTGAAGTGCAAACAGGGCACTTCAGTTTTAAACAAAAAGTACAGCATTTATGCAGATTCATCAACGAAAGGGGAAAAGCTCAGAAGTCTGATTCACATTTCAAGCCAAAGGATTTCATTTAGTTTTGCAATTTGGGAATGAATCAAGCTGCTATGTATCTCATTAATCCACTATGATTCATGAAAATTGCTTACACAATTTTGATGCACAGGTAAATTTTCCAGTAGAATTTTGTAGTAGCCCATTTAGTTGTACCATGTCTTGGAACTTCTTAAAGGGTGGTACTTCCAATTTCCTACTGCTGATCAAAACCAGGGAGATGGGGCCAAAAACCAGGCATATGTTTTAAGTTTCACAATACAAGGCTATTCTTGTGACTGTAATTTGGAGTTAGACTGTTTCAAAGAAATGCTTAGATTAGGGAGTCCTAAGATATGTAAATTGCTGCCTAAATGTGGATTTATTATGTACAGTGCAAGGCTAAAGGTACCCTACCTGATTAACTGAGTAAATTCCATGCCATGGTGATAATAATCAGTGCTCTTCCAAATATGTCTATGTTTGGAACTGGTGTTGGTTGGCTTGGCTGGCATTGTCACTGCTGACTTGAGAAAATGCAATAACTTAGTTAAGGAAAGAAACCATACAACTCAACATACAGCTGGAACTGAGCAGTGCCAGTGGCTTTAACCCATCGTGCATCATGAGCTGTGGGGTGCAGACCACATCTAAAACAAAGGATTGTGATCTGTGCAACCCTCCACAACCGGATGCATCTACGTTTGTTCTGAAGAAAGACAGGGAATGCTAATATGAGTACAGTTTTAAACTAGAAGGTTACTGTTTCAATTTGGGACTTCAGGTAATTTTTAGACAATTTTTTAAAAATTACATTTGGCTTGGGGCCAGAAGTCTTAGACCATTGTGGAGCTATCTGCTACAGCTTCCACAAATACATCTTTTTGAATAAGAAATTTGCAAAGCCTTACACCACCTACACAGGACCAGAGTGTGCTTTTTAAATTCTGTTTTAAGTGTGTGTGGTGTCCCTCCATACCTGATCTGTATGTAGGTACAAAAACTGAAAATGCTGGGGATTTTGGCAGTTTCTCCTGGCTTTATTTGCTATGAATCCTACCTGAGCTCACTGTTCTGAAAGAACTATGGTAACCCAGTAGCATGTATACATAGTGCCACAACATCAGTTCTAGGGAGCTGAATGAAAGTAGATAATCAGTCACTCCTTGTTAAACTGCTGACTTTTACTATTGTACTCAGTACACAGAGGTTATCAAATATATATATATATATATATGTATGTGTGAGTGTATATATATATATATATCTTGTACTATGCACTGTCTCTGCCAATCTGCATATTGTGGAAGTCTTAACTTTTTTTTTGACAGCAAAAATGACTCAATGTTCTGGATTTTATTGCAGCATCATTTCTACATTTCCATAAATTGATCTTATTTTATCATCTTGCACTTTTTGTTGGTTTTCAGTATCTTTTTAGACAGTTTTCTTTGTGTTTACTTGGATATTTGAAATAGCATACAAAGATGTAAAGAACAGGAAACACAGCATAACTCGGGACAGATGTGTGGAAACAATCAGATTTGTGAAAGCCCTTCGTAAACCATGAGGCAGATAATGTGTAGGCATGGCATGACAAATGAGAACACAGCTTGCCTATGTATTTGTTCCCTTCTCAGGACCAAGAAGCGTCTTGGTCCATAAAATCAGTTTATGTAAAACACAAGCAAAAGCAGAAAATTTAGAGCATAAACTAGCACAGAAGTGAAGATTGTATTAGCAAGTGAGGAGGCCTCAGGGCTGCATCTGACTCACAAACCCCAACCAAAACAATCCTGGCAGTACAGTAAGTGACTGTTCCCAGAGCAACAGTGCTGGGCTGTAGAGCTGGACCATAACAGTGTCTGTCATGAAGGAAGGAGCACCTTGAGAGACTGGCACAGCTCTCCTAAGCTTGGCATGGTGGCTCATATTTGAGGTTGTGTGTCACTTTATGCAGTTCCTCCTGCTCAGTGAATGGAACTTTGATGCATGGAAAAACTGAGCAAAGTGAGGATTTTCTGAGAGGCTTCCATGAGAATGTTTATTATTTCAAAGTGGCAGGTATATTCTAAATAATGACCTTTCTTAGATTTAGAGTACAATGGTTTAAAAACTGAACACTTTGGCTCAATTTCAAACTGAAAAGGGTGTTAGAACATCATTAGGGATTTTTCCTTACAGACTTTTCTGGACAGATTCCAGCAACAGTAAGGCTATTCATTGTTGGGGAAACTGGTTGTGCTCTGATTTTCTATAACCTTTGGCACGTTTCAGAACAAAACACAAAAAAAACCACAAAAATCCATAAATGTTTGCAGCTTGTAACAAAGCTGCCATCTTCCACTTTGTAGGAACACAGAAGGCTCTTTGAAGTTCAAGTACTCTTAATTTTCAGCTGAGGAGTGTTTTCTAACTTGTTGGTTGCTTTGCCCAGTGAAACAATCATCTGAATGGGATGGATCTGTTCAGTTGGTACATATGGTGATTCCTGCCTACCTCTTTTTTGGTCCTGTAGAGCTGTCACGGGATGACTTTGTGGACTCTGTATATGCAGACATGAAAAATCTTTTTCCACCTTCTCCTATATCCGCCATAGATTAGTAGCCCGAGATCTCATGAAAATAACTACAATAACTGCCCACTTTGCACTGGGGCTTCCCAGTTGCTTTCTTCTCATTTTTTCTGTATCTTCCTTGCTTGTGGCAGCCGTTCATTTGTCAGTGGTGGTGTCCCTGTTGTACTGTGAGCTGTGCGGTGCCTCAGACAGCAGGGTTCTGATCAGATGCTGCCATGACAAGCAGCTCACAGCTGAGCAACTCTGCACCCTGTTAAGTGCAGTTGCTTTGCAGTGGCACCTGAGTTGAATTTGGGCCAGCTCTGTGGCCCGTGCAGCCAGTGCTGCCACCCTGCCCCTCACAGTGCCAGCACAGCGCCTGGCCCTGTGACAGGGACTCCCAGAGTCACCTTGCAAGGCTGATCCCTCACCAGAGCCCTCAAAAGGAAGGAAAGGAGGAAATCACGCCTTGTAACACCCCCCACACCCTGATATAAATATCACTGTGCATCAGAAAATAAGGTTACTGTCTTACATTCCTGTCCCTAGACACCTGCTACCCAAATTACTGTGTTTGTGTTACTCAGGGAAGCCATGTACTGCCTTAGTCTGGGTAGGAGTGTTGTACAGGCAGCATCCCTCTGAGCAGAATTAATGCTGATATGTTGAACCATCCTCTTGCAACAATGGGAAGGTAGAGAAAGATAATTTTCCCCTTAATTCTGCTTGACCCTGGGCTTTCAGTAGATGGTAGTGACTAGCAATGTAGCTTTAAGCACTGCAAGAAGACAGAAAGCTTAAGCTTGCTCTTAGGTGGGGAAGCTGCATCCATGTGGGAATTAATAGGATGGTTACCACAACTTGAGAAATCTTGGATTTACCTCTTAAAGTTCTGTTAAAATGTATATGCATCTTCTTCTTTTGCATGAAGGTATTTTGTTATTGTTTAAACACCTCAGATCTGATGTGCATGCAAATACACAAGGTGATCAGACTTGTCTGTAAATAGGTACGGGGACTTTTTGAAATATATACTTTATTCCAGATAAAACTTTTAAAAAACATTAGCCTAAAAATATGTGGGAGTTATATCTCTTTTAGGAGGTACTTACTAAATAATGCAGTCACTTCAATATGCTTTGTAACTTTAGTTTCACATTTTCTGCTTTTAGAACTTCAGATTTATTCAGTGAGTTCTACAGATTTAACATGTAAACATACACTGTTAAAATTAGTTATGGTCGGTTTAAAAACTGTGGTTTATAGACTTCCATTTGGTTTGACAATATGTTACATTCTGAGTTTGGCCTAACCTACCAAGTTCTTTACATCTTTGTTGTTTTGTATTTTAACACACCTTTGGTATGATTGCAGTATCTTTTAGCAACTACTCAGATATTGTATATTGTAGTGTAAGATTTGTCTTCTCTTTCCCGCTTCCTTTTGCTTCTGCATTCTTTTCATTGAGGCTCCCGACTGAATATGAGAGGAACGGGAGATTTGAGGGCTCAAGGTGAGGGTAAAATTTTTGTTTAAAATGTTACTTAGGTGAGTTTGAACCTTTCTCCCCTTGATTATGTGGCATAGTGGCTTCAGGCAGCAGCTTTTGTTTCATGTAAGTCATTAGAACTAAACAAAGAAGCATTTCTGTCTGCAAAACAGCTATTAAAGCACTGACTGACTTGGTTCTAAACTTTCATCTTTCCTTGTTGCCTTTTCCCTTGTGTGATTTTTCTTTTTTTTGCATTTTAGTCATTGTAATTTGCTGTTGTCGTGTAGATGTGTAGATAAGTGGTCTCTAGTGAAGCTGCAAATGTGTGGAATAACCACTGAAGGGTGATAAGATATTTCTCATCTCCGAAATCACAAATAGTTAAATATTTTTCATGTTATACTCTTCTTCCAAAATCAGCATATCAAAAAATACTAGAAATTATCAAACTGCTGGTTTTGCCAACTGTTTTCAAGTAGAAAAAGCTTCCAAAAATAAAATAAGCATTGAATAAAAGTTGGGGTTTTCCCTGGCCCTTTACAACCTTAATAAATTAAAACCTTAAAACAGAATACTCTTTAATTTGCATGATGAATTTTATAACATCTGGCAAATCACATTGCATAGTCCCATGACTCTCACAGTCACAAGAAGTCTTTTAATAGGAGAATTATGAAATAGGTTATATTTGAGAAATATATTTATTTAGTTGTGGCCTTGCTATCACTTTTTATTTATCTTTTTCATAATTGCCTGCTTAATGGTAGTAGAAATAAAACATGGTGTAACCGTTGCCATCTGTTTCAAAGAGCAGCTTGGCTTAATATGGAGGCTCAACATGAGACCTAAACTGCATGGTTTGGGGTCAGTTAGGTTAGCTATTTTCAAAAAATAGTTAAGTGTGACAGTCAATATATTTATCTAAATTTGAAGAGGTGACTGACAATGTACAAATACTCACAAAGCAAATCCGTATTTTGTCCCTGGAGGTCCAAATGTAATTCTTTGATCTTTAGCTGCATGACTACTGATTTTATTAAAGTAGAAAAATGATTGCAAACTAGAAATTTCTGGAACATTTCTTTCCTTTGTCCTATATAACTTTACGTATCCTTACCAAAGGAAAAGCTTTTCAATTTAAAAAAAAAAAAAAAGCTGCAGATTTGGGAAACACACCCTCAATATTTTGTGCTTCATCTCTTAAAACTGTGACAATAATGGTAACCCTCTCACTCACCATCTTTACAAGCTACACTGAAGAGGTGTCTCGTAGTGACTTCCAGCTCTCTTCATGCACATCAGTCTCAGAGGCAATTAACTGCAGAGCTGGTAGCTGCAGAAGATTTCATTGCTTTCCCTCTGTCAGCCGTTGGTATTTAATGGATTATTGACCAATTTAGGAGGAAGTGTTTCCTCTCTGAAGGCCACCCCCAGAGCCTGCAGTGTGGTGTGTCCCCAGGGATCATCTCAAACACGCCCCAGCGCAGGAAGGCCAGAGTGTAACTGAGCCCGCCCAGGCCTGGGGGTTCGTGTTGACCCTGGGCAGCAGGTGGGTGACCCTGGTCCTGCTGTCCTTCCTTCTGCTCGCAGCCAGCTGCTGTGGGCCTCCATGGGCGCTTCCAGGGCTTGGTCTCCCAGCTGCTGCCCAGGAGAAGGTGCAGAGGAGCCCCCAGCCCCTTTGTGCATGGGCTCACCCCATTCCCTGTAAGTGGGCACCTCCCATGGCCTGGACTGAGCACCCTCCTGTCACAGGGAGCTGTTACTTGAATGTTCCAGAAACTTCTATCACAGAGCTGGTGTTTCAGCTGCCCATGTGGCCTGAGAGTACAATTTTGAGCAGAACCTGCCTTAAAATCAAGTCGTAGGTGCTGCATGTAGTTCTGCCTCCAGAAGGTCATTGCCCTCATGCTCCTGAATCCAGTGACTGCCAGTTGTGTCACACCTCAATGTGCCATACCTTTGTTCCAGCCCCAGCAGCTACAGCTTTCCCCTGACCGTGTGTGTGTACAGCAGCTGGGGAGCGGGGCTGGGCTGCAGCCGGAGCCTCCAGTGCTGCTCTAATCCGGGTGGTGTGCACTGAGTGTTGGCTTCACTAACGTGGCCCCTGGGGAGGGTGGCTGGCCCTGCTCACTCTGAAATTCCTGTCTTTCAGCCGCAATGTAGCTGTGGATCAGAAGGATGAGAACAAGGAAGCCAAGCCTCGGTCACTGCGTTTTACCTGGAGCATGAAAACCACCAGCTCCATGGATCCCAATGACATGATGAGGGAAATACGAAAGGTCCTGGATGCCAATAATTGTGACTATGAACAAAGAGAGCGTTTCTTGCTTTTCTGTGTCCATGGAGATGGGCACGCGGAAAACCTTGTACAGTGGGAGATGGAGGTGTGTAAACTGCCAAGACTGTCCCTGAATGGAGTTCGCTTTAAGCGGATATCGGGAACATCCATAGCTTTCAAAAACATTGCTTCCAAAATTGCCAATGAGTTAAAGCTGTAACAAGAAAAAAATAGTTAAGTTGTAAATTAGTTAGCAATTTAAAGTGTTTTTGAGAATTCCGATGGAAATGTATAGAATAACATTTAGGCAATAACTTCTGCATCCTTCTGAATAGTGATATTAAAAAAAAGCTGCTGAGCTGGGAGGGAGAGTTGGACTTTTTTATAAGTGCACTACAGCATTAAAGTTGCCTACTATGTAAAATATTACCCCTTCTGCTTTATTTCCATTGCTCCTAAGTCTTTGACAACAAATTGAGACACAGAATATATTCATTTAAATATGCCTCCTGTTTGTGTGGATGTGTGAATGTACAGTATGTGTGTATAATATATAAAGTATTATATGTAAACAATTCATTTACAACATCGAGCTGTACCAGTACCTCTTTTTGGGCTAATTTTGGTGCTAAAAATTGAAATGGCCAAGGAGGAAACACTTGAGTTAATATTTAAAATGACTGAAGCGATAACCAGTAAACGCAGGTTTACAGTTCACTGCTGTGTTAAGAAAAAAAAAAGTGTGTGAAGGGTTTGGATTTATGGTTGTGAACATTATTAGTCCTGTTTTCTAAGTAGATCTCATGGGATTATTAAAAATTCACTTTTACTGAGTAAGTCTTGCATTATATTTTGCCCACCTATTTATTATTTAAGTCTGAATCAAATTTTAATAATGTAGTTAATTTGTGCATTAATATTTGGGTAAACGCTTCCATTCTTCTGCTTCTGCTAAACTACTAAAATTGTATCTTTGTCCTTTTGGCTTATGAGTATTGATCGCAGCTAAGAACATTTCTCTGTTGTTTCTCTGGGGAATGAGGCAGTGTAAAAGGAGGTGCTAATTGCTGAGTAGTGGTTTTCTTTCAGAGCGAGTTTGCCACGTTAGTCTAGGTCAGGCTGATACAAAGCACAAAGGGACTCTCAAATCATGGCCATACTCTGCCGCAAGCCACGTCTGAGTCGGTGCCGTTCCGAGGCCTTGGTGCACGAAGGGCAGTGCTGTCCCTCGCTTTCCGGGCACACTCAGCATTGAACCCCAAAAGTGGGAATCAAATTGGCTACTGATCTCCTCTGTCCAAACGTCCAGCTTGCTAAACTACAGCCATAGGTAGGAGCAGTTGAAGCTTTTCCTTGCAGCTCTCTTCCAGTGTGCTTCCCCTTGGTTCCGGCTGTGTTGCTTTGGATGGCTCTGTGCCAGTGTGTCTGTGGCTGTGCTGCTGAGGGAGTCCACTGTCCTCTGTCCCCGTGCGGTGTAGAACCCGCCCCTGATGAACTCTGATGGCCAACTAGCTTTCGGTAGGACGTGAAGCTGCTCTGGGATAGCCCCCACTTTTTAACCATCACAGCAGTGAAACGGATTTGGTTTTGCAAACTAGAATGAAGAGATTTCTTCATGCGTTGTTTCCTACCGATACTCAGTTTATTTCATCGAGGACTTGTGTAGATAATACCCTGCATTATCTACTTGACTTTTTGTATTAATGTTTTGTGGTTATATTTCAGTGAAGCACTTAACGCATGTACTTAACATGTGCTTTAAACTGGAGCCTAAATTTGCATTTTAAATTTGCAGTGAGCTAATAGTTACTCATAGTACACAGTTCAGGTTTGACCCGAGGTGAAAATGCAAAGTCCTTAATATTTTGCAAGTTAGCTCTTGTGATCTGTAGTCTGTGAAGGCAGCAGACTTCCCCTCTCTTTCCCCCCTAAGCATTGATATTGATTATGCTAGTTTAAAGGGTAATCATAGTTGTTAAATGTAGTAAATATTCCTGAATTTGCATTTTATTCTCTGTATATTCTGTATCATGCCATGGCTTGAGAACTCCAGGTGCTACCGGAGTTCAGTTGGCTTTCAGTGCTCTGCCCGTGCCTGTGCTGCTCAGTATGGGTTTTTTCCATGAAAACTCCATTTTGTAATAGCAATAAGACATTTCAGGGCAGTCATTGTACTTTCTCAGGTGAATGGTCACCTATCCTTTCACTTCCTACATTTTAAGCACTCCACCAAATGTATTTTTTTCACCTGGCAGTGCACTTTGTTGTCTGAACTGAAAAAGTGTTCTGATAAATTATGTAAATCTGTATTCGATGGAAGTTCCAAAAGGTTTCATATTAAATGTTTTCTGAAATACTCTCTTCCTACTTCACCTGTTAAGTATGTAAGTGTTTCTAAAAAGTGCACCAGTATCATACTTTGGATATTTAAAGTTTGTACTTTGGTATTTTTTCTTAAAGTGTTCTCAGAAGGTTCTTTCAGAGTAAGTCTTTATTTGAGGTATTAAAAAAAATCACTTATTATAATCAGAAAAAGATTTTTAACAGCTTCCTTCCCAAATGCCTTGTAAACTTACCGAGTTGTGAGAATATTTAGCACCCTGCACACTTGGTGTTCAAGCCTCTGGGAGCTGCCTGGGAAGGAAGATGCTTTCTTCAGCTCTCCGAACCAAAGAGGAACTGCTTCCCCAACACAGGCTTTATACCTGTTCATACTCCTTGGGGATCTGTGTAGGTTTGCAGGTGCCACTGCTGATGAGACTCTGCTGAATCACAGCTGGTTTTTCTCTCCTTAAGGGGCAAGTTTTAAAAATAATCAGAGGTCAGTGTGTGGTGAGGAGGCAGCAGCAGGTCTCAGTGTTTTGAGACACGTGAATAGCAACCAAGAAGCGTTTTTTATTTAATGACATGACTGGTGTCCTGGAATGTGTGGTCCAACTGGTGTGTTGGGGGTTGATTGTAATGGGCTCATGACTAAAGGTTTCTATCACTGAAACCTGTGTCAGCCAACACTGAAAAAGAAGGTGTCTTTTGATTGCTGGATCTGGCAGAGAAAAATGTCTTAAGAGTTTGGGTTGTGGGGTTTTACTTCATTAAATAAAAGCATTTAAAGATACATACATAAAACAAAACAACAAACACTGAGCAGGAACAAATAAGTTCAGATACGCTTTTTTTTATGCAAACCTTCCCTGTACTTAGGATTTCTGAAACACTTCATTCTATTTGACTTCTTTACAAGACCTGAGGTCCTTGACCATGTTGAGAAGTAGACAGAGGTAGTAGAGAGAGGCTGGAGGAACAGCTAGTCCTGCTGGGCTAAGTGTTTTGCACACTACTTCTGTTCAAGCTACAGCCTCTGGTCCAATCTTTGTGGGTTTAAAGATTTATAGTACAAATTTGGGCAAATCCTTTTTCTCTTGTATTACGTGAGGCTTAAAGATCAAATATAGCAAGATACTGCATCCTATTTTTTTTTTAATTACAGAATTTTGTGTCAAGATAAATTAGATTATTTATAAGAGTATGAAATTAGTATCCACGTGTTTATGTTGCAGAAATGAAGTGCGGGGTTCAGGAGTCCTCCTAGTCACATGAAGAAACTATGGCATCTCTGGAATATAAGTAGGAGCTCTCTCCAATTCACTGAAAAGCTCAGCTATACATGGGCCTGTTGGGATAATGTGTAGAGGCTTTTAATCAGTATTTCCCACAGCTGTTGTGTCACAGACCATGTTGTGGATTGCAATTTAATTAGGCCTGTGGCCAACCCAGAGAGCCATTCTCTCTGTGCAGCCCTGGTCTGGAGCAGCAGAATGTGCACAGCCCCCTGGGTTGGAACCCGCTCAGTCACCATGGTCACTGTCCCCAAAGGGCTCAGGTACCCCCTGAGTGTGGGCAGAGGCCCCTGTGAGCCAGTGTCACTCTCTGTATTTCAGGGAGGGGCTGGTTGGGTGTTTCTTGCTGTGCTATCCAAGGCCATGGATTTTCTTAGTAACCTAAAGTGTTAAACATTTAGAGAATTTCAATAGTAGATGGTATTCCTGCTATTTGGGGGGGAGGGGCAGGGGGTCATACTAATGTGAAATTTTGGTTTCTAATTTACATTGCAGATGTTTAGGAATAAATACAGTTTTGGGAAGCTGGTACCACTGTGGATTAACATTTCATTTTAAACATGCAGGCTTGTAACTGTCTATACAATCTCATTTCTGTAAGTTTTCATAGAAAAGCCGTGGAGCTTTCCAATAAAGACAGGCTTATGTTATTACAGATCACTGGTACTGCCAATTAAACCCCTGATTTGACATTCTGATGAAGTGGGGTTGTGAAAATTCCTCCTTTGACTGACTGGAGTTTTTCCCCTCCAGTAGCAGTGAATTATTTCATTGATTTTGCCACTGACCATTACTCCATCACTTCAGAGAATAAACTGTTATCCAGCAGGAAGGGGCATGAGCTTTGGATAAAGCTCAACCTAGTGCAATTAATAATTTTTTAGAAGTTCAACTTCTCCATACCCAAGACTTATCAGAGTCCTGCATTACAACAGCAGTAAATGCTTAAAGAAAATCAAGAACAAGGGGGATACAGGAATTGCTGTGTCTGTGTGTGCTCCTTACTTCTGGCAAACTTATGAGCAGAAAAAGGCAAACCAGTAAACTTACTTGGATAACTTGATGCTTTTCATGTTCCTGTTTCTGCCAGTCTCTTTAGTGCACTACCAGGTACTGCCTACAAGCCAAGGGGCTGGATAAAGTTAGCAAAACCGTGGAGGAGCAGTCTCTTGACCACTCAGTGCTTCTGAAGTTGAAGCGGTTTGGTATTCAAAACAAAAGAATTTGAAAGACCCTTAACTGTTCTCTTTTAGCCTTCTAAGAATGCTTTTAACCTTTGGTACAAACAGCAGGCTCTTGTTCCAGCAATAACAGAAAACAGAAGGGTGTCAATACCACCACTATGAATCCTGCAAAGATCTCTGCACAGAAGCCACATTGAGGGCATTAATTGTCAGCTATTGGGAATTCACCTTCACTTACAAGTGCCATTAACATCTTGTAGTGGTTGTGACTTAGCAGGTAAGATGTTTATTGCAGGGGAAAAAAATGCTTTTGCTTGGTTTTTGCTTACGTGTGTTGAGCACTTGGAACAGCCTGTTCAGACTTGGATGTAAAATCCATGCAGAGTGGCCATGGTTATGGTTGCTGTGGAAACCACAGCATGGAATTTTAAGACATGGAAATGTTGCAGTTCTCATGCCATTTATACCCTTATGTTATCATTTAACATCCTTAAAAAATTCAGGGCATAAAACCAAAATATTTGTACAGTTCGTGTTTCCTTGTAGTTGCTGATCACATTGAATGTATTAGGTGAATAAAATCAGATAACAAAATACCTCACCACGAAAATAATTCTGTTAAAACACATGGGGATGCAAAATCAGAAAGTAAAATTCTACTGGAGTTACAATCACATGGTTTTCAATCATTTGCCTGTCTCAAGGTAAAGTCCTGTTTGCTTGGAGGTGCCTCTTACCAAAACCTCAGCTCGGCGTGAGCACCGTAACCAGCAACAAACAGCAAAGTTTCTAAGCATGGAATAATTTCCTTCCCTGGCTCACACAGCCAAAAGGCACGAAATGAAGTGTTTTCACACGTGTTTCCACATGGATGAGAAAAACACGGCCTGGTAAGAGTTGGGAGGCGTTGTTACAATGGTCCCGTGGCTGTGGTGCCCAGAGGAGCAGGGGCTGGTGGCGGGGGGTGCCTAGCGGGACTGGGGAGGGAGGGAGGGAGGGAGGGATGGATGGATGGATGGTCCCTTCTGCACGGCAGAGCGAGCTGCAGAGGGACGTTGCAGTGTCAGCAGCGGCCACAGGATGTCTCCCAAACGCAGAAACAGCTCTGGTGGGGTTCTCGTGGAATATTTTTAGAGACGAGCTCCACGGATCACTCGCCCCCTGCGATTTCACATCGGTTATCGGTGTTACTCTCTGCTCGGACAACTTTGACTTAAAAGCATTACGGAGGAAAATGGACCACATGATATTGATGGAAACTGCATTTTTCAGCTTGAAATACACTCTAATGCTACATTAACTTTTCCATTAAGTTGTATTGCTTTCTGAGCTGAAGTGTAGTTCCAGTGGGCTTTACCTTTGCCATGAAAAACCTAAAGGCTACAAAGCCCTTTTTCACTTCTTTGTTAAGCCTTATTCAGTCTCCTTTCCTAGAAAATTACCGTGTCAGGCAGCATGCTCTTCTGCTGAGAAGGGCAAAAGTCATATTGAATATTTAAATTCATTTGCAGCTCATTTTACGAGTAAGAATCTTTGGTTTCCTCTTCGGAAATTTAATTACTGAAGTTATTTTGCTGTTCATCCTTTAGTAATCAGTCTAATCAAGGCTGTAAATTGCAGCCAGCCTTTTCTAAAATAATCTGGGATCACTTGCCATTTATATTCCACTGTATTAGTAACTCTCTAAAGCTTTATGCCTGGCATTTTCCATGCCTGCAGTCTGTTTTATTCTTCAAACAAATCATGTCACATGTGCTTCAAGTAGGCAAGAAGTGAAACTTCCTTATTTGCTCAGGAGCTTTTTTCAAATCATATATTTTGGTCCAGTTTTCACTTGCATTGTAATCCAAGTTTTGCTGTTGTGGGATTAATAGTGACTGGTACTAATATTTATCCCTGGGGTGTTTGGACTTGGCAAGTGGGAATGGAGAAGCTGTTTATTTCAGCTGATCTCGGGTTCCTCCGTGCTTGTTCTGTGAAGGAGCCCTGTGTCTCATCCCCTCCTTCCTGCAGTCCCTGACCCATGGGTTGCTGCTGAGCCCTTTTCTGAGCCTCCCAAGGCGATGCCTGGAGTGTTGATTGTGGTGAGAGGCATGCACAGGGCTCACCCCGTCGTGTGTGACTGCAGTGGGAGCAGCAAAAGCAGAGTTCTGCTGTTGGGAAGTTCTGTTCCTCATCATTGATCTGGGAGCAGCCACCAGAGTAACTGTTGGGTTAAATGTATTTTGAGGTTTTATCTAACTGACCCCTTGGCTTCTAAAACTTGTTGCTTTCTCCTTATCTCCAGAGACAAGCCTTGGCTGAACCCATCTGAGCTAGGTCTTGCTTCAAGGGACAGTCCCTTTTTAAGGTCTCCTGTGGTATCAGAGCTCCGTGAGTCTCTGCAGACCAGATCTGTGAGAGCTCCTCTTCTAGCTGGAGAAAGAGTACAAGTGCTGTGGGGCCCCTGAAGCACCTCCATGCTGGTCCATGGTGCAGAGCATGGCAAGTGCAGCGGGATATCCTCAGTGTTCGGTTGCTGAAGTGAATCCAGACCTGCAGGACGGCTTAGCTCAATTAAAGTCAAGGCTGTAATGAATCTTGAATTTAGAGCAGTCCCTAGGATAGGGGGAAGAAGAGTCATCAGTTCTGCATGACTTCAGTTCCTGGGTGTTTTCCAGGGTTCTTATTAGGGAACCAACCCCTCACCAGAATGCTCTTTATTGGGTGTATTCTGTACCATGTGGGGGCCTGTGCAGTGATGGGCGAGGTGCACATCACCAGAACAGCTCAGCAAGGGGCCGTGAGGGCTCTGGGTGCTCATGGACAAGGGCAGGGCTGTCCTGTTTGGGGCTGTCAGGGAGCAGCCTGCTCTCACTACAAGGCTGCCATAAGCAGGAAGAAAAGCTTGTCCTGGCCATGTTGCTGTGGGAAACCACATCCATTTTTCTCCCTGGTGGCCCTTTGGCTCCACTTAGACATTGGAAGGAATGTTGCAAGGTGAAAAGGGAGACATGGTGAGAGCTTACCAGTGACAGAAGAGAGCTCAGCAAGCCCCACTTCAAAGGATCCCTTGCTTGTGTGGATTTGAGTCTGGAGCTCAGTGCACTGTTTCCTGTATTTACTCACAGTCTGTTGGAACAAACAGCTCTTGGAGTGAAGCTGCAGCCCACAGGGCCTGCAGGGAGGGGCTCATTCCTCCTCTGAGCTCTGCTCAGGGCACAAACAGGGAGGTTTCTCTCCAAGCCATCCACCTTGCTCACTTGCAGGTGCCACAGCTCCAGGGGGCACAGACTGAGCGTACATGAGCCCAAGCTCCAACACACGGTGTGTGGCCACATGAGGCTTGTTTCTCTGGGAAACCAGCTCAAAAACTGTGACAGATCACAGCAGGGACCAGAACTTCTGGCCAAGAGGCATCTCGTCTTTAAAGGTCACTTTTTAGGTCAGAGCTGCACTCAGGGTGAATCCTGATGGAATAGGGGAGAATTCTGCTGGACACAAAGGAGAGCTGAGCTCTGGTTTGTGCACCAAAAAACTTGGGTAGCTTAAAATATCAAAGACACTTCTCCAATTTTCTGTCTACCGCTGACATTATGAGCTGGGTCTGCCAGGGTGGGCGTTGCATGATGCAAAATAGTCAGTGAAAAATGGTCTTATGTCTGGCTAATTCTGCTGAGGAAGTGGGGAAATGTGGAACCACATCACCTACTGCTTTGCAAAGCAGTAGAAGTAAAGACAGTGACAAAAGCCTTCATCAAGGATAAAAATAAAGCAGAGGGACGAGAGCCAAGGTTTATGGGGACAGACACATGCTGTTTATTTAACCAGCATCCAGCATTTCTCATTAACTTACTGTTGCCTCTACCTTACCCTCCCCTTCTGTCTTCTCACAACATGTGAGAATAAAGAATGTTTCATCCTTGCCTTTTTTTGTCACTCAGATGATGCCTTTTCCCAGTTTTCTGTCTTGGGAGCAGCAGCATTCCACATTTCATTGCAAAGCTGTTTCATTGATCTAGCAGCAGAGTTCAGGGAAGGCAGGGGATGAAAACAAGTCCTAAATTGTGACTGAACCAAAGATAGACATGCTGCTAAATGAAAAACCAAAAGCCTGGAAGTAAAGCTCTGGATCAGCATGGCGTTGCATTGAAATCTGTGGTTATGCTGATTGCACCTGTTACACTGGCTGTGCTGGAGGATTTTCTGGATGCCTCACAGCCAGGCTGTAGGTGTGGAAGTGCAGTGCAGAAGAGGAGGCACCCCCAGTCCTGATGGTGACTAACCAAGGCTGGCACGACATTCAAGCTGAGAACTCAGTCTCTTCTCCAAGGGGACTGAACACCCACCTGGCTGCAGAGCACCCTCCAGCCCGGCTTCTGGTGCAAGAGCAAGAGGCTGAGGTGTAAAAACAGGTTGCACATGGAAAAGGTTGCCATCTCTAGTTGTGGATGCCCTGTCCCTGGAACAGTTCAAGGCCAGGCTGGATGAGGCTTTGAGCAGCCTGGTCTAATGGGAGGTGTCCTTGCCCATTGCAAGGGGGTTGGAACTAGGTGGACTTTAAGGTCCCTTCCAACCCAAATCATTCTGTGACTCACTGAGCAGCTTCTTCAGCTCATAGACCCTCTTTGTGCAGCTTGGGAGGACTCAAAGAGCTGCTTGTGCTCATTTAGAAATCAGTGTATGTGCAAAAAGTTTGCAGTCACCAGCAAACCTGGGCTCCCAGACCAGTTCTTCAGCCCATAGCTGCTGGTGCTTGTGTGGTGCTGTACAACTTGCTGTTGAGCCTGAAGGGCACAGAGCCTCCTTTCCTCATGTTTCTGGGGCAGACAGCAAAGGAAATGAGGTGTTAAACCCAGTGGGAGCTAGAACACAGCCCTGCTCAGCCTTGATGCCACCAGAGACAAAAAGGCCTGCCAGCAATCCCACTCACCAGCTGCCATGTGGAAAATCCTGGAGTGTGCTGAGATTCAGGAAAAGGTACTGAAATCTGTCTTTGAGGGTGATGGAGGTCCCTAAATAGGCCATGTCCTGAGTCAGGAGACTGAGCAGAAATGGAGGCAAATCTCGAGGAGGAAAGGTTGGGGCGATCTGATCTCATCTTCTATTTTCAAGCAGGTGAAATAGACCTACGGATTTGAAAAGGGAGTAGCAGCAGTTCCTTCCCTTGATACACTTCTTCCAGGCACTGCTGGAGGATTGGGTCAATTTATAGGACAGTCACTTGTTCCTCCTCCCAGTGCTTATAACAGGGACCCCCTGCTATAAGCACTGGTCACCACTGGTCACCACTGCCTCCAGCAAGGGTCCATCCTGACAGGTCCAGGGGAGCACCACAAGAAACAAGATCCCCACTGGCACATCCTTCTCTAGGTGTGGTTTTCCACAGAAGAGCAGCCTGGTCTGCTGCTCTCTTACCTTGTATCACAGAGCCCTGGCTGGCAGGGGTGGTAGCAGCCCTGGAAAGGGGCGAGCTGGAGGGTGAAGGACGAAACTCTGCCTGATGATAGCAAAAAGTCTCTTCCTGTCTCAGCTGGTTTCATTTCTCTGTTCTGATCTGAATACATGCTGGGTTGGGTGCTTCTTAGGATGCCTCTTAGCCCTGGTTTCTTGTCTAGTGGCTAAACCAACTTCTCCTTTGGCTGGCTGGATGCTCTTCTGCTGCCCTTCCACATGGCCAAAGCTGGTCCCTGTGCGAAAGAGGAAGGGAAGGTCCTGCTCTCTCACATGGAGTGGTGCAGCTTGTGCAAGTGTCTGTCACAAGGCAGGAAGAGTGGGAGTCAGACTTTCCCAAGCCTCAAGTTAGATCTCTTTCTGGCCACCACAGCGAGTGTGGGTAGGCTGACGTGTAGGACAACAAAATCTCCACTTACATCTCTTTTGGTAGATGTAAGTGGAGTAGTTTGAGAAGGTCCCAAATTTTCTTCTCGGCAAAGTCAGGCGATATAATTTCACAGTGCTGTGAGAACCTTCCTGAAATTTTCTCACCTGGAGAAGGGATTCACAGCATCCAAGGAGGACCTTCAAGATTGTTTTACAAGACTCAGCAAAGGACTAGGAGGAAGCACAATACCACAGCCCTGTGGTTGCTTGTCCTGTGTACAAGCTGCTGATGTCCTTCCTGGAGGTCATAAATATTCAGTCAGCTCTGAGGGTTGGCCAGTGATATCTCTGGGAAGCCAGAAAGTCCCTCGGATCTTCACTGTACAGAGCTGGTGTCTGTTTGGAGCTGCTGAAAAGGACTCTGCATCTCACTGACAGATCTCACTGACAGCCCTGGCTATGGCTGAAGCGTGGCCACCTGCGTCAGCCGGACCCATGGTATCCTGTGCATGCCCCAGGGAGGCAGCTGGGGATCCATGCTGAAGTCTCCCTGGATGGACAACTCTGACTGCCTCACTGCCACTGCTGAAGGGAGCAGCAAGCTGTTTTATGAGTCTTTTAGCCTGCAATGATCCATAAAAATCTCGAGCACTGGCTCCTGCTCAGACTGTCATACGCTTGAATTCAAGAGAAGCTTTCTCCTTTGGCAAAGAAGCGAAGCCACCTCTGGTTTGGTGCTAGCCAGGAGCATCACCCCTTCCCCTCCTGCCCCAGACCGAGCTGTTCCTGAGCTGGCTGCCAGGACTCCATCCCTCCTGCCATGGCCACAGCCATGGTCCTGCTCTCTTGGGCAGCTCCTCCCTACCTGTGACATGCTGCAGACACTGTCCCCAGAGAGTCCAAAGGAAGAAGCACTTGTCACCAGGAAGGACAGGTCTTTCAGACATCTTTTGAAGCCTCACAGCCCTGGGACTAGGCAGGGCTGAAGTAATTTGTTTCTGGAGCCAGAAGTCTGGAGGAAAAGCAGTTATGGAAATAACAACAACAGTGACAATCAGAATAGGTGGGATCGAGCTCAACACAAAGACAATGGGTCGGCTGAAGCAGGCATCTGTTTCTGTGGAAAAAGTCATCTGCTCCTGTGATGAGCCTGCATCCCTCCCTGCCTTTGGGGAGCTGGGAGGAGGAGGAGACAGGAGGGATGGAGGTGGCTCAGTGTGCTGGTGGCCAGACCTGGCTGTGCCTGAACTAAAGGCAAAGTGTGATGCCTTGGTGTGTATGTAGGGAAGGGCAAGGGAGCTCTTTGCCCCTCTCACAGCTCCTGGACAGCATCAGCTGTGGCTTTTGTGAGCATCTGGGCCAAGCTACACCTCAGCAAGGTGAACACATCAGCAGAAACCCTAATGCTTTGCAGGACACACCATGTCAGGTTTGGCCCTGCTCAGCTTGGTGGACTCTGAGGTGACAGCAGGGACCATTTGTGGTTTAAAACAGGTCAGTCACAAATTGCAGTAACTCATGGTAGTCCTGGGTGTGTGGCCTACAGGTGAATGTCTGGAAATAGAGCTTCAAAGGCAAGTGGAATCCTGTCCACAGCATGCTGCTGTGGGGTCAGCCTGGGCTTGAAAAGCGATGCAATTGGAGGTCATGAAACTCTGGTCAGTGAAGAACTCTGCCCTTCCTGCTGGCACTGTTTGGTCATGGCCTGTGCTGGAGGCAGCCTCCTCCTGCCAAGCCTAGTGTCCCTGAGCCCGGCCCAAATCCAGCCAGGTGCTGGGGTTCCTGGGGCACCTGTGTGCTGTGACCCTTCAATGTACACTGCATCTGGTGGGCACTCACCTGACCTGTCACCCCTGTGGTGGAGTTGTCCTGCAGGATCTCAGGGTGCCATGTCCCCTTCTCCTCACCTTGTCACCTGCAGAGTGACATTCAGGATCACAGAGCATCCCTCAGACCTGCAGGTCCTGCAAGCCCACACCAGTGCGGGTCTGTCCCAGGGCAGGGCAGGGAGTGCTGCCCCATGGAAGCACCACGTAAGCAATGGGATGGGGGCTCAGCACCCTTGGCTGTAGCAGCAGCACCCTGCTTGTTTGACAGACCTGATGTCCTAATGACACTTGCTAAGGATTTCTGCTGGTCTGCAGCTTCCAGCCTGCGTGAGCATCGGCCCAGCTGGAGATTAAACAATATCCTTTAATAGGAACAGGCAGGCACCCGTTTCCAGCGCAGGGAAGGCCGGCAAGCCAGCAGAGCCAGGGCTGCGGCAGGACTGGGATGCCCTGATTTGGAAGTCTCTTGCTCGACCCAGCTGCTCGAAAGGCGGCTGTTTCCTACGCAGGGGCCAAGGGAGGCTTTTTATTTAGAGGATGCTTCGCCTGCTCAGTACAGAGGGGAAGTCGAAGGACACCAGCTCGCACTCCGGGGCTCCGCCGGCTGTGCCTGTGACCTACAGCAGACACAGGAGCCACCCCCGCTCTGCCGGAGCCTCCCGGCACGCGGGGCCGGGCTTTGCTGGTGCTGCCATTTATGGGGCTCCCCCGCCGTCCCGATTAGATAATGCTCGCCCAGCGCAGCGGCAGCTCTCCCTCCTGTGCCCCCGGCACTGCCCTGCTCCTCCCCGGCAAGGGGCTGCCTTTAAAAATAAACTGAGAAAACAGCCAAGCTGGAGGGCATCGCTCCTGTTTCCATGAGAACACAGGGAACACAGCCTGCCAGGGCAACTCAGCTCTGGCCTTGGCTTTCTGACCCTGCTTTCATCCTGCAAGAAGATTTCTCCTCAGCTTTCCCCTGCTTTTACCGCCTTTCCTTCTTGAGGCTCCTTTGGGTGCACCCTTGCTGTGGCCCCTGCTCTCTGCAACCTCTCCTGCTTCCTCCCAAGCCCTCTGAGCCCTCCTGGGGCAGGAAAGTCCCATCCTGGCACCACCAGCACCCCAGGGTGAGGAGCACAAGGAGTCCCGCCCCCAAAATGGCCAAAACTTGGAGGATAAAGCCCAGTGCCTGAAACAATGAGCCTGGGGGCAGCAGACAAGGATTCAGCCACATCTCTAGTAGGGTGATATTGCTGCCAGCACTTAGGTTGGCACAGGGGTTTGTCCTGAGCTGGGTTGGAGGATGGGGTCCCCTTTGGTTCTCTCCTCATGCTGGTGGGAGGTGACCCGTGGGAGGGACCAAGATCTCCAGTTGCAAGTGGACCACAAGGCTTTTCACCCCTGATAACGTGATTTTTACAGTGTTTTCCATCCCCAAGAGAAATTCTGCAGGAATTTTCTATTTCTGCAGGAAAGGCAGCAGGGAGAGGAAAGGCTGAGCTCTCTCGAGACCTTTGTACTTTATTTTTACTTTTGTTGTTGTTTTTATTTTAATCTTGAGGAAGGAACAGACTAAAAGGGGCATAAATAAAATCCAGCTATTTGGTACAAAAATACTTGATTGAAATCCTTGCCCAGCCCTGTGGTTGAGTTTGTACATGAGAGAGACACTCAGCTAGAGGAGGATTCTGTGTCTCAAACTAGGATTTTTTATCTTTTCTCTATGTTCCATCTGGAGAAGAAAAAGAGTGACCAGGTTAACCTTCAGCTCTGAAGAGGATAAGCAGTACAGCAGAGGATCTTGTCCAAGAGCCACCTTTTTCACCCTGTCCCAAGCCTCAGCAAAGCAGCTTCCTCCCTGCTGTGAGATGGGGCTAACATACTCTCCAAGGGCTGGTTAAAAGCCTGAATGATGCTTTGCTAATGCAATATTACAGAAGCACTAAGTATTGTTAGCACTAAGCCTCACATAAGCTGAAGGAGCAATCTTGTTTTCTTTTCCAAGACAGACTTTGGGGTTTCACCGGAGGTTTCCTTCACCTGGGTCAGCATCATGTCCCCTAACCTGGGAGTGTGACAGGAGGCTTTTCTGCCTTGGAAAGGAGAGAAAATGCTGTCAAGCTTTCATCTGCTTCTAAAACATGTTTTAGCTTCATGCAGAGTGTAGTGCCATTGCTTAAAACAAATATATCTAATTTTCTTGTGTTACTTTCCAAGGATCCAAGTGTTAGTGTGCCTTGGCAGTAGTCTCTCAGCACAGGTTACCCTTTCTGAGAGGTTCATTTCCAAGTCCCAAAATATCTCCCACAACAGCTCATTTGGAAACTGCAGCTGTGTCTTGGGTGCCGGTGTGAGCCTGGACTGGCCACCTCTGCCAGCACTCCAGGGCTTTCTCAGTGGGGTGGCAGGACACGACAGAACATGTTGAGAAATAGCGAGACAAGATTTATGCCAAGTTCAAAGATTAGTAGTTGGCTTATTAGGTTTTCCCCTAAGCTCAGTATTAAGCAATGCTAAATGACCCACACAGAAATCAGAAGGGAGGATTAATAAAGTTTAATGGTGGAAGTTTGTGTTTGGAAGTGCCATGGGACTAAAAGTGCTGGCAAACAACAAAGTGTTTCCCCCATCACTGGTAGATGTTTCTTAGTATCTTAAAAATTGTTTTACCTCACTTGCTAGTTTTATGAGTCTTTTAATATGTGTTCCCATGCCCATTCAGCCTCAAATAGCTCTTGGGTTTATAAATGTATTTCATTGTTTCTCTGTATCTTTTGGATGCATTTACTCCAAATGCCTTTTAGGTAATCTAATCTCTGGTTTTGGTGGTCCCTGCTCAAGGCTGGCTTTAACTGGAAGTGAATAAATTGAGCTGAAAGGCACATCAGGTGGGCACTTAAACAATTCCTATAGAAGATGATGGCTCTCTAGACAAGTTGTTCTTGGTGGAGGCTTCACTCCTGAACTAAATTGTATGAAAATAATCTCAATGTGGCCATGGCAATGGCAATGGAAATTATCTTAAAAAAGAAGAAGTCTGTACAGGTACCCCAGGAAAGTCCAGGCTAATAGGGTATATACACTGCCTCCGAAAACATGTCATTGCTGGTTTTGACATTGATTTGTATAAAAGTATTTGGAAAAGATACACTGGCCATCTGCCTCTTCAGCTGACCCACCACTTGGTGTCATTTCATAAATACTGTTACAGGGCCAATCCTTTATTCCTTGTGAGGAAAAAATACAGCTTCAGTCTGCTTTTAAAGCTGCGTTTTATACCACATGCAAGGGTCTTCGCAGACACATGTTCTGGGGTGTCACGCCCAAGCAGCAGGGCCACCTGAGTCAATTCAAAAGCATTTCCAGGGAGCAGGAGGGGGCTGTAGGGAGGGGTGCTCCACCCCTGGAAACATCCTGGTACCCCCAGCAGAGAGAGGGACACGGTCTCTTTCTGATAGTGGGTAGCAGCTGAGGGCAGCATCCTAAAACATTCAATCCTGCTGCTTTGTGTGAGGACACAAGTGACCACCAGCACGAAATGCTGCCGAGCATCTGTGACTGCCAGCAGGGAGAGAGGCTGGATGCAGGCAGACTGATGATTCCCAGTGAGACTGGGGCCTGGTTCTGTCCAAAATTTAGGTTACTGCCAGGAAGTGAGGCACATGAGCTAGGGCAGAGCCCCATGCTGCCACAGAGACCCTTCCCCACTGACATACTTGGGATACAGCCCCCCATGCCAGGGGTGCTGGCCCACTGCAGCAAGGAACCGGTCTGGCAGAGATGGATTGTCTCCATCCCATGCTGAGGTTGTCCTCAGCACCTTGTTTCAGCTCAACAGTGACCCAGGCTGCCACCTGCAATACAAGGCAGGCAGCTCCCCCCATGCTAAGCTGCAAGGTCTCTGTCCTGCTGACAAGTCTCTGCAAAGCACAGGGTTCATTGCAAATAAAAAAATCCACCTAAAAAAAAACCAACCCAAACGACCAAGTAACAGAGAACACACAACCCGGGGCTCTGGGCTGGCCAGTCCCTGCTTGCTGGCTCAGCCTTGTGCCCGGGTGAGCCCTGCCCCACTTCACAGCACCCCAGGGAATGAGTTGGAGCAAGCACAGCAGTAAATGGGCAGTGGACAGCTCAGCTGCTGCACAAGGTGGCTGCTGCTCAGGTGCAAGGTGTGATTCCCAGCAGCTGCTGCATTAGGTGCCTCTCACACAGCCCTGCCCAGGGCTGGCTGCAGCAGCCTCTGCTGATAGTCATCCACCTGGCTCTCTTCCACTTAATGCAGTCAGGGGGTGCCTTGCAGTGAGAAACAGTCTGTGCGGTCACCACTGGCCAGGGACTCTGGCAGGACCTTTGAGACTGTGGGGAGGTGCACCCATCCCAGCATTTACCTCCTGCTGCTGGGATAGGGCTTCAAAAAGAGTTGAGAGGTGGGAAGCATGGACACTGTGGGATGCTGCGAGTGCTACTGTGGGCTGGGGATCAGCCTGTGGAAAGCCACAGGCAGATTAGGGAGGTGCCCAAGCACCTGGTGGGCAGCTGGGCACACTGCAGCCCCTGCACGCATGGTTACGCATGCCTGACCTTGCATTCCCTCCTCAGCCTCCAGAACAGCTGTAAGAAACCCCCAAGCCTCTCCTGAAGCTCTCAGCAGTAGGAAACAGCTGTTTGATTCCTCATGCTCCTTCCCATCCTTTAGGCAACTGCAAGGTCTGGGTCACTGCTGGGGCCCCACCAGCCGTCCCTTAGTGGAAACAGAGAGCACCCTGTGCCACCCACCAGATGGAGGAGGGGAAGTGGGGCTGACAGGGGCAAAGGGGGGACATGCCAGAGTCAGAGGGAAGGAGGTAGGTACCCCTTCCAACCATGAGGGAAAGAGCATCCTCAAGATGCTCAGTGACATTTTCCCTTAAAATAATGGCTTATTTAAAAAAAAAAAGAAAAAAAGGCCAGCCATGACTCTCCCATGGAGAGGAGCTGAAACTCTGGGGCCATGAGTGCTCCCATCCATCGCAATCCTCTTCTCATGCATATTCTCACAAGTATTTCTGGAGCCATCTCTCCACAGACAAGTTCCAGCTTGGAGGCTGTTACAGCAACGATCCAAGATGATGCTATCCTGATGTCCTCTGCTGAACACAGCCCACTCACTCATGGAGCACAGTGGTTCCATAGCCCTCCTGTGTTCATTCCCACTGGAGGCCTCTCCTGTCCTGCCCATCTGGACATCTTCAGTCACTGGCTCCAACACGTCCTCTGGATCGGCACTGCCAGCACGGGATGGCTGTGCCGGTAATCACAGGCACTCTGTGCCCGGCAGCTCAGGAACGCCGGCAGCCCAGGCAGGGATTAGTGATGATTCAGGGGATTTCACCACAGCCTGGAGGGAGACCGGCCAGTTTCTATGGGCAAACCACAAGGACTCAGTGAAACACCAGCCTCCCTGCCCAAAATGACTTCACCAATCGTGCCCCAAAGCCACCTCGTTTGCATCTCACTGCCTCCAGCCTGTCCCTGGCCAGCTGGGACAGCAAAGCAGAAGTCACCTCTGTGCCGAAGACAGTGCCCAACCTCCATCAGCTCCCATGGGCAGAGCTGGCACTAGAGTTGAACCTTCCATTGGTTTTCCCTCCAGCTTCACTGCAGTTTGGATGTGCAGCAGCATTTGAACTGCAAACAGACACTATTTACACCCCAGCAAAGCTCTCCTTGGTGTATGTGCCCACTGTTCTGCTGGACCAGGCATGGGGTTTCAGGTGAGTTAATTCAGTAATTTTTCAGTCTCACTCTTTCCCAAGTAATCCAGGAAAGCTTTGCTGCGCTCGAGTGCTACCATCAAACACCATCACAGTTAAGTCACTGCAAAAATAAAAGCTGACACTTCCAAGGTCTTCCAGGTTATTCTCAGTTTCACTCTCGGGTCATCAATAATGGATGTGGAAAAAGCAACCAGACTGCAGCTGTCAGCCAAACCTCACACCCACCTGCACGAAACACAGGGAAAAGCTGAGGTCTTTGCAAAGATCTGGAGTTGCATGCGTTCTATAAATTAAACTTCAATTTTGGTTTTATTCTGAAATTGCATTGAAGAAAGCTCAGGGTTGCCCATTCTTGTATATTTTTAGCTGAACTTTTCACATTCATTAAAACTTCAACGTTAACATTTTTCTACACATTTTCCTGGGTGTTGAGCATGAGGCATTTTGCCCTTTTGAAACTTTAATTCATATATATATATATATATATATGTGTGTGTGTGTATATATATATATATATATATATATATATAAACAGTTTCTCAAGAGTCTTACTCACTAGCTGGAGGAGAAAAACAAAAATCTTTGGTAGGTTTGGATGCATCTGAGTTTATTTTTACCCTGTCTGATACTGCAGACTTTCCCAATCGTCAATCCCAGGCTGAGCTCACACTGCCAATTTAATCACTAGACCCACGCTGTGGGTGTAGCAGGTACTACTTCTCACCTGGCACATTCAGCCTGGCTCTGTGCAACATTTGGACAAAAAAAAAATCTAGATGGTGTTTCAAAAGCTGGGGGAAGCCCAGTGTTTCAGTACTGACACCTCAGGCAGCCATCGCCACTGGCCAGCGGCTCGTGGCCAGTGAGGTCATGGGGGACTGGGAGTCCAGGGCAAGTGGCCTGTGCATCAAACTGGCCAGGGAATGCAGCTGGTCAGGGGCTTGTGTGATTTCTGTGTGAGAAAATAAATCCTAACATGTTATAACCGGGGAGGAGGGTCAAGCAATGCAAGAGGCCAGTTGTGATTAGCTTCTCATCTCTTGCTGTGGGGTGCTCTCCATTGCTGGGCTGGGCTCCCCCTCCACTGTGGACAAATAAAACCCAACAAAGCCCCATGATGGTGGGGAAGTGCCCTGTCCCACTGGTGGAGAGCTGGAGAAAATGTCACCCAGGCTATTTCCAGCTTTGTAACTATGTTTTTTTAGGAGGTGGGAAGGCAGACTAGCCAGAGGAATGCGGAGCAGCCAAAGGAGCCTGCTGGCCGGCTGCTTCCCCAGGGAAAAAGCAAAGCAAACAGGAGATGAAAAGCCTGTGATGCCATCTCCATCCTCAGAAGAGTGCCCTGCCTACCACACTACCACATTTTCTGTGTGTGGGTGGGTGGGTGGAGAAAAGAATAAAGATCACTCAAAGTCTTCTGCTCAAGTTATTCCATGTTGTGTAAAAATATGGTAATGCTCATCTGAGGACAGGCTGGAGCCTAAACCCTCCCAGGTTTAGGAAACATTAGGCAATAGCACCTTCCTTTTCCTTCTTGGCCTAGCAATGGATGCTGAGCAAAATGGAAAGCTGAAGAAAGCACTGCCCTGCCCTAAGCTGTGGTTGGAGCTGAGCAAGAATCCTCTGCAGAGAGCAGGACTCGAGCAGGAGCCTCCTGTGCCCCAGGCATCCAGCAGGTAAAACCACCTTGCTCCATCCCCTGTTTTTGTGAAAGAGGAGGCACACGGTTTGGCCACCTCATCCCAGGAAGCAGGAGCCTCCCTGCAGCACCTGGAGCTGCTTGGGAAGCAGTCATTCTGTCCCCTCGCCTGGCCAGAGGCACAAGGGAGCGTGTGGGGAGCTTGACCACTTCGCTGAGGGCTGGGAGCCTCCCAAGCCAGGGCTGAGAGCCCAGGGCAGGTGCCATGGTGCTGAGTCCACAAGAGGGTGAGACACCATGAATCATTTTCCAGTAGATAGCACAGAAGTGGGATAAGGAGCATTTATGGGCAGTCTGCTGCCTGTGAGTGTAACACGAGAGGCAAATGGTTTCCCAAGCAGC